>NC_137902.1:24453512-24834673 GCF_963455335.1 Martes martes
AATCTTTTCATGTCAGTTCACATGGCTCTACCTCTTTCATTTTTAACTGCTGTATAAAATTCCACAAGAGTGATGTGGGAAAGAGGCCGAAGAAAAGTTATTAAATTTCCTTACCCACTGCCAAGCCCCTGAAACGGGCAGAGTGACATTCCTCTATGGACTCAACTGCTTCCACCTTAATACTTTGCTAAGGGCAAAAGGCAATCCTAGCCTGACCGCCCCACATACACCAGGATCCTGTGGGTCTACTTTAACATATAAAAATTCCTTTGGAAACTTCCTTTATCTCTAAACCCTCCAAGATAACATGTTGGCAATCATCCCCAAGCATATGGCCCACCGATACATATCTGAAGGGTCTCGTGACTGGGGTTTAATTAGACAGTAATAAATGACCTTTTCCCAACAAGAGCTAGCCCCTCAAGGTCCCAGAAACCTTGCTTCCAAAATTCCTTAGAGACTTACACTATCCTTGACCCCCTCCCAACTTACAAGTATGTAATGGGTCACTCCTCACAACCCTGGGGCAGCAGGTCTTTCTGCCCACAGGTCCTGTTCCCACAGTTTAATAAACCACCATTTAGCACCAAAGATGTCTCAAGAATTCTTTCTTGGTCATTGGCTCCAGGCCTCATCCCACCAAACCTCACTTATATTCTAAAACTTCATCAAGAGGAACATAATTTATCTAACCATTCCCCGTCTAATGTACATTAAGGTTTATAATTTTCCATCCTCATAAATAATGCTTCTTTAATCAATGCTCTTAATACATATGAACAAGCATTTACAAGGTTTATAAAAATATGGGACAATCTTTACATCATGGTTGCCCAGTTCTATATACACTACAATTTTTTTTAATTTTTAAAAATTTTTATATTAACATATAATGTATTATTAGCCCCAGGGGTACAGGTCTGTGAATTGCCAGGTTTACACTTCACAGCACTCACCATAGCACATACGTTCCCCAATGTCCGTAACCCAACCACCCTCTCCCTACCTCCTCTTCCCCCGGCAACCCTCAGTTTGTTTTGTGAGATTAAAAGTCTCTTATGGTTTGTCTCCCTCCCGATCTATACACTACAATTTTAACTACATAAAAATATACATAGCAGAAAAGGACAGGAAATAAAAAGTCCAAAATAATACCCATAGCTGTTTCTGGGTAATGGGATTATTATTTTTTTTTGGTCTGAGTTTCTATATTTTTCTGTACTTTCCAAATTCTCTCTAATGAACAAGTATTTCTTCACAATTGGAGAAGAGTAAAATTAATCTCTAAATAATAGGAATAATTATTAGTCTATTATTTACATGGTGTTAGATGGTATAGCAGAAGGCTCTTAACAGAAATACAGCAAATATTAGTTTACCTAGAAAGCAGCTGTCAGAATTGGACAATGGATGAAGTTACCAAAGTCACAACAGCACTAAAACCACTCAATTAGCCACTGTCTATAAAGGGTCATCGGTTCCTCGGTGTGGAAGGATGGTGGTTACCACTAAAAATGGCATATTAGGGGTACCTGGGTGGCTCAGTGGGTTAAGCCTCTGCCTTCAGCTCAGGGCATGATCTCAGGGTCCTGGGATCAAGCCCCGCATTGGGCTCTCTGCTCAGCAAGGAGCCTGCTTCCCTTCCCGTCTCACTGCCTGCCTCTCTACCTACTGTGATCTCTCTCTCTGTCAAATAAATAAAATCTTTTTTTAAAAAAAATGGCATATTAGTAGACATGCTAAATCAGCTAGCAAACCCAAGAGAATTGGCCACATATGTCCAACACAAGAACGTATACATAAATGCTCACAGCAGCATTATCTGTAGCAGTCAAAAAGTGGAAACAACCCTAGTATCCATCAACTGAGGGATAAACAAAATATGACACATCCATACAGCACAAGAGTATTCAGCCATAAAAAGGAGTAAAAGATGGACCTTGAAAACATTATGTTAAATAAAAGAAGCTCATGCAAGGCTAACATTGTATGTTCCCATTTATCTGCAATGTCCAGAACAGGTAAATTCAAAAAGTAAATTAGTAATACAAAAAGTAAATTAGGGGTTGCCTGCGGCTGGGAAGGTTCTGAAGAAATGGGGAGCCAATGCTAATGACTAAGGGATTTCTTTTTAAGATGATGAAATGTTCTGGAATTAACTAGTGGTGATGGCTGCACAGCTATGTAAATATTAAACCACTGAACTGTAGGCTTGAAAAGGGTGAATTTGTGGTCTGTGAATTATGTCAATAAAGCTGTTATAAAAAATAGGTAGCAACAATGAATTTAGTTTGTAGACATGGTAAGTTAGTTGATAACAAGATAAACTTAGCTTATAAATAGTCTGCCGTACACAAAAGGCTATAGAAAATTATTTTCAGAGAACAATTAGCCAGATATAAACTTTCCTTCCCTCCTGTCCTAGTGACATCCAAAGAGAAACAATTAAGCAATGCATAAGTAATTTCATTATTAAAGTTAATAAGAATTAAGAAAGAAAAATCGCAAAACTTAACCAAGACAATATGATTTAACTGGACACAAATGTATTCTTTCTGGAGAGGAGAAAGGACAGATTAAAAATTAAGGGTTATAGGGGAAATTTTGAATCAAGAAAATATTTTACTAGAGGGTGCCTGGGTGGCTCAGTGGGTTAAGTCACTGCCTTCGGCTCAGGTCATGATCTCAGGGTCCTGGGATCGAGTCCCGCATCGGGCTCTCTGCTCAGCGGAGAGCCTGCTTCCCTCTCTCTCTCTGCCTACTTGTGATCTCTCTCTGTCGAATAAATAAATAAAATCTTTAAAAAAAAAAAAAAGAAAAGAAAATATTTCACTAGAGACACTCCTGGATGTTGTAAAGAGAACTTCTACAAACTGATCTCAGGCAAACAGCCACGTACACAAGGCGCGGAATCAAATTTGGCGACATGGGAAACTTGGCATGGAGATACCACAAGGCAGTTTGGGGAATGCCAAGAATTAAAAAACGTCAAGTGTCCTGTGGCCCCCAGAAGCCAAAGGCCTCAAGTTACTAGGCAGGTTGTCACTCCCTCAGCATTCTTCCAGAGTTCTCTATGTTACCGCCCTTCTCTTCTCCTTGTATGGACTTCCACTGATGACTAGCAGGAGATCAAGGAATAACCAGCCAGAAGACCAGAATCCATTATGCACAGAAACACTGAACTAGAGCAAAATTCTGAAGCATCAGAGACATCAGGCCGAATCCTGTCTTTCACTGCCCTTGTACTTGAGCTGAGTGCTTCCACGATGCAGACATTCAGAATGAGGACACTGGCAAAGAGGAGGAGGAGGAAGAGGAGGAAGAACAGCCGCAGCATGGCTGGAAGGTCTGGCACATTCCAACCCACAAAGATAAAATGAAAGTGGGCTCAAAGTGCTATTCTGATACGGTGAAATCAATCACAAACATTAAAAAAAAAAAAAGAAGAAAAAAACTAAAAAGATGAGTACTGCTGACGCTGATTCAGTAAACATGAGAAAGTTGGCTTGAAAACAGAAAGCGTGGTTACAGAATGGCCTCCCCGCCGTTTTAAAAAATCCCGAAAACGTTCAGAACAGGAAAGCAAGCAGGGAGGATGCTGGTTTGATCATGAAAACAGCAGTCATGCATTTCAAACAACTGTGAACCTATTACAGAAAAATGCCATTATAGAAGCAGCACAATTGACCTTTAATTTTGATGAAACTATTTTTTAAGAAAAAATTCTAAAGTCAGGGGCATTTACTGCAAAACAAGAAAATGTCAGAGTTTAAGGCTGTAAAGGTAAACTGAGCCTTTCGCTTGGGAATAACATGGCAAAAGATTACATAGTGGTATCTCCACTTGCTTATCCCTCAGAAAGACATGTATATGTAACACACTTCCAGCTCAAACAAAATCCTGATTACACACAACCATGCAAAAGAGCTGCATAAGTCAGGGAACATTCTCCACCAAAATTACTCTTACAAGTTTCTATTTCACTAGAATCTCCTCAAGTTGATATACTGTATTTAGAGGATTGAATCAAATAATTCCAGCTAACTGGGCAGGGATCAGATTCTGATATTTCCTACATGGCATTTATAATTCTTGGTAATGATGGGACAAAACCACATTCAAATCTAAAACAACGCTGAATATTCACTCAGAGGTCCTTAAGTACCATCCGTGAAAGCTACCTATACTTGGGCTAGTTAACGGGTTATTTCTAGGACTCAGCTACTGAAGATAAAGTGGAAATGTGTTCTTCAGGGATATGCCAGAGCTGACCAACCACCGATGACATCTCAACCCTGAGCTTGGAGACACAACATTGGTAGGTCAAAATCAGCCTCTGGTGGGAGTATTTACATCCCCGAAACAGAAAACACTATAAATCAGAGCTTCTTTTTCTTCTGAGAGCCATTTTTTTTTTAAGATTTTATTTATTCACCTGACAGACAGAGATCACAAGTAGGCAAAGAGGCAGGCAGAGAGGTGGGTGGAAGGAGGGGAGAGCAGGCTCCCCGCGGAGTAGAGAGCCCAAAGCGGGGCTCGATCCCAGACTCTGGGATCATGACCCAAGCGGACCCAAGCAGAAGGCAGAGGCTTCAACCCACCGCGCCACCCAGGCGCCCCATGAGAGTCATTTCTTATAGACAATTATTTATCATCCATAAATACTGCAACTGTACAAATCTAAGATAGGCAGCTGGAAGTGTAAATAAATTTAATCTGCTTCCACTTGACAAAGGTCAAATAGAAGAGTATTAATAATCAGTTTTCCCTTAAGAGGATAAAAATAGCATTCTGATGGCTGCCAACAGAATTACAACCTACCCATAAAGGTAAAGTATCAGTTTCTAGAACAAAGATAAAGGAAGTCATAGAACCACCTTCCAGATTATTCTAGAGGTAAGGGGTAAGGAGCCATATTACTGCCAGATTGCTCCTTGCCTACCCTACCCATAGTCACTTTCCCCTCTTTCGAAAAAACTCGAAAAAACTACATTTCCCAGCCTCTCCTGAACATAGTTCTGCTACAACTAAGTTCTGGCCAATGAGATTTAAGTAGTCATTGAGTAGGAATTCTGGGAAAGCCTTTTTTAAAAATTTACTTGAGAGAGAGCAAGAGAGAGCGCGCGCGCAAGATCACGAGTGGGGGAGGGGCAGAGGGAGAAGCAGACTCCCCACCGAGCAGGGAACCCAATGTGGGGCTCCATCCTTGCACCCCAAATCATGACCCCAGTCGAAGGCAGATGCTCAACCAACTGAGCTACTCAGGCACCCTGTGAATAAAGGGGCATGGCCCTTTGCCATTTTTCCCCTCTGTTCTCCTTTCTGCAACCTGGAGCGTGGATATAATGGCTGCAGTTCCAGCAGCCATTTTGTCATTTTGA
The DNA here is from genome assembly GCF_963455335.1 of Martes martes. Taxonomy (NCBI): domain Eukaryota; kingdom Metazoa; phylum Chordata; class Mammalia; order Carnivora; family Mustelidae; genus Martes; species Martes martes. Next base: position 24,458,894 of record NC_137902.1, read on the forward strand.
GGATGAAAGACTTGTACTAAGGATGACAGGACAGATGGAGAGAAAGATCCTCAGTCCCTAGTAACTGTAAGAAAGCCATCAAAACAGCCCTGAACTGCACTACTTCTGGCTTTTTTGTGTAAGAGAATAAACCCTTATAAAATAAGTTCACAGTAGGTAGGTCCCTTTTACTAGCAGCCAAACAAAATCCCTAACGAATCTAAATCTTAGCCTCATTGGCAGGAGGTACAGACAGAAGCCATACAGAGCTACCACCTAAGGAATGTGGTGATTCAGGGAAAGGAAGAAACTCATCACATGCCCTTCCCCCTTCCTTGCCAGATTTTCTTTTCTTTCTTTCTTTTTTTTCCTGGAAATGACACGATTTTATATATTTGAAAAAAATAAACAAACCCTCAAAGAATATACAATAAATATCAGAGCAGGATACAGAATCAATACGTGAAAATCCAGTTGCAGGCCCTACCCTATCAACGAAAAATCTGAAAAAAAACTAAGAAATCAATTCCATGTGCAATAATATATTAAAAAAAATCTAAGAATAGATTTAATAAAAAATGCAAGATTTTTACACTGAAAATACAGTTTTAAAATTAACTAGAGAGGGGGCGCCTGGGTGGCTCAGTGGGTTTAAAGCCTCTGCCTTCAGCTCAGGTCATGATCCCAGGGTCCTAGGATCGAGCCCCCACATTGGGCTCTCTGCTCAGCAGGGAGCCTGCTTCCCCCTCTCTCTCTGCCTGCCTCTCTGCCTACTTGGGATCTCTGTCAAATAAATAAATAAATAAATCTTAAAAAAAAAAAAAAAACTAGAGAGGATAAAAATAAATGGAACCAAAACAGTATGGTAGTGGCACAAAGACACATAAGTTAGTGGAACAGAATAGAGAGCCCAGACATAAATATATTTATACAAGGAATTTGTGCCAGGAATATAAATTGGTATAGCCACAATGGAAAACATTATGGAGATTTGTCAAAAAATTAAGACTAGAACTACCATATGAACCTGCAACTCCACTTCTGGATATATTATTTGAAAGAAATGAAATCATTATCTCAAAGAGACATCTGCACACTCATGTGTATTGCATCATTATTCACAATAGCCAAGATATTGGAACAACCTAAATGTTCTGTGATGGATGAATGGATGAAGAAAATTTGGTATGTATGGTTTTTTTCACTATTTTTTTCACTTAAATTCAATTATTTAACATTTCATGTATTATTAGTTTCAGAGGTAAAGTTCAGTGACTCATCAGTCTTATAAAACCCAGTGCTCATTATATCATGTGCCCTCCTTAATGTCTATCACCCAGTACCCTATCCTCTCACCCCCTTCCCCTCCAGGAACCCTGGGTTTGTTTCCTATGATTAAGGGTATCTTATGGTTTGTCTCCCTCTCTGACTTCATCTTGTTTTATTTTCCCCTCCTTTCCCCTATGTCCCTCTGTTTTTTCTTAAATTCCACATATAAGTGAAATCAAATGATAACTGTCTTTCTCTGATTGGGTTATTTCACTTAGCATAATACCCTCTAGTTCCATCCACATTGTTTCAAATGGCAAGATTTCATTTTTCTGGTGGCTGAGGAGTATCCTATTGTATATATGTACCACATCTTCTTTATCCATTCATCTGTCGATGGATATCTGGACTCTTTTCCTAGTGTGGCTATTGTATTCTTGCCACATTTTCAAGAATAATTCTATAGCAGGTGAGTGGAGGGCAAGTACCCATATGTTAAAATTAGGTGACTAGTAGCTGAACTTATCAAAGACTGGCAGAAAGACTAAGTCTGTGAAAGCAGGGGGTGTCAGGGGGACCCTGCATTGCTTCTTGCACTGTATCTGACCAGGAGAGGGGCCCCTTCTCGTACCTCTTCAAGGTTGCAGAATTCCTGACGCAGGGCTAGCTTCAGATCAGCACATTCTCTCCCGCATCTCAATGCTACCAGACACTCCTTGGTCAAGTGTGGGACCTAATCAGAGAATACAGGTTCTTAATAGAGCAGTCTGAGGAAACTCTGGGCTCCTGCTCTTTCTAAAAATGCAGCCAGAGCTTTATCACTCCAGCTTACAACAAGCCAACACCCACATCCAGGCTCCCCACCTCCTCGGAGGGTCATCCCTGTGGTTCTAGAAATCCACGGTCACCGCACCATGGTAAAACAGGGTGCTTTAAGAGGGGTTCTCCAGTGCTCCTTACTTGCTCAGCTACTCCATGCTGTACAATCTTAGGCGGGGCACTTAACCTCTCTAAGCCTCAGTGTTGTCATCTGAAAAATGGATACAGTAACAGTACCTACCCTAAAGGGCACTTGCGAGCATTAAATGAGTTAACCTTTATAAAGCAGGTAGGATAGTGCTTGGTACAGCATAAATGCTCAAGCTATGTCGGCCATTGATGTCCCTGAGTTCCTTTTATCTCTTTTCAAAGAGAACAATCATAAAATTTCCCCATCATTTTTTCCTGGATTATCAACAGGTACCCTCTTTTCTCTCTTCTTCACATTTCCTGCACAGTTGGGACTGCTGCTCCGAATAAAGGGCAATTCCCTTTCATGCATTCCCTTCTTCACACCCCAACACTTTATCTACCTGAAACTTTAGAAATATTTCCTTTAACACACTACCAGTTTTCAGCTCTTCCAACATTCCTACCTGGAGTCACACGGTCCTAACCATGCCATAACCATACCTCTTGAGACTGCTGGTCGAAATAGAAAAGAGCCTATCAGTTAAACCTTCCATCTTTAATATCAGAGGGGACAGCCTTACTATTATTCCATACTAGTTACCCTCCTAAGAGGCAGGTAATGAATGTTGCAACAAAATGATCGGACCAATGACTTAGCTTCAAAAATGAACTCAAGTTTGGGAAACACATACAAAGTAAAATGGACTGTATGTAAGTGACTTTTTTAAAAAAAAACCAGATATACCTTATAGAATAACTCCAATAACATCTTCTGGCGAGCCCGCTCATAAGGGTCATATGGATACAGCTTTCTTCCCGGGTAAGCGTCATCCAGGTACTCACAAGCGATGACAGATTCGTAGATCAACTGACATTTGCTGTTCTCTAGGACAGGAATCTGGCCAAAAGGGTGCTTTGTATAGTACCACTCAGGCTTGTTTCTCAGGTTAATGTTGACAACTTCATGTCTTAAAAAGCAAAGGGAAAACAAGACAGAACAAGAAAGAGAGGCTTAGGGGCACCTGAGTGGCTCAGTGGGTTAAAGCCTCTGCCTTCAGCTCAGGTCATGATCCCAGGGTCCTGGGATAGAGCCCCACATCCCCTGCTTAGCGGGGAGCCTGCTTCTCCCTCTCTCTCTGCCTGCCTCTTTGCCTACTTGTGATCTCTGTCAAATAAATAAATAAAATCTTTTTTAAAAAAAGAAAGAAAGAGAGGCTTAGGCAGGCAGACACTCATCCCTAAAGCAGAAGCAATCAATTTATAAAATTTAAGTTTGCCGTAAGTTTTCCAAAGTTTAGGTTTTTCCAGAGAAAAATACATAGCAAGGTCATTGTCTTCATGCCTGTAGTTAAGATGTGCTAAATGTTTTCTCTGCCTTGTCTCACGTGCTCCTTGTGGTTCTTGGCTCCAGGAGTTCTAACCTCCTGCCCGTTATCACTGCAAGTAAACAACAGAGCCTCACTGAGAGCCAGGCAGTCGGACTCAGAGTGCACACACTTAACCACAGCATTCCAGAGTTTCGAACATGTGCAAATGCACATCTGATATTAACAGGTCACAACAGAATATGGTAAATGTCAGCAGTTAGGAGCTTGAATTCTGGCATCAGAATGCCTGGGGTCTGGACAGTCTAGCTTGTGATGCTGGCCAAATTCCTTAGCCTCTCTGTGCTCAATGTTCTTAATTGGAAAATGGGGATAATAATGGTACCCATCTCTTGGCATTGCTGTGAGGACTGAAAAAGTGAGTATGTCTGAAATGCTCAGGACAGTGCCTAGGTACATGATCATCAATAACCTTCTTATTCTCATTATCATCATTAGAGGCTCAAGCCTATAAAATTACCAGAAGTGCTCACCTACGTTTAAAAGATTAAAGGAAACAAATGAGTATATTCTTTGCTCCGTCAAGGAGATGGTCTTAAATCGTAAAGCAGTGGTTTTCAATAGGGAGTGATCTTGCCCCATTCTGCAGGGACACAAGTCAATGTCTGGAGACATTTTTCGGCTGTCACAGCTAATGCAGAGAGGCCAGGGTGCTCCTAAAAGTCCAACAGTGCACAGGACAGCGCCCCATCCCAACCCAAACACAGGTACACACAAAACAAACAACTACCTGTCCCAAAATGTCAACAGCGCCAAGGCCAAGAAACCCTGCCCTAAAGAAATATTTACATTGGTTCCTAAGCTACCATTTTGTCAGTAAGGGTAAAACATCGGGCTACTCTTCTCTAAATTTTATTTTAAACAGGTAACTGGTGTTTTTTTTTTGTTTTTTTGTTTTTTTGGTTTTTTTGGTAACTGTTATTTTAAATAGGTAACCTTGGGGCCAAGGAGACTTGAGCAATAAGGAAGAATCTGGAAATACATTCCATATACACTCAACAAAGCAGAATTACGTAATTTTGTTTAAAATGTCTCTATATTAGGGGCGCCTGAGTGGCTCAGTGGGTTAAGACTCTGCCTTCAGCTCAGGTCATGATCTCAGGGTCCTGGGATCGAGCCTGCTTCTCCCTCCCTGTCTGCCTCTCTGCCTACTTGTGATCTCTCTCTGTCAAATAAATAAATAAAATCTTTTTAAAAATTTTTTTAATTAAAAAAATAATAATAATAAAATAAAATGTCTCTATATTAGTATTTCTCTGACATGAATCTGAAACTCTGAAGTCATCCCTTAAAAGGATGTACTCTTCAAGAGTCAAAAGCCTCACTTTGGCTTTGAGGCCAGCTGCCTCCCCCCAACCCAGTCTCTACTCCAGCAAAGCGGCTCTGCGTCCCACATCCAGACCTCCCCGGCAGGAGCTGGTTTTAGAGAATTCCTTCTGGAAGAAAATGGACCTATTTTTCTACTATGCCAGAACCTTAAAGAGGCCTCTTGACCGAAGTTCCTTCTATGTCATTGTTTGGAACTATTTGTCCATTCATTCAAAAAAATATTTTTGAACACCTACCTTGCACCAGGCTCTCTGCTAGCTCATGAATAAAAGAGACAAAAGCCCTACCCTCAAGAACTGACATTTAGCCTTTGGGGGGTGACGGGGGGGGGGCGGGGAGCGGTGGAAGTGGGTCTGGGTAGAGTGGAGGGAAAAAGGACAAACAAAACTTGGAGGCGGGAAGCGCTATGAGGAAAGCGAGCGCACTGGAGGCGCCGGGGCGGGGTGGGGCGGAGAGGGGCGGGGGTGGGGCGGTGGATGGAAGCGGGGGGCTGGCTGGCTGGAGCGGTCCCGGAAGGCCTGGGGAGCCCCCGCAGTGCCCTGCCTTCAGCCTCGAGACGGGAGGGAGCCTTCTCACCAGAGGCAGCGTTAGGTCTGCACTGCGCTGTCCTGAAAGTTTCACGCACAGACTCGGCTCCGCTCGGAAGAAAGCTGGGCCGTTGCGTACTGCCCGCTACAGAACCCGCCCAGGGCTAACCATTTAGGAGCCCGTCTGAAGTCTGAGCAGGGCGCCCCAGATTTTGAACACCCCGCGCACCTGCGCGGCTGTGGCCTCCGGCTTCTCACCTGATGCCTTTGGCCCGGAGGACAAGGCGCGTCCTGTGCGCGTAGGGGCAGAACCTCATGCTGTAGACGCGGATCAGGCCGTCTGGGACGGGCCCCGGGGGGAGGCTTCCTGTTGGGGGAGGGGAGGAGGCAGGGGCCTGTAAGCCCACGGGGAGAGGGGCTCACTCGCCTCCCCCGGGACCCCAGGAGAAGTGCGCCCGCCCCGCCTCCCGCGTCCGAGAAGACACATTTGTATGTGTCTTTTGCGCAGAGGATCCCTTCAAATCCCTCCCCGCCGCGCTGGCTTGGGGGCCAAGGCCGAGCAACCCCCTCTCCAGAGCCAACTTTCCCAGCCACGCGGTGCCCCCAGTCCGGGGACAGCGGTCGAGGGGGCTCACCTTTCCCAAAGGACCTAGTCGCATCCTCCATGATCTCCGGGCGTGAGCGAGACGTAAAACGCTCGCCGAGGCCGCAGGCTCCGAGAATAGCCGCGCTCCAGCGCGCCCCTCCTGCCCCAAATTCAATTTTTGAGTGACTGAGCTCAGGGGTAGGGGTAGGGGTGGGGGTGGGTGTGGGGGGGGCCTGTCGGGTGACGAAGGGGCAGAGGGGAAAGTGATCTGGGAGGGGAGCTAGGATAACTTAACCAAGAGACACACTTCCCCGATCTAGAGGCCCAAGAGTCGCGAGGGGGCAAGAAACCCCTGAAAAGTACCCCTTGCCTTGAACACGTGGGTAGCGCATTCAGTGGAGTCTCTCCTCCACATCAAAAAAATCCCTGAAGAATGGGCACTTGAACTCCAGCATGTCTTTCAGGGGAGTTGAATAAAACTTGACCAGGGTAATGATATGTTTTCTTTCCCATCCTAAGCCCTCCCTCCTGCCTCTCTAAGACAACTGGACACAACCTCTCTATAATGAGTAAGATTGGTTTGTTTGCTTTATATAAAACCAAAATTTCCGCAGAATATAGCAGATAAGGAAGAAAACTTTGTTAGCATTGCGATCTTGCATAACCTTGGCAGTGAGTGCCTCCTTAAATTTGGTGCCCTAGAACCCACACTCGCTTCACCTTTAGTTCTGGCCCTATTTGTGAGACTTTGCCCCAGCTATGGAAAACAGGTGATGAATGTAAACATTCTTTACCTAGAGGCAGAAACAAATTTCTGAACTCTTTCCACCTGCAGCATACATTTCAGAGAAAACTCTTTCTGATTGCTAAGGAAAACATGGTCAATAGCCCAGCCATGTGCCACTTGGAGAGCTCTTCATCCACCTTAGATAAAAGAGGTAGCTGGCCTTTGCTCAGACCCTGATAGGCTGAGATCTTGAAATTCATCAGGTGATAAAATAATTCCTTTAGGGGCGCCTGGGTGGCTCAGTGGGTTAAAGCCTCTGCCTTTGGCTCAGGTCATGATCCCAGGATCCTGGGATCAAGCCCCGTATCGGGCTCTCTGCCCAGTGGGGAGCCTGCTTCCCCCTCTCTCTGCCTACTTGTGATATCTGTCTGTCAAATAAAATCTTAAAAAATAATAATAATTCCTTTAATTTTACATGACTTAGTGGAAATGGGAATTACTTGTTGATGGACTGTATAAGATTGACAGGTAAAGAAGAAAATTATGATTATGTCCCACTCACACTAATTGATTTCCACTGACAACCTTCTTTGATTCCCATGACTACTCAGTTAGGCAGCTAGTATTATTCCTATTTTACAAAATAGAAAACAGCCTCAAAAAATGAAATTACTTCTCCAACGGGATCAAGTTAGTGGGGTCAAAGAATTTTAAAAGCCTAAAGCCTGACTTACTGTCTTGACCTCTAAAGGTGGTAACAGTATGAATAGGAAAGAATGTAAGTCCTGGAAAAGTTGTAGCCCATAATAGCTGCTCAAATGTTAGCTGAATCTAAAATAGCTTTGTTAAAAAGACAGAACCTAATTATGTAATTAGGAATGGGTCACTGCTGGCCTTCGGAATTCCAATCTATTTAGAAATTCTTGGTTAATAGATTAACATTTTTTTCTACTGAGTAAGAATCTTCTAAAATCTTCAGGATAGTGACTCTGTTACATTTTTTGCTAAGTCAGAGTGACTTCATGTGATTTTGAGGAGCTGTCACTTTGTAAGAATAGGAGAATGGCAAAAATGTTTGAATAAGTGTTCTCTGAAAATAAAATGCATATATGTCAGCAAGACATCTGGTATTGGAAAAGATAAACTGACTTGCTATGCTAACAATTTTGTGCTTTGGGAGCCAGATAAAGTAATAGGATGACTACGGTTCTGGAGCTAATTTTGATCAAGAGGAACAAACTGGGTAGTAAAATTAAAGCAATAAACATAACCATGTCATGGGGGATTTTCTGGTAGACAAGCAGATGACTCCCAGGCAGACAAATGTATCACCACATAAAGAAAGCAGATTTCAAAGAGTTGAGAGTTGAGAGAAAATATATCCAGATTCTAAAGGGGAGGGCCATAAGAGGAATGTGAAATTGTTAAAATCAAAATAAATGATTACTTACATGTATTTGGTGCTTTATGTGTATTCACTCATTTAATCCTTAAGATAGTCCTATTAGAATTCTATAATTTCATTTTTTTAAAGATTTTATTTATTTATTTGACAGAGATCACAAGTAGGCAGAGAGGCAGGCAGAGAGAGAGGAGGAAGCAGGCTCCCTGCTGAGCAGAGAGCCCTACGCAGGCCTAGATCCCAGGACCCTGGGATCATGACCAGAGCCGAAGGCAGAGGCTTTAACCCACTGAGCCACCCAGGCACCCCTATAATTTCATTTTTAAAAAATGACTATGCTGACGTTGGCAAGGTCAAGTCACCAGTCAAAAACCTTACAGCGAGTTTAAGAAAAAGAGGGAGGATTATGAAGCCTGGAAGTTCAACTCCTAGGGCAGGACTGCAACCAGAATCTTATCTATTACCAAACTTTTCTGTAAAAGTCGAGATAATAAGTACGTGATGCTTTTCCTGGCCATCTTGTCTCAACTACTTACCTCTGTATTTTAGAGTGAAAACAGCCATAGATAATGTATTAATGAACAGGGGTGGCTGTGTTCCAATAAAACATTATTTGTGGATGCTGAATTTAAATTTTATATATATTTTTAAAAGGCCTTTTTTTTAAGAGTAGTTTCAGTTTTACCACAAAACCGAGAATATATGGAGTTATCCCATATACTTACTCACTACCCCTACACAAACACAGCCTCCTGCACCATCAACATTCCCCATCAGAGAGCTGTATTTTTACAACTGACACCCTTGCACCGATACAATATTGCCCAAAGTCCATAATTTTCATGAGGGCTCACTCTTGGTAAATTTCGTATAATTTTCATGTGGCACAAATTATGATTCTTCTCTTGATTTTTTAAAAACCATTTAAAAATGCAAAAACCATTCTTCACTCTTGGGCTATACAAAAACCAGCAGTGGACTGGCATTGGCCTGCTGGCCTTAGTTTGCCACCGGCCCCCCCTACCCCACCCCCCACCCCCTGCCCCGGGCTCTACAGTGACAATGATTGAATTAGCTATCGACAAACTGGGAATTCCATTTGGAAAGCAGGTTACTGGAGCACCTTTTTACTATGTCAGAAGAGAACATATTTCCAACTTTCTTCCCCTAAGGAAAACCAACTCTAAGATTTGGAAGATCTGTATTAAAAGTATACCTGTGTGTGGGAAGTCAGGTTCTAAAATGGGAGTGTATCTGGTGAAGTTAGAAAAGAATGGATAGAACAATGGAAACATTTCTTCCTCTGAAGGGAACAATACAGTTTCAAATTCTCACATGGCACTATATCTAAACCCTGGCTTTGGCACTTAGGCAAACTCTCTAACCTCTTGGACCTTCATCTTCCTCATCTGTAAAAAGAGAACACGAATAGTACCTAACGGATAGGTTTTGAATATTGAATGAAATTGTGCACATCCTCAGTATAGTAAAAGCTCAGTGTACTTGAAAATTAATGACTAATATTAGTGAATAAGAACATGTTTAATAGCATAATGCACTCCAATTTTGTATCTATAAAGATCAAATACACTGCAATTCTGCTTTGCCAAGCACATTGGAATTGAAATTCGACTCAGAATACTTACATCGCCAGTTACCAATTTAATGCCAGTTGAATGGGTTGAATGATGCAGGCTACATTTCAGTAATGTGGTTTTTAATCTTACCACTGAATGCTATGGTTTCCCTGGAAAGACTTTAATTACAACCTTTAAATTTATCCCTACTTCCTTTTCAGGAACCAATATGTACCTTTTTGAAATCCTATAAGCAAACTTTCTTTCTAATGTTATTATATCATGTTTATACCTCTATTATACTGATTCACTCAAGCAAAAACAAAACAAAACAAAACAAAAACCACACACAACAAATAGTAATAGCACCATATGAAACCTACTCTAAATCTATTTCTAGCTACCTGAGATATAATCGGATCTGTTTTGAAAATATGGGAAACTTCAGTCATGGGTGACAATGACTCGAGCCTTCCAGGAGAAGAACGCTACTGCAGAAGTAATTTCTTTAATTACACAAGTCTCTGCTTTGAGAAAAGGAGAGAAAGTGGAATTTACATTTTGCAATTTAAAAAAAAAATTTTTTTGCCACACCAATCTCTGGCAGTAGCAGAAACTGGAGGACATTCCTCTTAATATTTCAGAAGCTAATTTACATGAAAAATTATGTTACTAGGTGTTCAAAAATTGTTCACCAAGTTCAAAGAGTGAGATAAGTAAGGGAAAAGGCTCTGTTTTCAAATAGGCCCAAACTCAGGATTGCTTCCAGGACGTTAGGATCATAGGGAATCTTGTGTTCTAATGCCTTTGGGACTTTTTTGCTCCATTTTTATTGAGATATAATTGACATACAACTCTAGATGAGTTTAAGTTACACAGCATAATGACTTGATTTACCTAAAATGTTTAATGATTACCACAATAAATTTAGTTAATATCCATCTCCTCATAAAGATATAAAAAAAAATTCTCCCCATGAGATCTTTTAAGATCTACTTCTTAGCAACTTTCAAAATATACCGTACAGGAGCATTTAATATAGTCATCTCATTGTACATTACATCACCAGGACTTATTAACTGAAAGTGTGTACCTTCTGACCACCTTTATCCCACCCCTCATCCCCTCCCCAACATCTGCAATATATCAAATAAGATTACTAAAGTTATCAGACGTGGAAGTTCATCTTCCCATGAGGGAAAACTGAGTCAAAGGAGACTCTGTTTTTAAGTACCAGATTCTGCTTTCCTACCCCGATTTCTCTTTACAGCTTGGGGGATCAAAGAAAAAAATTGAAAACATTTTAATATGGTAACATTTGAATGAGCAAAGGCAGATTTTCGAGATCCTGAAATCAGCCCAAGTCGAATGTTTGTAAAGTCCAAACAAAACACACTAAGTTTGGAAAAGGAACACCAACACTTCCTGTTAAATCTCAGCCATAATAGTGGTGTGTCGTAAAGGTGGATACTATCCTCTCCTGACTCAACCTCTAAACGCTAGTGAAGACAGACACTGGCGGAAGCAAGTGTAAGCTTTTATCTCTAAATGACTGTAGGAGTTCAGGCTGGACGTGAATGATCTTTTCAGTATTTACTAGCTTGGTGACCTTGGGAAATACACCATTTTCTATGCCCTGATGTTCTGTCCACAATTTAGAGCTAATAGTACCAATACATTCTGCGGTTTGGGGAGGATTACTTCAGATGCTGGTTGAGAGGCATTTTCTATCTAGTAAGCATGTAACCTTAGCCATTCTTTTTATTAGTAGTTGAATGTAGCAGGAAGGTCCCATATGTACTCACAAAGAGAGGACTTTCCCGTGGACCGAATTCCCCTCCCGCCAGTGACCTGCAATGTAGCTAACCTAGCGGTGCCCAATGCAGGGCTGAGAATTCCTGGTTTGAGGTCATCTTTACCTGTCTCCAGCCAAAGCAGAAAAGTAAGAACAATTTAGTGAGCTTTTTGTTTGTTTGTTTGTTTGTTTAAGCTAAAGGGATTCTCATTAAAGACGTGGTCTTTATAGACTTTGTGCTTTTCTTGGTGTTAAACTCTTTGATGAAACTTTGATGAAGATAAGTCATTGTATTTTTCTTTTACAAGTGTTGGCAAACCCGAAATTCCTGAAAATAATCCCCCAATCCAGAATTGACCTCAAAGCCCTTCTCCCTTTCAAAGCCTCGCAGACCGGACAGACCCACCCGGGGGAGGTGATAAACACAGCCGCCCCGAGGGACCTCCGCGCGCGCCCAGCCGACCGAACCGGAGGCGGAGCGGAGGCCGCAGCAGGGGGCGGTGGCAGCCGTGGGAGGCGGGGCCCAGGCGGATCCCGCCCCTTAGAACGCGATCCTACCCGTAAACCGGCCTCGGCGCTTGCAGCTCCGGCCAATTCTGAAAGCCTTTGGATGCCCTACGGCCAAGCTGTATGAAGCTGAGCCAATGGGCGGCCGCGTTACACGCTGCTGGACACCAAAGTCGCGAGTCCTCCCGGTGTCTGTGGCTGGCCAAAGTGGAAGCCAGGTAGTGGCTGGTCGTGGTACCTCTGCGCCCGGGTCTACATCCGACTGAAATCCGCCCGCAGCCGACCCGGGCCTGGAGGGTGGGGCAGGCGGACGGCGGCAGAGATGGGGCCGCCGGGAGCCTGGGCGTTGGTGGCCACCGAGGGTAGCCTGCGGGAAGCCTTTTGTGAAGTCAACCGGTTCTCACGGCCTCTCAGGGTGCGGTCCCTAGACCGCCTGCATCACTGTGGGGTGGGGGCGGGGGCCGGGGGGGAGGAGCTCATTTCAAACACGGACTTCGCAGCTCACCTCGGGCCCTCTGTGTCGGAAATCCAGCGGGGAGCCTTAAGGTGATTGTTATGCGCTCTTACGTTTAAGAGTAAGTACAGGAGAGTGTAATGGGGCGGGTCGACGGCTCCCTTACTTTCACAGTAAGAGCCGTGTGCTGGCTCTGTTCTCCAGATCTTACAGCCTCTTAAGGGCTCACAACCTGGGGTTTTTGGGTGAAATCATCTGTAGAATGAAATGATGCTCTCCGACCTACCTTCTTCTCATGGAGGTGAGGTGATGATCAAAATTAAATAGAAGCCCAGTGGGCCATGGACGCGCCTGGAAGATGGGATGAGTATTTCTGAATTACTCATCCAGACTTGCGCTAAGTTGATGGATGGGGTCTTCACAGTACTTAATTACATCGATGGGACGCCTGGCGGGTACGCAGCACTGGAGTTGGTAGGAAAAGTGTGAAGGAGATTGAGATTGGAGACTGGGAGACCAAATAGGAGGACACCTAGTCACCTGACTTTGAGGTGATACGAGTCTGGTCCTCAGTAGTGACAATGGGAATATAAAAGGCAGTGATGCTGATGGAAAGGAAAGAATGAGGAATTGAAGACTGGAGCGGGCAGCTCTTGAAACAAGGTATCTAAGTGGAGTGTCCTATAGGCAATAAGAAATCTAGGTTGAAGTCCAGTTCTCACCAGAGATGATGACTTAGAGGTTTTTAGCATAGACTACGAAGCCCTTAGAATCACAGAAGTATCCTGAGACAGGAAATGTGCTTACACTTCCGCAGGAGGGCCTTCAGGAAACCCCCCAGTTAAGCCATGATGTCAAATCAGAGAAGGTGATCCAATGAGCTGTGAGAGCCCTTGGTAAAATTAAAGCTTATTTTATTCATATTAGTGAAGGAAAATATCAGACATTTCTTCACTGCCAACTCTTGCCCCCATCAGAGCCCATAGTCACAGGCCTCGGGGCTGTTCTGCAAGTAGAGGTTGAGGAAACCTCGAAGGGCCTTGGGCTCAATGAGGAGGGCTGATACCGCAGGATCCTTCCTCATGGCTGCCATCCAGAGCTTAAGTTTTGGGGTGTGGTCTACACAACTGTGGGAAGGGAAAAGGTAGAAGGCATTACAAAGGCTCCTATTATCATTAGCACTCTGCAGTTTCTTTTTGTTTTCCTCTAATCTTTTAAAATACTTATTTAAAATGCACATAATCAGGATATTAGATTTGGAAGATATTGTAAAGGCCTTTGTTTTATGGACAAGGAATCTTACAGAGTGAAGTGACTTGCTCAGTTAGCATGAGAATTTGTCCAGGCAGACTAGTAACTTTTTAAAGGAGAATATGAAAGACAACCATGAATGTTACATATTTATTCTACAGCCAGACTGTGACTAAAAATAATCCTGAATAACTCCAAGCTCTAAGAATTGATAGTAAGCCAATTTGGCTGCCAAACTTCAGAACATGAGTTTGGAAGAGTGTGGGAATCCTGCCAGTAAATGGGAGGTAACATTGGTCAGACAATCCTGCATGACATGTTATAAAAAATATACCTCCTTACGGATCTTTAACCAGAAGGGAAGGAGTAAGTTACTTTTAAAAGATTTTACTACATGTTCTGGAACTCTCTGTCCACCCCTCCCCCACACACTCCAGGAATGGAGAAGGGTGGTGAGTACATGCCCTGGACAATCCAAGACTCTCCTCCTGTCTGCCTGTTCCCATTCATACCAGTTATATAAAATATTCTAATTTTTGTTCAGAAAAAAGGTCAATATATCCTCTTTCAATTAGCATTATCCTAACTTATGCACAAAATATTCAAATGTCTTACTCATTTAACTCCAGAATTTCCATTCGTTCAAACCAGGGCCAGATGAGGTAATCAATCATAGAAAGAGAATTGCCGCCAAAGAAGGTTGTCTTCTTATTGGTAAGAGCCTGAATGTTAAACAGCAGAAGAGTACTTGTTACTGGTGCATTTAGTAAGACTCATCATCAGAAATGATGAAGGCAAGTTAAGTAGAGCAAGTGAGAGCAGCAGCTTTTACCCTGACATATTCAAGCTGGCATTTTGTTTGAACTTTAGGATCTCCTGGTTTGGGATGAAGCCAACAACCAACAAAATAAACTGGAAAGTAGAGAAAAATAAAGCAAGCAACAGAATATGAGATCTTTGTGATATGTATATCCAACAAAGGACTGGTATTCAGAATATAGAGAGAACTCCCGGGAATCAGTAAGAAAAAAGGCAAACAACTCAATGGAAAATGGGGCAGACTTGATCTTCACAAAAAAAGGATATTCTAATGGCTAAAAACCATGTGAAAAGGTATTCAACTACATTAGTCATCAGGGAAATGCAACTTAGAGCCAAAATGTCATACGACTACACATCCATCATAATAACTAAAATGAACAAGACAAAGTTAACAAGGGCGTGGAACCACTACTGGTAGGACTCTAAGCTGGTGCAACCGTGTTTTAAAGTATGTACTAGAGCGAAGTGCATGCATTCTCTAACCCAGTAATTCTACTCTTTGGAAATGTGAACACATGTTCAACAAAAGATAGGTGGAAGAATGTCAATTGCAGCACACTGTGTAATAGACCCAAAGTGGAAACCTCTACTGTCCATCAGGAGTAAAATGGATAAACTGTGCTATAGTCATATGTTGAAAGGATAGGAAAGAACTACATACGACATAGACGAATCTCACAAAGCTGATACTGTATGAAAGAAGCCAGACCCCAAAGAGTGCATATTACAGAATTCCATATGTATAAAGTATAAAAACAGCCCAAGCTAATGTTTCCTGATATGGATGCTAGTTCCATGACTACGTTCACTTGGTAAAAATTCATCAAGCTGTACTCATGCTTTGGGTACTTCTCTGTATATAACACTTCAATAAAAAACTGACTCAAAATACACTGGAAATAACTGGGTTAACCGTTAGACCGATGTCAAATGAAATTATTTGAAAACCAAACACAAAGAGTATGTTTCTGAAATTCAAGAATGTGCATTGGTGTTAATGGTTTTGCCAAAGTAGAGAAACTAATTAACACCTAACCAACTTAACTTTTTATAAAACTTTCATAGTTTTCCTCAGGGCCCATATAACATTCTGCATCGTAGACTGATGGCTTATATCTACTGGTGTATTTGTCTTTTGTCCACAACCAAGCTAATCATCCAGAGAGTATAGACCGTATCTTACCTTCTACCTCTCACACTATCCTGCAGAGTGCTTTGCAATTATTAGGCACTCAGAATTGTACAACAAATCAATGTTAACTGGGTCTGTCCTTCAACTGTAATGTCTGGTTATTATATTGTGTATAAATAAAATTAAGTATGGCAGTTTCAGTCAGGACGAAACAATCCGCTCAACAGGCTAAAACATGGAAATGGCACTACTCACTATAAGGCACGAGTTCTTAATCTGGAGTCTATGAAGGCAGATGGGGAAAAGGTATATACTGCCCTCCTCCCCTACCAACCCCAAATTTAGCAGGTATTTCCATAATGAAATAAACCACAGTAGAATTAATCTTATATATTTTAAGTTAAGCATTTAAAAATGCTGAGAAGGGGTCCATAGGCCCTACTAGGTTGCCAAACACAAAAGAAGTCTTAATTTTCAAAGAAACAATATCCCACATGTATTCTCTGACCATAATGTAATTAAAATGGGAAATAGCAAAAAGTTTAGGAAACTTACAAATACACCAATAAATAATAGCTAGGCAATGAGAAAATCACAATGGAAACAGCATAAAAAGCCAATTTAGAGCAGAACAATGAAAATCCTGTCTATTAAAACTTAATTGGGGGGATGCCTGGGTGGCCCAGTCATTAAGTATCTGCCTTCGGCTCAGGTCATGATCCCAGGGTCCTGGGATCGAGCCCCATATCGGGCTCTCTGCTCAGCGGGAGGACTGCTTCTCCCTCTCCCACTCCCCTTGCTTGTGTTCCCTCTCTCACTGCGTCTCTCTCTCTCAAATAAGTAAATAAAATCTTAAAAAAAAAAAAAAATCTGTCTTTAAAAAAAAGAAACAACCTTAATTGGGCATAACTAAGATATTATTTAGAAGTAATATATTGGTCATTAATGCATTATGCAATCAAGAAAAACTGAAAGTAAGTGCATTAGCTACTGAACTCCTCAGCTAGTCAGTAAAGGAAACAGCCAAACCCTATCAAATGATTTCAGAGATTAGAAATGCAGGGAATATGGACATATGATTTCAGAGATTAGAAATGCAGGGAATATGGACGGTATGTGATATGGTGAGTGCTGTGAAGTGTGTAAGCCGGACGATTCACAGACCTGTACCCCTGGGGCAAATAATACATGTTAATAATGAATTAAAAAATTAAAAAAAATACAGGAAAAGTAATGCAACTCATTTTATCAGATTAGACTATCCTTAATATAAAAAACAAAAACACTATGAAAACAAAATAATAATCCAACCTCATTAATAATATGCAAATTATTTAAATATTTACTAGTTCTCCAGTTTTTATCTCAGTAATGCTAGGATGGTTCAACACTAGAAAAATCAACACATATTCATATTCATCAGATTAAAGAGAAAAAAATTCCATGAACATCTCAATAGATGTGATACAGATAAAACATTCAACAAAATCACATTCATGATTTTTGTTAAAATCAGCAAACTAGTGGGGCGCCTGGGTGGCTCAGTGGGTTAAGCCTCTGCCTTCAACTCAGGTTGTGGTCTCAGGGTCCTGGGATCGAGCCCCACATTGGGCTCTCTGCTCAGCGGGGAGCCTGCTTCCCTCTCTCTCTCTGCCTCCCTCTCTGCCTACTTGTGATCTCTATCTCTGTGTGTCAAATAAATAAATAAATAATCTTTTTTTTAAAATTAGCAAACTAGGGGAGCCTGGGTGGCTCAGTGGGTTAAAGCCTCTGCCTTCGGCTCAGGTCATGATCTCAGGGTCCTGGGATCGAGCCCCACATCGGGCTCTCTGCTCAGCAGAGAGCCTGTTTCCTCCTCTCTCTCTGCCTGCCTCTGCCTACTTGTGATCTCTGTCTCTCAAATAAATAAATAAATAAAATCTTAAAAAAAAAATTAGCAAACTAGTTAACTTTCTTAACGAAAAAAAAAAATTCCAAAAAAATCCACAACAAGCTTAATACTGATAAAATATTAGGATGCATTCCTATACAAGGCAGGAACTATGTCTTCCCTCAGTAAAAACCCAAGGCTGAGAGTGCATGTAATGTCTCAAAACCAAGAGAAAGACTTAATCTATAGGCCCAAATGGTAGCTGTGCCCCAAAGGAGGTAAAAACTCATCCAGCCTTCTCCAAGTGTCTTTATGAGTCATGACAAACTCTGGTGGGAAATGTTTATTAATATGTACTATTAAGTAGAAAAAAGAACACAGCATGGTATGTATGCTCTGATTACAGTTATGTTAACTTTTTCCTTCCTTCCTCCCTTCCTCCCTCCCTCCCTCCCATCTTGTTTTAATATATGGACAAGGACTAGACACAGGCATACAAAAATGAAAACAGGTTACAAATTGTGGAAATGTTAGTGGGTTTTTTTTCCTTGTTATTTTACTGTTAGTGTGACAAAGTATTTTAAAAGCAAGCCATGACAAAATATTTTTAGGTGTTTTGGTTTCTATCCTAAACACAACAGCTTACAGCAATCTGTCCTAATCTAAAATTCCTTATTTGGTGTTATTACTAATGGCCACAAACTGCTTTGGAAAGGAGAGTATAAAGAACAGTGTAGAAAGAAGAAGAGGATGGGATATAGTGTATCATTTACTCTGACAGAACCTTGGAGAAGAGATTACCTCCTCTAGCTTGCTGAGTTCTTTCCGCAATTCTTCTTTTTGGCCAGAGCAGTCTTCCTCATTCTGTCTTCTCAAAAGGCTTGTTACCAAAGATGGGACCTACACAGAGAAAAATTTCTTAGTTACCAGTGAGGCAAACTACACCAGCCCCCTCACAGAAAAGCATGATTGAACCCTCAGAGTCCCCGATCATGGTGCTCAAGAAACCTGAAAGGTGCACCAATTCCTGTGTTCACAGAGGTCGGGTACTGATCTTAGAAACAGTTTGGGGTCATAACGTGCTGTTTGGGTCAGGATTTGGTTAGTTGCAATTAACAGAACCCACTTTGGTGAGTCTGAGCCAAATGTGTCTTAAAAAGACACTGAGTGACTCACAGAATTATTGAGAGGCTGACAAAGTAAATAGACAAAATTTATTTTTTTGTAGGGCTTTGATTAAGTCTCCAATTTTATGTATATGTACACACACACATCTCCAAAGCTTCAGTACCTTTACTGTTAGTCTACGTGTCTCAGTGTCAGCTTCTCAGAAGATGATTGGGCTGGGGATGCAGGTGGGGGCATTTCTGGTTTGCTGAGCTATAGCCAGGAGGGTGGGGTCATACGGTACCTAAAGCTACCTCTTCCCTGAATGTGAACTGGGAAGTAATGGTAGGCATCTCCAGCTTTTAGCTTATTTTCTTTTGAAACACTACAATGAATCTCATTCTTTTTTTTTTTTTTTAAAGATTTTATTTATTTATTTGACAGACAGAGATCACAAGTAGGCAGAGAGGCAGGCAGAGAGAGAGGGGGAAAGCAGGCTCCCCGCTCAGCAGAGAGCCTAATGCGGGGCTCGATCCCAGGACCCTGGGATCATGACCTGAGCTGAAGGTAGAGGCTTTAACCCACTGAGCTACCCAGGTGCCCCTCATTCTTTTTTATTTAAAGTACTCTCTACACCCAATGTGGGGCCTGAACTCACAACCCCGAGGTCCAGAGTCATATGCCCTACTGTTTGGGCTAGCCAGATGTCCCCATAATGAATCTTTGTTCCTATTTTTTTTTAATCCTCCAAAATCTTTCTTGTAATTGTCATATTCCCTCTCTATCACTTCAACCATAGCATCTGTGCTATTCTTCCCTCTTGTCTGCTAAGCTAGATAACTCCCTCTTTCTTCGCCCACTGGTTTCCCTTTGCAATGTCTCCTTACACAATGTGCTCTCTCTGTAAGTTTCACCGTCTACGTATTTCTTTAACCATTTTAAGACAAGATATGCTGACACATATCCTGACAAATAACAGGGATACAGAGATAACCAGACACGCCATTCTGGTTGTTCACTGTTGGGCATTTCTTTGTTAGTATCAATTGTTTGAACTATCTACAACCCTGAAGCTGATTAAGATACAAAGAGTTCTTCTATAGGGCACCTGGGTGGCTCAGTGGGTTGAGCCTCTGCCTTCGGCTCAGGTCATGATCCCAGGGTCCTGGGATTGAGCCCCGCATGGGGCTCTCTGCTCAGCAGGGAGCCTGCTTCCTCCTCTCTCTCTGCCTGCTTCTCTGCCTACTTGTGATCTCTGTCTGTCAAATAAATAAATAAAATCTTAAAAAAAAAAAAAAAAAGGAATGCCATTGACATTGTCAGCTAATAGCTATGGCCAACACACAGTAGATGCCTGCTGCTAGACACCTTGGCCAGAGAGCCAACACAGCATTTACCATGAGTCAAACTCTGCTCTAGGTGTTTTCTATAAACTGATTTTTATCTACAAGGAGAGAAATTATTATACTCCTCTGACTCCTCAGTGATAAGCTGAGGCACAGAGGTAAATGAGTAACTTCCTCAGAGTCACACCACTAGGTCGTGGCAGAGCTGGTCACAGACCTGGACAGTGATCCAGCAGTGACGGGAACACTGCCTCACCCTAAAGGAGCTCAGAGTCCTGGTACAACACACAGGCAAGAAGGTGGGCACTCACTGACCAGGAGAAGTTAGCCCCTGAGGGACCACAGAGCTGGGCACTGACCCCACCTGGACAAGCTTCTGGAAGGCAGCAGAAGCTAAGGAGATAAATGAAAGAGGACTCAGAGATAACCAGGCAAGGTGAGAAAGAGGAAGAGCCTTCCAGCAAGCGTTCAGGAGGAGGCTCAGGAGGAGGCAGTGAGCGTAGGAAAACAAAACATTCAGTGTGGCAGGAACAGTGCCTGAAGAGTGAGGAGGGCTGACTTTGGAGAGCCAAGAAGCAGACACCAGATGGCGAAGGGCTTGCAGATAAGAACACAGCTGTGTTTTCCTTTCCCACCTCACTGAATCATAAATGACAGCACTGATTTAGCTTAAAAAACAGTTTTTTTTTTTTCAAACAGGAGTTGAAATTTCTTATACACACACCTTAGAAAATAACTCAAACACCATCTTCTGGCGAGCTTTCATAGGGATCGTCTGGCAATAGCTTCTTTCCTGGATATACATCATCCAGGTACTCACAGGTGATGGCAGATTCATAGATCAGTTGACCCTGACTGTTTTCCAGAACTGGCACCAGGCCAAAGGGATTCTTCTTAAAGAACCACTCAGGCTTACTTTTCAGGTTGATGTTGATGATTTCATGCCTGAAAAAGACACAGAAGACAATGAAGACAGTGGAACTTTTTTTTTTTTTTTTGGTACTTCTGAGCAAATCCTCACTGGCCCTACCATCTACCCAGCTGATCAGACCCCAAATTTAGGATTTGATTCAGTCTTGGTTCCTTTTCCCTTGCTTCCTCTTCCTCAAGTCCATTGGATCACAAGACCTGTCAGCTAGATCTCCAGATCCAAGCCTCTTCTCAGCCTTACCCCTGCCTCCTCGTCCAAAACACCAGCTTTAAGCTCGACCTCTACAGTGGTCTCCCAGTGGCCTCTCTGCTTCCACTCTGCCCTCCCTACCGTCCATTTTCCACAACAGAAGTGAACTGGATCAGGCCATCCTCCTGCCTGCAACCCTGTGATTGCTCCTCATTGCAATGAGGATAAAACTTCAAGCTCTCTGTAGCATGTGATCTGGCCCTTTCTTACCTGTCACACCTGTTCCGAGGATTTGCCCTCTGGTCATTACAAGCTGGCCACCACCGGCCTTTTTTATATTCCTTGAATTTGCCAAACAGGTTCTCACCTAAAGCATTTACATTTATTGTTCCTCTGATCTCTGCCGGTCTTCTCAGGTCAAACGCCACCTCCTCCAAGAGGCCCTCCCTGACTATGCTCTCTGAAGTTGCTTAGAGCCTCTACTAGATGATCACCTTGTTTTACTTTCTTCATTGACCTGATGATATGTATCTGAAATTGCACCGTTCGTTTATTTACATGTTTATTATGTCACCTCTCTAGATTGTAAGCTCCATGAAAGCAGGGATTCTGTGTGCCTTGTTCATATTAATAAACAAAAATGAGCGAAGTTTTTCAAACAGATATAAATGCTATGAAGACAATAAAAATGATTTCAGGGTACTCAGTAAATACTTGTTGAATGAATGAATAAATACTGTCAATAAGATACTCTATTTTGGGCTAACAGCTATTCTAATTGTAAATTATCTGAGGTAACCAATTATATTCACTACTTAGTATATGAGAATTAACATGATAAAATTCAATTCCTTTTGCTAAATTGAAAAGAAAGTTCCTCATTTTTACAAGATTATTAAGGAATCCAAAAAATCTACCCATAAAATAAAGTTTCAGATTAAATGTTCATGCACTGGTATTTTTTAAAATGTTACATAGGTAAATCACACTAAGCAAACCCAAAAGGAAGAGAACAGATGAAGTCCAAGATATATTCAAATTGTAATTAGATCTAACTTGTTTCTTGCCTGACAGATTGTAGAAGAAATAAGAGACAGGAAAGTTTCATAGAATTGTTAAAGCCAGGTCCATATGATTGTCAAAGCTGGTTAATTGTTCAATAGAACAGGTTAGTTACTCAAAAACAGTATATGCAAACCCATTCCCCCATCCACCTCAGTAGTTAGAACAGTGTTTAGATTGAGGATTTAAATGTATAATCCCTGATGGAAACAGGAAGGGCTACACCGAACACTAGAAGATATTTCTGTATCAAGAGGTTCATGTGTTGACAGATTATTGGACACTCAGGTACAAGCCATCAAAAGAAATACAAGGCCAGCTCCCTGCCAAGGAATTATCAACATTTCTGAAATTTTACACCATGAAAACAAAAGGTAGATCCTGGGCTTTTGTAATAAAGAAGGTTCTTAGAACACACATGCATGTGGTAACCTGACAATAGGCGCCAACAAGTCAACACACCTGCCACAACAAGTTGGAAGATGTACTTTTTAGAGAAAACCATGCTTTGTTAGGTGATAACATGTAGCAAAAATCTAGCACCTCTCTAATGAAAGTCTTCTGGGCGGCCAGCTAAAACTGATCCACAAATATAGATCTCTGTTGTTTGCAGGACCTAGGGCTGTTACCATTCTTCACCCCCATACACACACTATTTTGGTAAAACCAGTTTAATTTTTCTTGGAAAACTATCCCAGTAAATTAGGTGGGGTTGTTTTCAATTAGAGTTTCAGAAGGGCCCAGAAACCAGGACTCTATATCCCCCAACCCAGCTGTGCCTTCCTCCTGCAAAGGATACATCTTTTTTCAATCCAATTTGAGTAAGATTACTCTTACTTGCAATAAAGGAATCCTAATACTGCAGATAACTGCAGTATTTGGATAAAATACAATGTTCTGGATAAATGGTACTAAATGTTGAGCATTTTGCTATGTGTTCAGAATCAATTTCATCCAAATAAGATGCAAATCTTCGTGAAATGATGGCTAATCTGAAGGTATTTTTTCCCCCTTTAGAATGCATCTCACATTCTTTTAGGGAAAATTATTGTCTGCCAAATTTTCCCCCTAGAAGACTAAAGTTAGTTTATAAACCCTAAGCACATGGATGGGAAATTTCTTAAGAATGGGAGCTATGTTTTAAACTTCCGTACCACAGGTATCTAATGTCTGCTCAAGAGATTCCAAAGATCATTCGAAGGGAGCCAATGCCGACTGATATTTGGTGTCAGGAGCCAAGCGACTATTGCATATTTCCATGGATAACCAATACGCCAAAAAAACATTTGGTTTTTAATTTCAAAGAGGCTTCGCAGAAGACTGAATCTTTAGGCATGCACACTTTGACTCAACAACCCAACCTACAGAAATATGCACAGTACGGTTGACTCAGGACTCTGCCAGGAGGGGTAAGGCCTGGACTCGGTACTGAAATAAACTGCCAACCATTAGGGAAGGGGCTGTATAATCAGAGTAACAGCAAACAGGATCGCATAAAACAGACGTGAATGTAGAAGATGGGGATAAAGCCAAAGGGCAGCGGACCAGGAATCAGTGATCGACCAGAGTTAGAAGAGCCCCTGCTGGTCATTACCTGTGCTCTCCGCTAACCACCAACCTTACGAGAGCCTCAGCTTTTCAAATCCATAAAAATGGTTAGGCTGATCCAAATGGGGTGTCCTTAACTGGTGTAATCTATGGCATTCCTCCCACCCCTCACCCCGGGAAGTGGGTTCAAAATTTGCTTTGTTGCCCCCTCCCCCCGGAACGTCTGAGAATGGTTTATTTTTCAGGAAAGGAAGCCCCTGGGGCCCTACCGGAGAGTCCCACCCGGCCGCCCCGGCAGCAGCTGCCAGGTCCTTACCCGATTCCCTTGGCCTTCAGAACCAGGAGTGTCCTCTGGGCGTACGGGCAGAACCTCATGCTGTAGACGCGGATCAGACCCTCGGGGACGGGTCCCGGGGGCGCGCTTCCTGCGGGGGAGACGCCAAGGCGCTCACCGCCGGGAAAGCGGCGGGGACCCCCATCCTCCCGCCATCCCAGGACCAGGCCGCCGAGAGGTCGCGTGCGCTACGGCCCCGGCCCGATCCCCGCGAATGGGGGACCCCCCCAGGTGCCTCCGGGGCAGCCACACCAGGACACACGACTGTGAGTCGCCGAGCTTCCCCCCGCCTCTCGCGCCCGGCCGGCCTCACCCTTCGCCAAGCTCCTGGCCGACCCTCCCGACATCGCGGCGCAGCACAGACTGATCTCACGCTCCGGGTTTGCAGGCGATTCAGGAAGTGGGTCGCCCCTCCCTCCGTCGTTTCT
This sequence comes from Martes martes, assembly GCF_963455335.1. NCBI lineage: Eukaryota > Metazoa > Chordata > Mammalia > Carnivora > Mustelidae > Martes > Martes martes. The sequence continues at coordinate 24,483,402 of NC_137902.1, forward strand.
TCCTTCCCTCCGCCTCTCCGAAGTGCCTGCGGCGGTCCGCGGTCATCTCGGCGGGGACTGTGTACCCCCGCCCCGCGGGCCCGGGCGCTTAAAGAAAAAACCGGCGCGCGGCAACTCCGGTGGGCGGCCTTGGCCGCCGCGCCCAGGCTCCCTTTGCGACTGTTCGCAAAGAGGGACGCGCCGCCCCTGGGGCCGAGGGCCTGCAGGGAAATCGCCGCTGAGACGCCCACCCCACGCGCCCACCCCTGGCCGGCAGTCCCGGTTTTGCCTCGCTGGCGCTAGAACACCGAGGCTGGTTCTCGTGCCAGAGTGTACTGTGCCGGCCGAGAGAGGCGCCCGCGTCCAGAGGCGTAGGAGAAGCTCGGCACCCAGGCCATAACCCCTCCCAGAAGGATGGTGGTCTTCAGGCTGGCCTCCAGGCGGTCCAACCCTCACCCTCACCCAGACCCTGATCCTCCCACGCCCCGCACCCGCTGCTCTCACGTGGCAACCCGCCTGGTTGCAGTTCTCCTTCCGCCCCAAAGCGCCCCTGACTTCAGGGCTTGGAACCCCGCGCCTAGAGCTCGCTCACAGTTCAGAACTTACTCTGCAAAGATACCTGTCCACGGCCCGGTGCCAGGTCGCCCAGCCATCTGCACGGCTTTTTCCTTTTCTTGGCAATATTAGCTTAATATGACTACGGGGTGGGGTGGGGGGGAGGTGGGGGGACATTGTTCCTTCTGTCACCAATAGGACACATCCTTTTAATTTTAACCCAAAGAAAACTGCACAAATGTGGCTATTACTAACAGAATGATAGTGCCACTTTCAAAAATCTGTTAGGTTTGGATTTTGAAGCCGAGTAGGGACACAGGCTCAGAGTCCCGCAAGCTCAGTGCATTTAGACTGTAGATCTATGAAAAGTGTTTGGCTAGAGCCACTGCTGAAACAGTCCCTTAACTGAAGGGGGTAGAGAAAAGGCTCCAGGGCACAAGGTACAGACACAGGAAAAGGATAGTCAGTGTTGTGCTCCTCTGCCTAGATTTGGAAAGCTAGTCAGTAACTCCTGTGCCTTTGATTTGCTCAGGGCATTGGTGTCTGTTTTTATTTTGATTAGTTCTGTTACGGGAGAGGCAGAGAATGAGGTGATAAGTGCACCCATCTTGCAGCCTTCCTGCCTGGGTTTGATCCTGACTCTACCACTGTATTAATTTGCAAGGGTTAGGTTAACAAAGTATCACAAATCTGCAACGGAGATCTATGATCGCAGTCTGGAGGCCAGAAGTCTGAGATCAAGACTGTGAGGGAGAATCTGTCCCATGCCTCTCCCCTTGCCTCTGGTGGTTACACTGGCAATCTCTGGCATCCTAGGCTTGTAGAAGCATCACCCCATCTCTGCCTTCACCTTCACATGGCATCCTCCCTCTGTGCACATCTGTGCCCAAATTTCCCCTCTTTATAAGGACACTAGTCATAGTGGATCAGGGGCCCACTCTACTCTAATATGACCTCATGTTAATTTAACTAATTGCAGCTGTAATGAACCTATTTCCAAATAAACTCACATTCTGAGGTACTGGATGGTTGGAGTTTCAACATATGGATTTATGAATTGATAATTCAACATATGAACTTATTATGAAACCATATGAATTATAATAACCCATTATTAACTGTGTGAATGTGGACAAGTTACTTTTGTGTTTTAGTTCTCTCATCTGTAAAATGCAGTGGTAAAGACTTCCTGTCTCCCTGATAGAGTTTGAAGAAGTATTAAATTAGGGCGCCTGGGTGGCTCAGTGGTTTGAGCCTCTGCCTTCAGCTTGGGTCGTGATCTCGTGATCTTGGGGTCCTGGGATCGAGCCCCGCATGGGGCTCTTGCCTCGGCAGGGATCCTGCTTCCCCCCTCTCTCTGCTTGCCTCTCTGCCTACTTGTGATCTCTCTCTCTGTCAAATAAATAAGTAAAATATTTTTTAAAAAAATAGTATTAAATTAGTAAATATACAGAAACCACTTAGAACAGTTCTTGGCACAAAATAAATGTTAAATAAATGCTAATTATTACAGATACTAAATGAAAAAAAGCAAGGCCCATTTCTTGCTAAAACATGGGTCTTGCTTAAGTCTTTTTTAGAACACTAACTTTTGGAAGTTCTTTCAGCACATTTATGATATCATGCAAATTAACCCTGCAACTTTAAATCTCTGATTGGCCAACCTAAAAATTTGAGGTCGAGGCATTATTTGAACGCTTTTACTTGTAAGGGCCTGTCCCCTAATTAGTCTGACTAGTGTAACGTCTCGTTGTAATAATTTCAAAGACCCAATTCGACAATAAAGGCTAATTGCTCGAAGAAAGAAATTGAAAAAAAACTATATTGTCCCAGGAAACTACTCTCCTGTAGTACTGCTGTGGATTACAGTGAACCATCTCCAATATCTTTGTGTTTGTGTACATAATGCGACCATCTGAATACTCACTGCTGTTAGCCATAGGTGAAAGGGCACGGTATGCCACATTTTTACAACTATAATTGTCAATAATTAGCCTGAAGGGGCTAACTTGAGCTGATTCTGTTGGATAAAGGTCAGGAGTTGGCAAGGTCCCAGTGATAAGAAACCCTTTCATTGGGCGACTGGGTGGCTCAGTCGATAAGCGGCTGCCTTCGGCTCAGGTCGTGATCCCTGGCACCTGGGATCGATGCCCACATACGGTCCCTGCTCGGCCCGGAAGCTTGCTTCTCCCTCTCCCCCTGCTGTGTTCCCTCTCTCCCTCTCTGTGTCTCTCTCTGTCAAATAAATACATATTATCTTTAAAAAATAAAAATGAAACAACAACAACAAAAAGAAACAGTTTTATTTTCTTTCTTATTTTAGAGAGAGTGAGAGAGAGAGAGATCTCCAGCAGGAGAGGTGGGGGAGGGGTAGAGAGAGGGAGGGAGTGGGGAGCCAGATGAGGGACTTGATCACAGGACCGCAAGATCACAACCTGAGCCAAAGGCAGATACATAACCGACTGAGCCACCCAGGCACCCAAGAAACAGTTTTCTACCTTCTAAGTACCACCTGTCTTTACTGACTATATACACCCACTTGATACAAAATTCTTTTTTTTTTCTTTTAAAGATTTCATTTATTTATTTGACAGAGAGAGATCACAAGTCGGCAGAGAGGTAGGAAGAGATAGAGGAGGAGGCAGACTCCCTGCTGAACAGAGAGCCCGATATGGGGCTCAATCCCAGGACCTGAGATCATGACCTGAGCCGAAGGCAGAGGCTTAACCCACTGAGCCACCCAGGTGCCCACAAAATTCTTTTATGACTTTTTAGAAAGGTAATTTGGTTTTTTGTTTGTTTGTTTGTCTTTTGTTTGGTTTCAAGTCTTTATTTAAAATCTAAGTAGTTAGCATATAGTGTAACATTGGTTTCAGGAATAGAATTAAGTGATTCATCACTTACATATAACATCCAGTGCTCATCACAAGTGCCCTACTTACTACCCCATCACCCATTTAGCCCATCCCCCACACCTCTCCCTCTGTGAATCCTCAGTGTGTTCACTATAGTTAAGAGTCTCTTATGGTTTGCTTCCTTCTTTTCTTTTCCCCCTTCCCCTATGTTCATCTGTTTTGTTTCTTAAATTCCACATGTAAGTGAAATCATAAAGTATTTTTCTTTTTCTATTTCACTTAGCATAATCCACTCTAGCTCTATCCATGTCATTGCAAATGGCAAGATTTCATTCTTTTTGATGGCTGAGTAATATTCTTTATCCATTCATTAGTTGACAGACATTTGGGGTCTTCCATAATTTGGCTATTGTCCATAATGTTGCTATAAACATCAGGACTGTAATTTGAAAAATTTTATACTTTTTAGTATATGATCAATTAAAATTAATAAGGTATTTTTATAAAGTGAGTTAGGGATATTGAAAATCCCATGAAGTATTTCATTCCTGTTATTATTTTAATTGGTTATATTTAAATTTTCCTTAAAAATTAGGGGCCTTGTCTTCTTACAAAATTAACATTACAACAGTCCATAGTAGCCTTCATCAAAGAGATTTCATGGAAAAATATAGGCTGAGTGACTGTGTGAAAGATTAAGTAGGGCCCAGGATGAGGTCAAGTAAGAAGAAAAAAAATCACTATAATCCTCACAAAAAGAAGCCATATAGGAATAAATGATCCTGGGGCACCTGGGTAGCTCAGTGGGTAAGCCTCTGCCTTCAGCTCAGGTCATGATCTCAGGTCCTGGGATCGAGCCCCATATCGGGCTCTCTGCTCAGCAGGGATCCTGCTTCCTCCTCTCTCTCTGCCTGCCTCTCTGCCTACTTGTGATCTCATTCTCTCTGTCAAATAAATAAATAAAATCCTAAAAAAAAAAAAAAAAGGAAAAATGACCCATAAAGAAAGGAGCTTGAATGGCCAAAAAAAAAAAAAAAAAAAAAAGGAAGGGGGTAGTAAAAGTACACTGAGAGTACAATGAAAAAAATAATTTTTGGAGTATTCATATATTCATATAATGGCCAACCATCCAGCAATAAAAGCTAATAAATTACAGCTGTAGCTATTGACATAAATGCATCTCAAAAAAACAAGATTACGTCATAAAAGCAAGTCACGAAATGATACATATGGCATGACTACATATATTAGCTTTAAAAACATGCAAAATGAGGGGTGCCCAGGTGGCTCAGTCAGTTAAGCATCCAGCTCTTGATCTCAACTCAAGTATTGTTCTCAGGGTTGTGAGTTTAAGCCCTGCATTGGGCTCCACGCCGGGTGTGGAACCTACTTAAAAAAAAAAAGAGGGGTGCCTGGGTGGCTCAGTGGGTTAAAGCCTCTGCCTTCAGCTCGGGTCATGATTCCAGGGTCTTGGGATCAAGCCCCAAGTCGGGCTCTCTCTGCTCAGCAGAGAGCCTGCTTCCCCCTCTTTCCCGGCCTGCGTCTCTGCCTACTTGTAATCTCTGTCTGTCAAATAAATAAAATGTTTAAAAAAAAATAAAATAAAATAAAGAGGGGCACCTGGGTGGCTCAGTGGGTTAAAGCCTCTGCCTTCGGCTCAGGTCATGATCCCAGGGTCCTGGGATCGAGCCCCACATCGGGCTCTCTGCTCAGCGGGTAGCCTGCCTCCCCCCACACCCTCTGCCTGCCTCTCTGCCTACTTGTGATCTCTGTCTGTCAAATAAATAAATAAAATCTTAAAAAAAAAAAGAAAAAAGAACAAGCAGAATGAAACCATGTAGGTTATGGCACATGTATTTATGGTAGAATGGAAAAACAAGGAGCAATAAACAGAATTCAGAAGAGTGAATACCTCTGGGCCAAGGAAGAGAAAGAAAAAGAGAAGGCACATGGCATGGTGGGGTGCTTCTAGGGTATTGGTTATGTTCCATATCCTATACTGGAAGGTGGCTTCTGGACAATGAAATTGAGGTAGGAAAAGGTGAGACTCTCAAGAAGGAATGAGATGGAGACTGTCTTCATTTGAACACCTTCCCAAATAATCTGAGTTATTACTATATGCTATATCTCAAAAAAAATTTTTTTTAATTTAAGAAACTGATTTTGAGAAGAACAGGTAAAAAACAAAGACAAAAAAAAAGTCTAACTACCATTGAAAGGGATTGTAGGGAAGAAAAATTTGCCACCCCAAAATGTGTTTCTTTGGCATGTGGATTTTAGGCTGATTATTTTTAAGAAACAGAAGGCTCAGGAAGAGTCTCTGAGTTTTCCCACAACTACCTAAAAGAATTAGAATAAAGCACTTGTTCAAGGAAGGGAGCTATCACCCTAAATGACAATATAATATACACTAGGTGTGGTAGACAGGAAGAAACTTAGGAAAGTCTGTTTGTTAAAATTCCCCTCTATGTCATATTGTTTCTATATGGTCCAGCAAACATTTGTTGGCCAAGCATTTGCTCTTTTTCATCTTTCTGTAAATAGTCCTCCTCCCCTTTGAAGCCCTAGATCCCTTCCCCTTCTCCTTAGTTCAGGATGACATATACATCATTTTTTTTAAAAGATTTTATTTATTTATTTGACAGACAGAGATCACAAGTAGGCAGAGTGAGAGGGAGAAGCAGGCTCCCCACTGAGCAGAGAGCCCGATGTGGGGCTCGATCCCAGGACCCTGGGATCATGACCTGAGCCGAAGGCAGAGGCTTTAACCTACTGAGCCACCCAGGTGCCCCACATATACATCATTTTGCCTGACTGTCTTTGGAATCTCTCATGTTTATGTGGATTCCCCAAACGTATTTAATTAAATTTGGCTTTCTCCTATTAATCTTTCCCATGCCGATATAATTCTTAGACCAACCAAAAGTATCTTAAAGGGTAGACAAAAATTTTTCCTCCCTAACAGCATGATGTAGGTGTATATATAGTGATGCAGGAACATGTTCAAGGTACACTGCTAAATGAAAATGTTGTAAAACAGCATATAGGAGATAATTTCATCCGGTGAATGTACACTGTCTTTCAGGTGTCTACTAAATGTTCTACATGAAAAAAATTTAATTCTCACAATGCAAAGAATTACATAAAAATTAAATTGAATAAGAAATACTGTTAATATTAGAATCCCGTGGGTGAGGAAACTCAGAGACAGAAATTAAGTGACTTTCCCATGGCAACACACTTCTGAATGGTGGAGCTGGTTTTTCAATTCTGAACTGACATCAGAGTCTGATCTCTTAACTACTACCATAGTTCATCAATTCTAAGCTGTACATTTCTCACTTTGGAACACTTTTGAAAATTGGGCTATATCTTAAAATCACTATAGGCTGGGTGTGTCCTGACATGGGTCTTATTGTTCGTGCTTGGGCTTGCAGGATGAATGTCATTGGCTTGAAAGAGAATCCCAGAGACAATAAGAGAGTGCCTTTGTTCCATTATTTAATGAAATGCTCTTGTTGGCACAGAGGACAATGCAGGGGGTTGGGGGTGGCAAGTGAGGTAGGGGTAAATGAAAACCTAGGACTCTGACTTGAGAAATTATTCAAAAAAGCTGGATCATAAAAGTGAATAAGTTGTAGGAAAACCCTAAGTCATGTCACTTATATTTTCTTTTTATATTTCCACAAGACTCATATAGGATAAAAATATATTTCTAAATAAGTTTCAGTTCTTTTATTTATCTTTTTAAAGATTTAGTTAGAGAGAGAGTGCGCATGCATGCGTGTGCGCTCAAGTCGGGGAGGGGCGGAGGGAGAGAGGGAAGAGAGAGAGAGAAGCAGACTCCTTGCTGAGCATAGAGCCCAGTGTGGGGCTCTATCCCATGACCCTGAGATCATGACCTGAGCCAAAATCAGGAGTTGGACATTTAACCGACTGAGCCACCCAGAGGGCCCAGTAAGTTTCAGTTATTTCTTTTTTTTTTTTTTAAAGATTTTATTTATTTGACAGAGAGAGACACAGTGAGAGAGGGAACACAAGCGGGGAAGTGGGAGGGGGAGAAGCAGGCTTTCCACTGAGCAGAGAGCCCGATGAGGGGCTGGATCCCAGGACCCTGGGATCATGACCTGAGCTGAGGGCAGATGCTTAACGACTGAGCCACCCAGGTGCCCCAGTTTCAGTTATTTTTTATAAAAAAAATCTATCTAAGTTTTAAAGAGCACTTTCAATAAAAATAAAATAAAAATTCTGAATGATGACAAAGGATTGTTTTGTAATTTTTTGGTAGATTTCCCCCTTAATATTTTATCTGAGATTTGGTGAAATCTAGTATGTCTTGCTCACAGTTACCTCTAAGTATTTACTGACTTTTTAAAAGGAAAAATGCATTTTTAAAGTGACCAAATATAAAAATACACACACACCTGAAACATTATTTACTCTACCATGTGGGATGCTTTGTGAAATTTTGTGCTCTATGTTCTTTCATTTAAAAAAAATTGTTGGTCACAACTTAGTAAACAGATCATACAAATTGCTAGAACACAAACATGTGCTACCAGTGCTAATGAACAATTTAAGGGAGCTTGATAGTCTTCCTTCTTAGAATTAGCCCACCATGCATTAAAGGCTTTCAGTGTGCATATAAATCACCTTCCTTCCCAGGCTCAATACCAGAGGGAAATGACTTGCAACTATTTAACAGGACCATTTGCTTATATTGTACATTTCATATAAAGTCATTTTAGGTATATTATTTCATTTAATCTTCATAAATAATCCTGTGAAGATAGGCAGGGAAAATATCAGATTCACTTTACAGCTGATGAAGTTAACATTTAGAAAGTTTCAGCCTGGGGCGCCTGGGTGGCTCAGTGGGTTAAGCCTCTGCCTTCGGCTCAGGTCATGATCTCAGGGTCCTGGGATCAAGCCCTTCATCAAGCCCTTCATCGAGCCCCGCATGGAGCCCCTCATTGAGCCCCGCATCGAGCCCTGCATCGAGCCCGGCATCCGGGCTCTCTGATCAGCAGGGAGCCTACTTCCTCCTCTCTCTCTGCCTGCCTCTCTGCCTACTTGTGATCTCTGTCAAATAAATAAATAAAATCTTAAAAAAAAAAAAAAAAGGAAAAGAAAGTTTCAGCTTTTCCAGTTATCGTATACTCAGTAAGAAGTGAGAATAAGAATATGAATTCTTAGGCCAGGGGCTCCTTTCCCTAAATCACATAGCCTCTGAGAGTATAATCTGAACTCAAATGTGTATTTTCACCACCTCATCCTACTTTCTTATCGTGGAGTCAAGATTTGTCATAGAATACAATGAAGCATCTTATCCTGGACATGTCCTGCCAGGCTTCTACCAGTGTAAACATACGGCTGCAGAATTTTTATTTTTAGGAAAGCACTGTTTCCTTGCTTCTAATTTAAGGGAGCAGGAATATGAAAGACTCCATGGGCAAAGTAAACAGAAGGGAAGTCAGATGAAAGGATATAAAATGGAATGTGTTGATGGATTTTAGTGCTTTTAAGCTTTTCCTTTTGTAAGAAGGTTCAATGGAGACTTTAATGTGGATGAACCTTGAAGGTTTTTAAGAGGACATCCAAACTCAAATTTTGAATATGTAATGATGGTGCACCATGGTCTTCAAAAACTTGGAACTTTAATGCTCTCCTAAAGTGCTATTTTAAGTGATATTTATGGCACAATACAAATTGATTCATTTTTACCTATTTATTAATGGCCCTTGGATTTGTTTAAATGAAGTCCATGCTAGAAGCCACAGATAACCTGTGCTCTGCAAAATTGCGGGGGAATCGAAGCCCCCAGGTGACCTCAGAAGACTTGCCCCACCCATCTCAATGCTCTCCACAACCTGGTAATTTCAGCCAGGGTAACTTCCCGACTTTTTGTTACACTGTAATGTTTTTTATCATATTTCTTATAAATTCCGTTTTCCTTTTTCATCAACTCCTATAAAGTTTTTCTCCCACATTATTTTATCTTTCACTACATAGTTTATCAAACATGTGACATAGTATCATCCACATACACTGCAAGGAGCGCCCCTGCCAGGGACCCATGCTTTAGAGGGCCCACGCCTCTATGGTGCAAGATACAGCACTCAACATTCCCCAGAACCACGGCGATCCTAAAGATCTACCGGGGTGACTAACCCTCTCCCTGCCCCAGATCTCCCCACCGTTGCCCTGTGTCCTGGAAACCAGACTACGTCGTATGGTGTTTGACCACTGTGAGGTTTGTGTAATGTACTTCTGTTAACATCTGTTAACATCACAGCAGAAACTAGGGAGTATAAGGAAGATCTGAGTGGCAGAAATGCCTGGATAAAAGAAAAGACAGATTAATAGACTTGTATAGTTCTTCCTTTCTGAGAGTGAGTGCATTGCTGCTCTCTTTCCCAGTCGAATCATGTAACTATTTTCTTACTTCTCTTTGGGCTCCAATTTGTGGCTCCAGGGGTTCTCAGGAATTAGTGTGGCTTTGGCAATAGTAACACAGCAGACTGAGGACTGTTTCACAATAGAATCAAAATCTTATTAGGCCTATGTTTACTTATGTATATAGGTCTAGATGAAACATGTTGGACACCGATTCTTTACTTTGACTAGACAGATTTTGAACATTAGAATGACAATTTTTGATATAAAATACTTTAAAAGATTTAATTAAAATAAAAAATGAAATAACAATTTTGGCTTTATTTAAAAATCCTGATTTGATTTTAAAATTTTCATTCTTGTAATTTACATTTTGACTTTTAAAGTTTAATCTTTTAAAATATTTGGATAAATGGCTTACAGGTGCCTATTTATAATCTTGCCTTGGAATTCAGTGTAGGTCTGATGTGATAATCTCCCCTCTCCTTTTTTTTTTTTTTAAGATTTTATTTATTTGCCAGAGAGAGCGAGAGTACAACAAGCAGGCAGAGAGGCAGGCAGAGGCAGCGAGAGAAGCAGGATCCCCGTCGAGCAAGGAGCCTGATGCGGGACTGGATCCCAGGACCCTGGGATCATGACCCGAGCCGAAGGCAGTGGCTTAACCAACTGAGCCACCCAGGCGTCCCTCCCCTCTCCTTTTTAAACTAACTGCATTTCTCCGACATCTTCTTTAAACCTCTGTCTGATACTGTACACCCAGTGTATTATATACTTGGGTGTTGGTTACAAATCCTTTCCATGTTTCAACCAAGAGTAGTTATTTTAGTATCAAGATCAAGGAGAGAACTTGGGACAAGAAATGTAACCATAAAATATTTGAAATGTAAAAGTAAAGCCCAAAAATGTTAGATTAAATGCACAAAATAATAACATTCAGTCATTTTTACTAATTGTCCCAGAATTTCCATAAAAATGTGACTTTAGTCACATATTCTTTATTCTAAAACGTCTCAGAATTATGAAGGAATCCCTATTTTTCCTCTTCTTCCAGAAAAAAATGTTCTAGTCAAATTAAATGCCCATTTGATTTAAAATTTCAAGTCTGCACATCTCTGGAAAGAAGGGCTCTTTAAGACAATTAAAAATACCTGGGTTCAAATCCATTTGAGATTGTGATACCTTGTACAAAATTCCCAACCTGTCTGAGATTCATTTTCCCTCTCTATGCAGTAGCGATAAAATACATGTTTCATAAATGTGTAGCAGACACAGAGTAGCAGCATAACAGCTGTTACTACATCTGAGTGGAGAAAAAATCTGTGCAGAACTAAATATGCCAATTTGAGTTACATACTTCAGTTCTCTGAGTCCCAGTTTTCTCTGTACCATGGTTATTGGGAGAATCCAGATTTTGTTAAGTTCTCAACACATAGTAGAATCTCAATAAATTGTGGTTTATCATCATCCACTACTATAAAATGGGCCAACTGCCAAAGAATAAGAAGGTATTGCCTATTGCAAATGGTTACTCCTTTACCTTAAAAACACTCATGTTTTATATTTCTTTTTACTCAGAGAAACAATGCTCACTTCTTGGTTTTTCAACTTTTCTTATAAACATTGCTACCTTTCATGAAAAGCAAATAATAGCTAATGCACTAGAGACCATTTATTCATCTACTTAATGAAATGCTTTCCAGTATGCTGCATCATCTTTTTCCATGTTTAAATGGTCCTAAAAAAAATCTAGATAATGGGTGAAGAACTTAGTGAAAATTCATCTTTCAGATATCATGGAGTTTGGCTGGGACCCAAGAGAAGCTAGGAGTGAAGTAATCTCTTAGTGGGACATAAGCACTTTGTTGTTGTCATTGTTGTTGTTCTGTGGCTGGTTGTGGACAGGTTTTGACTTTAGGATTCAATGAACTTGAATTGATCACTGCTTTTGGGGGGTATTGAGATGAGTTCTCCTACAAAGGTATAAAACTTAATGCTGAGTATTAGGCTTATTCTGTGCAGGACTGGTCTAATGGTGGTAGGGTGGGGATTTGCAAGGAGAAAGGGAGTTGAGAGGGGTGGATTTTGCTTAGGGGGGTTGGGTACTTCCCAAAAATGGGGGAGCATACTGGTTATCACATTAGGACGCTTAGGGCTGCCTTTTCGGGTCACTGATTAGAGAAAGAACTTGTTTTTAGAGGAAGCTTTTGTTTCTACTATATGTAAATGTTTCAGAGTGAGCCCTGGAACAGATTTTCCCGAATCACCCCCATTAGCCCATCCTCTGACATGATCTATATTTTCTTCCTCCAGACTAAGAAAGGCCACTCATCTTCCTGTAACTGGCATGGTGCAGAGACCAGGCCATCTCCTCCTGAATATCAACAACAGATATCCCAGAAACGCAGCTGGAGACCTTTTCACCTAAACCCCAGTCAGGGTTTCATGAAGTAAAGGTATGTTTGGAGGGAGGGCTTGGTCAAAGCACAAATGAGCCAACCAGTGAGGGAGTAGCAACAGAAACTGCCCAGAGTTTAAGAAGTACCAGAGGGGAAAGCTCGATTTCTCTTCATGCCACTGCTCTCTGTGACTCAGAAATGTGGGATTTGGCCAGACAGTTTTGTGTAGTTCTTTAACACTAAGCACTGAGTGTGTTGGGCACTTACATTTCAGAAAAAAGAAGTCTTTAGAGCAGAAAACACTTGTCTCCATGACTTCTTTACCCTGTCTCAGTGAAGGGCACCACTATCTCTGACTGTGATCATCAGAAATCCAAAACCATCCTTGATTCTTCCTTCTCTTTTACCCCTCTTTATCAACTGACCACCATATCCTATAGATTTTCACCTCTTAAAATAATTTTTAAGACATTACCTGGTCAGTGGTTTTCAACTAACAGTGATTTTGCCCCTAGTGGATGTTTCACAATGTCCATGGACATTTTTGATTGTCCCAGCTGTGGAGGTGCTACTGGCAGGGACACCAGCCCTCCAATCCAGATCCAAATGCCAACAGCGGTAAGCTTAAAAACCCTGCTTTGCTTCCCTTGTTAGGACCATGAAATGGGCTCCTAACAGATCTTCCTATTTCTATTTTCCCTACTCCCCTAGCCAGTTGTTAATCTTTCTCCAGCCAGAATCTTTTATACACATAAATTTGACCGTGTCATTTTCCTGCTTAGTTATTTAGTGTGTTTGCATTGGCTCTTAGGAGAAAAACCGGAACTTGGCCTTTATCTGACCTGTGGCTCCTTTTGTAGCCGGCTCTTCAGTATTTTCTTTTCATCTCCCTCTGTTCCAGTCACACTACCCTTCCCGGTCCATCCAATCTGTTGTCCTGGCTTAACACCTTTACAAAAACTCTCCTCTGCACATCCTATTCCCCTGACCCTTGCCAGCCCCAGCAATCGCTCTTCATCTTTCTGCTCTCAGTGAAAATGACACATGCACACAGAAATCACCTCGGACTGCCCATCCAATTAGGTGAAGACTGATATAGGAAAGATACTGGTATTCGGAGCTGACAGCCAAGAAAAATTTCTTGAGACATCTTTGGTGCAAAAAGTGGTTTTATTAAAGCACAGGGATTGGACCTGTGGGCAAAAAGAGCTTCACTGTGGTCATGAGGAGTGGCCAATTATATATTTTCAAGTGGGGAGGAGGTTAGGGGTAGCAAAAGTCTCTAAGGAATTTGGAAGCAAGATTTCCAAGACCTTGAGGGAGCTAGCTATTGTTAGGAAAAGGTCACTTATTATTGTCCAATAAAACTTTAGTCATGAGACCCTTCAAGTGTATATCAGTGAGTCAGATGTTTGGGGGATGATTGCCAACACGTATCTTGGGGGGTAGAGATATAAGAAGTTTCCAAAGGAATTTTCATATGTTAAAACAGACTTACAGGATCCAGAGGTCAGGCTAAGGTTGCATTTTGCCCTTAGCAAAGTATTAACATTGAGGCAGCTGAGTTTCTAGAAGAATGTCACTCTGCCTGTTTCCAGGACTTGTTAATGGGCTGTAAGTAATAAAGAAATTTAATTTTTCTATTGCCTTTGTTTCCCACATCAGGGACCTCAACATAAACGTTTACTCACAGTATCATACCCCTCTTCTTTTTAGTTCAATCTGTAATTCTGTATTGGTGTAGTGAAGCGGATGTCAATCCTCTCCTTCCTGGACTCCCAACGGTCTCTAAGTTCCAAGAAGGAAGAGATTTTATCTGTTTGGCTCATTATGTTGTCTCAAGTGACTAGTTCAATGCATGGGAGACTCTGTAAATATTTGTGAATGAAAAGAAGGAGAAAAAGTGGCAAGACAGGGAAGAGAGACCTAAAGAAGAGAAGGGGAGGGCAGGAAAGAGGAGAGGAATGGAAGGGGGAAAAGGAGAGAAGGGAGGGAGAGAAGAGAGGGTACACGAGGGAAGGGAAGAAACAAGGACAAGATGTTGGCCTTTCGGTCAGGTTGCTTCCTGAGGCTGTCCGCCTCCTTGACGTAGCGGAGGGCCGACTGGAGAGTAATACAGTCATTAAAGGCTTGGAGCTCTAGATTTAGATAACACCCGGCTTTAGGTCCCCTCAACTCTCCACTCCACTTTGCTTATCTGCAGATGGGACTGATGGGTGATTTGAAGCTTAAATGCAACAATGCCTGCGTGTCTCTTGGAACAACGTCTGGCGTGGTCAGCACACAATATTAATCTCTGCTATTGATATTATTAATATTGTAATTATTTGGCCGAGGCTAGGCCAGTCGGGCACTCACTCCGAGGGGCCCGCCCCTCGCTTCGCTCACCGCTCTTCCATTGGCTGAGGCGCGGCAGCGCTTCCACCAATCCGCTAGGCTCGAGACGTAGCCGGGCTACGGGACAGAGCCAATGGGAGCGGGGGTTACAGCTCCTGGATACGATGGTAACGGCGGACGCTTTGCGGGCGCGGCGACTGGACCTCCAAGTAACGGCTTCAGAGCGGAGCAGGTCTCGGACATTTCCTACCCAGGACCCGGTTGAGAGAAACACGGCTCATGTCGCAAGGCCGGGAACGAGAGGAGAACGTCTACAACACCGCCGGCGCGTCCCTGTCTGTGAGGTGCGGCCATCCGCCGCCGGGCCACTGACTTGGGTCTCCCGGAAACTTGCTTCTGACCTAATCCCCTCACTACCCTCTTCTTCCTCCTGTTCTTTAGACCTGCTCTGCCGGAAGCTTGGACCTCTTCTTTACCCCCCAGTTCTCTCCTGCAGACTGCCTGGGTGACCTCTTGTCTCCATCTCCCGTCCCCATATTCAGGGACCACATCCGGCTGTTTGCACCCCCCCGCCCTTTTCTGCGACCTTCCCCCTCTCTCACTTACCCACAGTTGTCCTCCTCCTCTCATTTCTGCCTCCTCTTTCTGGCTCAGTACTCCATTTCCCCCTGACCTTTCATACATAACCTACCCCCCCCCACACACACCCCCATCCTGCCATCCCGTCCCAGTCATCTTTGGTGATCCCCCCCCCCCCCGCCAAGTTAGGGCCGTCAATCCCTTAGTCAGTCCCTAACTTCGGAGTTATTTGCACTTTTACGGTCTTTGAAAAGCATAAAGAGCTGCATAAAGCGGGTATTTCTTTGCTTCCACAGCTGAGTTTCATACAGTAACTTCCACGGCCCCGGCTCTGCTCTCTAGGCTCTGGAAGTCTCTCACAAGACGAGTGTCCCTTTCTTTCCTTCCCCACCATCTTGAAGCATAAATTTAATATTAAATAAAAGTAGAATCAGACTTTCCTTCCGAAGCATACACCCACCACACATTTCTTTCTTAAAAATGCGTTCCTTTTGTGTCCTAACCTTTTTACTCGTGTTGACTTGATTCCATTTATTTTCTACATTTATCTGTATTTTTAGATCTGAAATAACAGCATACACCCTTCATCTTGGTAAAGAAACAGTTTTTCTGCTTGGCTCACAACCCCAAAGCAAGCTGCCCCATTCAAAGTTTTTTTTTTTTTTTTAAAGTTATGTTTAAAATCAAAACTAAAGATAATAGAATGGCCCGGGATACACGCTGTTTTCTATTATATCAAGATCTTTTCTCTCTCTGTGGTTTTTACTTTTTCTTTTCCAAGTATTCAACACCCCAGAAATCCTTCTGAGACTTTCTCAGGTTTGACCAGAGGATTTGCTTCACTGAAAAATTTCTCTGAAGAAGGCTGTGAAGACCTAAGACTAAATTTCTGTAGTGCCTGGATTCAAAGTGGTCTCACAGCCAGCATGTGTGTTCTTTTATCTTAGAGATGGTTTTGGGCAGAAAGTGTGTGAGAATAGAATAGATGTGTTTCAAATATTTTGATGCCTTTTTGTTTACTTTGTTTTTAAAAAAAAAAAAGTATTGGAAATGTATTCTGTTGATGGTGACATTTTTTTCCCCCCAAAGATGGGTCCAAGGATTCCCTAAGCAGAATGTTCATTTTATCAACAACAGCACCATCTGCTATCCTTGTGGGAATTTTGTAATATTTATTAATATTGAAACCAAGAAAAAGACTGTACTACAGTGTATGGATGGAGTTGTGGGTGTCGTGGCAACTAATGTTCCTTATGAAGTTGTGGCTTTTTCTGACCGGAGGCTCAAACCTATCATCTACATATACAACTTTCCTGGATTGACCAGAAGGAACAAATTAAAAGGTAACCTGCAAGACTCTTCATCTGCCATAACTGAAGGATTTTGTTATGTGATGAAATCTAGTTCTCATAAATGAAAGAAGGGTGTTTTATGCTTACTTTTGTTTTTCATAATACACACTTTTAAAGAAGGTATCAGGCTGATCAGAGAGAATTTAATTAAGTGGGCTACTGCCTTGCCACTCAAAGTCTTTGGTCTCTTCCTTCAACATTGGCGTCACCTGGGATGCCTGTTATACGTGCAGAAAGGCTCTCACCCAGGCCTAGTGAATCAGAATCTGCATTTTAACAAGATTCCCTGGGTGAGGAAGCACGGGGCTAGAAGACTATTATAGCACTAAATGCAGTTTAGTGCTTTTTCAGAATACTTTTTTTTTCTTTTCTGATGATTCATTGAAAATCCAAGTAAACTGATACCATATAAGTTCTAAAGTCTCTGAGCCTCAATTTCCTTAGGTGTGGGGATAATGGTAGGATCTACTGTTAAGGCTTTGGTGATAAATGAAATTATGTATAAATATATAGGTTACATATATATTTGATATATCAATTATATGTCATGTTGACACATATATAATTGATATGTCAGTGTGACACACACACACATATATGTCAATCATTATTACCCGCCATTTATTATTATTGACTTATTCATGGATACAGCTGACCCACAATGGGCTACTGCACATACTGCAGTTTCCATCTAATGATTCCCTCATTTAACACATCATGGGTAGAAAGCTCAGGAGAGCTTGAGGCTGGTCTTGGTTATTTAATAAGCCTTATGGGTCAAATAAGTCTTTGGATTAAGCCGGGGAGTTTACATATAATTTATAACATCTGTGGGGAAATTTGTGTTCTCAACATATTAAAACAACTTTTTTTTTTTTTAAGATTTTACTCATTTATTTGAGAGAGAAAGCATGAGAGGGGAGAGGTCAGAGGGAGAAGCAGACTCCCTGCTGAGCAGGGAGCCCGATGTGGGACTCGATCCCAGGACTCCAGGATCATGAACTGAGCCGAAGGCAGTTGCTTAACCAACTGCGCCACTGAGGCGCCCCTAAAATAACTTTTAAGGCATATATTCATATGTTCATATGTTGGTAACTGTCCAGATGGACTGTAATTACTCTTCATTCTTTAACATTTTGCTTATTTGACTGTAGCCCTGTCCAAGCAATTAAAAGTTAATTCAAACCAGTAGCCAACACTTATATTAAATAATGAAACTCTAAAGGTATTCACAATAAAATGATGACTAAGTCATCAAGGATACCTATTGTTACCACAATTATTTAGTATCAACCTGAAATTTCTAGCCAATGCAATAAAATATGGAACAGAAAAAGTACAGCTATGGAAAAGGAGATTATGGGTAATGCAACAGTCTACAAGGACTAATAAAAGAATGCTATTAAGATGCTGGTTTCAAAGTACCCCCACAAGTAGATAATTTAAATACTTAGAAATGATTCAGGAAGAAATGTGAGTGACCTCAGTGAAGAAAACTACAAGAATATCATTGATTTAAAATATTTAAGTATATACAGATATATTCCTGGATGGGAAGCCTAATATATAGTTCTTCACAGAAAATAATTCCTAAGTTTATCATGTTTTAGAGAGCAAGGAGGACTTAAATGATACCAAAGTTCATCTAGAAGAACAAAAAGTAGAGAACAGGAGTAATTGAAAAGAGAATGATGGTAAGACAGGGTCCTTTTAATATTATTCTATAGTGATTAAAAGTGTGGTGGTGGTGCAGAGGTCACCACATCAGTGGAAGAGTTGAAGACAGGGCATGGGCTTGAATATATAAAAGCTAAGTATATTCTCCCCTCCTCCCCAAAATAGATAATATAGATTATTTAACAATTTAACATTGATGTTAAGAAAACTGGGGGTGCTTGGGTGGCTCAGTGGGTTAAGCCTCTGCCTCCAGCTCAGGTCATGATCTCGGGGTCTTGGGATGGAGCCCCGCATCGGACTCTGCTCAGCGGGGAGTCTGCTTCCCCTTCTCTCTCTGTCTGCCTCTTTGCCTACTTGTGATCTCTGTCAGTCAAATAAATAAATAAAATCTTAAAAATAAACTATTTGAGGGGCGCCTGGCTGGCTCAGTCGATGGAACATCCGATTCTTAATCTTGGAGTCATCAGTTTGATTCCCACTGTGGGTGTAGTGATTACTTAAATAAATAAATAAACCTTTAAAAAATTATTTGAACAAAAGTATCAAGTTGGATATTCATGTTATACTGTACATAAAAACATATATCAGACAAAAATAAGAGTTCAATATAAACAGCAAACCCATTTGAGAAGCAGAAAGTATGGTAGAATATTGAAATGATTTCAGGATGGGGAAGAACCTTTCACACAAAGGAAAAAATTAAAAATAGAAAAACTGACTGATTACATGTCAATTTAAAACTTAAGAACATCAAAAATACCTTGAAAAATTAATGGGCAAAAAATAAACTGAGGAAGATATTTGGGACAAATATGATCAAGTATTTTCAGAGTGTTTATGAAACAATAAGAAAAAAACCAGACATCCCATTAGAACAATGGAGAAAGTAACTGCCCAAACCACAAAACTATATATCAAAAATATTCTAATATCAAAAAATTCTCTCTGAATATTTACTTAAAAACTTAATGTTTGAGCCAAGATGAAGTTTTTCTGCTTATCAAGATCACGATTTTTTAAAAAAGATTTTATTTATTTATTTGACAGAGAGAGGGATCACAAGCAGGCAGAGAGAGAGGAGGAAGCAGGCTCCCTGCTGAGCAGAGAGCCCGATTTGGGGCTTGATCCCAGGACCCGAGATCATGACCCGAGCCAAAGGCGGAGGCTTTAACCTACTGAGCCACCCAGGCGCCCCAAGATCATGATTTTTGAAAGCTGATAACTGCTAGGCAGAGTGCAGTGAAATTGGTAGCACACTTTCTTGCTGAAGGGGGAAATAATTTCTTTTCGTCCAAGTTTTTATTTAAATTCAAGTTAGTTAACATACAGTGTACTTTGGTTTCAGGAGTAGAATTTAATAATTCATCACTTACATGTAACACCTAGTGCTCATCACAAGTGCCCTCCTTAATACCCATCACCCATTTAGCCCATCCGTCCAAAGTGGGAATAATTGATATGATCTTCCTGGGAAGTAAATATTACCATATTTGACCCAGTTAAACTCAGCTGAGGAACTAGAATTCAACTTTAAGGAAATCAGAAATATAGTCAAAGATTTGTATGTGCTGGAGTTAATAGCACTCTCATAATAGCAAAAGATTAGGAACTTCTACATCTCCAGTAATATGAATATGGTTAAATTAGTTAAAATATCTCATAAAAGAGTATAATATAAACATTAGAAATCACATTTTTGAAGAATTATTAATGATAAAATGCTCAATATAACATAAATAGGAGTAACACTGTATGACCCAAGGCTTTTAAATGAATCGTTGTGTATAATATTTAATCCATGACTGTTACAGTTATAAAAAGCAACTTTTTTCAGTTATATTTAAAGAAAAAATGTATATTTACAGGTAAACACAGAAGAAAATACCAGAAATTTACCAAATTTCGTAGTGAGATTACAGAGGATATATTTTCTTGTAAAGAATTATTTTATTATTCAAATACTATGTATTTTTTAGAATTGAAAATAATAAAAAATAATATTCAGTCATGAGATGAAATGTCTATAGGAAGGATAGAAAATTATTCTATTGAGGCCTCTATCCCATAGAACAATTTTTTATTTTTGCACTGAATGCTCAATAAATACAAGTTTTCTATGTTGATCAGACTATGCTAAATGAATTCAATCAATGATGAAGTTCAGCATTTTATTATAGTCAGTTAAAGTGAGAAGGGCAAAAAAGCAGGAAACAACCATTAAAAATACAGAGAATAACAAGAGACACGAATGTCAAAAGACAGACATAGGAGAAGACAGAGCTGGTACCTATGGAATCACACTGAAGACCAGCAGATAGAGAGGAAATTAGATCCTCATATGCAGGAGGGCAGAAGCATCCTCATGATGCACATTTTAAACATGTTGTTACTAAGGCTTAAATTTCGGTTTCATGTCTTCAACTACAGGAACAAATGAGAACTTTTTATAGCTGTTCCAAGAACTGGAAGATATTGAACAAAGGGCCAGCTGTGGCCCAAGGTATAGAGATCAGGAAGTAAGCTAGGATGATTACAACACCCCAGAGTATTTAAAGTTGTTTGAATAACTTTTCTAATTATAATGTTTCATAAATTTATGGAATACATAATTATTCTTGGGTCATTTCAAATCACAGTGGGACATACACAGTACAGTATGCTCAATTTTGATTAAAGTCTAGGGACAGTGACCTCATGGTCTTAATTCATTTTAGTATATTTAAATGTTTTCTTTTTTTTAAGGTAATCTCTATGCCCAACATGGGGCTTGAGCTCACAACCCCAAGATCAAGAGTCACATGCTCTACTGGCTCTACTGGCTGAGCAAGCTAGGCAACTCTAATGTCTTTAAAAAAAAAAGAATCTTAACTTTGCTCTTAGTTTTTGTTTAGAGTCTCAGAAATCAGCTAGGAGATCTGTTATTCTAAGAGCTAAATGCCTTTGAATTATGTGAAAACCATTAGATAAGGGAAATAAACTGTAAGACTAGTTAATCTAAATACGGTAATTAAATCCTTGTAATGGATTTTATATTTTAGGCAATGTTCTTCTAGACTACACTTTACTTTCATTCAGTTACTGTGGCACCTACCTGGCTAGTTACTCCTCTCTCCCAGAATTTGAACTGGCCCTTTGGTAAGTTACAGCATGCTGTAGAATTCCTTTCATTGGATTTCATTTTAGTCTTGTCCTTCTAGTTTGTATTAAAAGACATAGATATGAAAAATCTGAAATGAGGGGGAAAAGTGGAAGGAATAGAAATTCTGTTCAGAACGTTGAATAACGTAGCTACTTTGAGTCATAAAATTTGGCAGGGCGAAAGCTATATGAGAGCAAAATTATCATCTTTTTGTTGATGTGTTATAATATTTCCTTTGTTGGGTAAAGAATAATAAAGGCATAAAGTTTCATCTTTCCTTCAAATAAATGGTAGCTTTGAGTGGTTTGCCTGTTTTCTACTAATGATGAAATTAAGATGTATTCTCTATTAGAGCTTAATTGGAAGTAATTGTTTTTAGAGACTTTAGAACAGTTATATGTTCAGAGAGTGGAACATTACACCACATTTGCCAGCTGCATAGGAAATACCTGTGGATAAGACACATCTGTGGTCTTTGCTGGGTCATTTCATAGGGCCAACCTCAAAGCCGTACTCACTCTTCTGTCTATAATATAAACTCCTTTGGGAGGGATAGTTTTTCTTTTAAGGGGAAGTACAAACCATTTTGGGAATGATTGAGGATATACCTTACACACCTGCATTTCTTATCCAAAAATATAATAATCTAGGTTCAGAGAACCATATTCAGTTTATGCAGTTTCTTTTCTAAAAAACAGCTTCATCAAGGTATAACTGACATATTAAAAAACTGCTCATATGTAAAGAATATCATTTGGTAAGTTTTGACTTGTGTACACACCCATGAAGCCATCACCATAATCAAGATAATAAATATATCTGTTACTCCAAAGCTTCCTTGTGTCCCTTTCTGATCCTTCCTTATTGGCCCTTCCGCACACACCCTTACACCATTCCTGCCCCATCCCTCAGCCCCTGCCTCCAAATAGCCATTGTTGTATTTTCTATCACTCTGGATTTGTTTGCATTTTCCGGAATTTTATATACATGGAGTCATCCATTATGGATTTTTTTTTTTTGGTCTGTCTTTTATGCTGCATAGTTACTTTCTTCATGTAGCATAATTGTTTTGAAATTCTCTTATGCTACTGTATTTATCAGTAGTTTATGCCTTCCTATTCATGGAATGAATATACCACAGTTTATTTATCCACTCACCTATTGATGGATAGATTAGTTTGCTGGGGCTGTCATTAACAAAGTCCTACAAACTGAATGGACAAAACAACAGAAATTTATTGTCTCACAGTTCTGGAGTCTTGAAGTCTAATATCAAGGTATAAGCAGAGCTGGTTTCTTCCAAGGGCTATGAGGAAGAATATGTTCTAGGCCTTTCTCCTTGGCTTGTGAATAACTGTATTCCTGTTTACATGGTGTTTTCCTTGTATATGGGTCAGTCTCCATATTTCCCCTTTCCTTTCTATAAGGATGCTCATCCTACTGGAGTAAATGACCTCATTTAACTTAGTAAAGACCCTATTACAGTCACATTCTGAGGTACTGAAGGCTAGGACATCAGCATATAAATCTGGGGGGGACACAATTCAACCTATAATAGTACCCGAAGGATGAGTGGGAACCAACCTGTGAAGATAAGGAAGAAGATTCTAAGCAGAGAAAAGGTATGTGCAAATGCCATGAGGTCAGAGAAAAGAAATGGCAGATTTGAAGATTTAATTAAGAGATCATAATGATGGCAACCAGAGATTAGCTGTGAAAGGCAAATACCTAGAAGTTGCAATTGCTGGGTTATAGGGTAGTTCTATTTTTAACTTCCTAAGGAAGTGCCATACTGTTTTTCAGAGTGTCTGCACAAGTTTGCATTCCCACCAACAGTGTAAGAGGGTTCCCCTTTCTCCACATCCTCACCAACACCTGTTTCCTGAGTTGTTATTTTTAGCCATTCTGACCAGTGTGAAGTGGTATCTCATTGTGCTTTTGATTTATATTTCCCTGATGCTGAGTGATGTTGAGCATGTTTTCATGTGTTTGTTGGCTATTTGTGTGTTTTCTTTGAAGAAATATCTGTTCATGTCTTCTGCCCATTTCTTGATTGAATTATTTGTTCTTTGGGTGTTGAGTTTGATAAGTTCTTTATAGGTCATGGATACTAGCCCTTTACCTGATAAGACATTTGCAAATATATTCCCTCATCCTCTCAGTTGTCTTTTGGTTTTGTCAACTGTTTCCTTTGCTGTGGAAAACCTTTTTATCTTGATGTAGTTCCAATAGTTCATCTTTGCCTTTGTTTCCCTTGCCTTTGGAGACATGTCTAGCAAGAAGTTTCTGTGGTCAAGGTCAAAGAGATTGCTGCCTGTGTTCTCCTGTGGGATTTTGATGGATTCTCACATTTAGGTCTTCCATCCATTTTGAGTCTATTTTTATGTATGGTATAAGGAAATGGTTCAGGTTCATTCTTTTGCATGTGGCTATCCAATTTTCCCAACACCATTTGTTGAAGAGACTGTTTTTTTCCATTGGATAGTCTTTCCTTCTCTGTCAAAGATTAGTTGAGACAAAGTAATATTTTTTTTTAAAGATTTTATTTATTTATTTACTTGTCAGAGAGAGTGAGCATAGGCAGAGTGGCAGGCAGAGTGGCAGGCAGAGATAGAGGGAGAAGCAGGCTCCCCGCTGAGCAAGGGGCCTGATGTGGGACTCGATCCCAGGGCGCTGGGATCATGACCTGAGCCGAAGGCAGCCACTTAACCAACTGAGCCACCCAGGCGTCCTGAGACAAAGTAATATTTTTAAAACACGTAGGTATTTTGCTTTCTTAGACAGGTACAGTATAATGATAAGCATAATTATTAATAAATTTTATATTTAACACCATGGATTAAATAAATTGTATTGTGAATTAAGATTTTTTTCAAATAATTAGATAAATGTTCTCAAGATGTGATATTCAAGTGAATTATTTTTTTTACAAAACAACATTTCCCTCTAAGGAACTGGGAAGCAGGTGTCATTTTGTGCAAGAAGTCACAACCTGGTGTGGATGTAAGCCAGATGACTTTTAACCCTATGAACTGGCGCCAGCTGTGCTTATCAAGTTCAAGTGCAGTGACTGTGTGGACCATTGAAAGATGTAACGAGGAGCATCATCTCAAAGCGAAGTAAGAGACTTAGTTATTACACAGCAAAGTGGAAATCTTAGTTTGCATTCATGTAATATTATTGCATCAATTCGATGAATTAACTGACTTTATATGTACATATTAAACATCTTAAGTTATAACATCTTTCTACATATATAATTATGGAGTGGTTGTTTGCATTTTGCAAGGATTCTTTATGACTTGATTTCTTAATGAGTTTCTTTTAAATCTCAAGGCATTCTCAAGCTTTTCCCAACATGGTTTAATTTGCCAGAATTTTATTCGCTTTTGGTATTTCAAAACATGCCTATTTATAAAAAGGACAGTTATGAATTTTGATCCTATTACTTTGATGCCCAGTTGTAATCTCAAAAATAAACTTTTAGATACGGAAAACATATATTATTCCTTCAGCCACATAATCTATAAACAGAGGGTAGTTGCATATGGTGGAGTCCTGGGAGTTACCTGTTTAAATAGCACTGGGTCAAAAAGAAAATTTATGACCAGTGCCGTGGTGATTGATGATAATGGTGTGTTTGTTAAGGAGAGTTCAAAGACTCAGGGCGCCTCTAAACTTACTATTCCCAATGTATTCCACTATGTTAAAGACTAAGTTGATATTGGACATGTATATCCTTGAAATTGCAATTTTTGAAAAGTTGCCTTCTTAAGAAAAATGTAAAGTTGTTTAACTGGAGAGCCCTAAAAAAGACACGTCTTTGTGTTCAATACTCTTTGTGTCTCAATTTCTTTTTTATAAGAACCCAGTAGTCAAATCTGTCTCTAGGCAGAGATACTGATAAAATGAGTAATGTCTCTATCATATCCTTGCCAGGTGGGCAAATAATTTATCTTGGCATTCTCTCCTTTTGCTTGCCTTAAATATTCTCCTCTAGTTCTGAATGATGAGTTGTGATTTTTCTATAAGCAACTAAAGTGAGAGGCAAAGTGAGTGGATTGTCCTTGTTCAGAAAGCAAGCAGGATTAGAAAACACTCAAGCCTTAATTTGAATAATAGATACTGTTTTTACATGATAATTTTTCAAAATTATTTATCATACATAAGATATAACCAAAGAAATTTTTAATTTAATGCATAAAGCCATGAATTTTTCAAACACCCCTTTATAACCATATTATGAGTTAAAATTAGACATATGGTATATTTGAAAATGGATTCTTTTTTTTTTTAAGATTTGTTTATTTGTTTGACAGAGGTAGGGAGATAGAATGGGGAGGTAGGCAGAGGAAGAGAGTCTTAAGCAGACTCCACACTGAGCACAGCGCCAGACTCAGGGCTCGATCTCTCAACCCTGAGACCAGGACCTGTGCCAAAACCAAGAGTTGGATGCTTAACTGCACCATCCAGGTGCCCAGAAAATGAATTCTTGATAACAGAGGTTGCAAAGGTAGCTGAATACAACCTACATATATAGATGATCTTTGACTTAGGTTGGTTCCACTTAAGATTTTTTGACTTTAGGGTGATGCCAAAGTGATGCACATTCAATAGAAACTGTACTTCAAATTTTGAATTTTGACCTTTTCCCAGGCTAAAGATATGTGTTACAGTATTCTCTGGTGATGCTGAGTGGTGGCAGCCACAGCTTCCAGTCAGCCACATGGTCAGGAGGGTAAACAGCCTACACGCTGACGACCATTCTCTGCCTTCATTATAGTGTTCAATTAATTACTTGAGGGGGTCACCACTTTGTAATGAAATAGGCTTTGTATTAGATGATTTTGCCCAACTGTGAGTTGGCAACTAAAGTAGTTTGCCAAGTAAAGTAAGTGTTCTGAGCACATTTATGACAGGCCAGGCTAAGCTATGATGTTCATGTTTAGTAGATTAGGGGTATTAAATGCAATTTGACTTAGGATATTTTCAACTTATGTTGGGTTTATTGGGACATAACCCCATCATAAACCTAGGAAGATCTATATGTTTATTTTGGCTCACATTGATTTTTATTTAAACTAATTGCAAATTTTAATATTTGAGAGATTTCTCATAAATATCCAGATTATGATAGTTTCTTGAAATTTTGGAACCAGAATTCTCAACAAACCCTCTTAGTTGGAACTGAGTGGTACCTATACCACCTATAGAAGGGAACGTACTTTCCCATTTGCCACAGTCCCCCACCTGGCCACAGCTCATTTGCCTGGTCCTGCCAGTGTTCGAATGTATAATTCCTGCTTTAGATTTTAACTATGAAAATTTTGGAAAATTCCTATGTACTTAATTTATAACTGCACTATTGTCCTTTTGTTATATATATTTTTATATCTATTCTTTGGTGTTTATCTGGTTTGTTTGCTTGTTTTTTATAAGTTTTAATACCTCCCCACCTTGTTTATCACCAATATGTAGTAGTTACATCAGTGACTCGTTTTTGTTAATCTGATTATTCTGATTTCTCTTTTTTTAAAGGTCAGTAAAACTTCCTATGGAAGATGGGTCATTTTGTAATGAAACAGATGTAATTTTCCCCACCTCATTGCCCAAAGATCTTATCTATGGACCTGTGCTCCCACTGTCAGCCATTGCTGGGCTAGTAGGAGAAGAGGCAGAAACTTTCAGGGTAATTACCTGGCACCTCATCCTGTTTGCTTATTTGATTCTCATAACCATCCCATGAGACATGCAGGATAGAGAGGATCATCCTGGTTTTCAATACAGATTAGTCCTGGCGATGACAAGAAATGAGGGCTTTGAAGTTTTGAGTTTGGTTAACTGGAAGAATGGCACTGATAACAGAAAGAAGGGGCCCAGACCTGATTTCAGTTTTGTACATATTGAATTTGGGGTGCTGGGAGGGCATCCAGGTATAGATGCCAGGTGGAAATTGGGCAAGCAGACCTATTGCTGGGATGGAGAAGGTAGGACTGGAGACTCTGATGCTAGCAGAATCATTACCACAGAGGGGTTAGTGGAGCACTGGAGGGGGAGAGGGATGATAGAAAGGAGAGTAAGGGTGTCAGGGGAAAGAGCCAGAGAGGAAACTGATTTGCCAAGAATCGAGAGTTAGAAGACAGCTCTGACAAGAAACACACAAGTAGGAAAAAATCCAGGAGAGAAGAAGGCCTTGGAAAATAGTGGAAGAAAGTTTCAGTGGGAGTTTATTAACAGCTATACACTCATTCATTCAACATATTTATCAAGATTTAAAGGACAAGGAAGCTCAGTGCTACAGACAAGTCAAGAGTGGTCAGGCAGAGGGTGCTGTATCTGCAAAGGCCCTGAGGGAAAGAAAATAAATCTGTAGGTTTGAGGAGCTAGGAAAACCTGTAGGGGCTGCAGCACAGTAAATGAGGTGGAGTGGGGTGCAGGTGCAGGGCAAGGGGTAGGCAGGGAGCAGAGATAGCACATGAAGGTCCTTTGGGAAACAGGAGCTTGATTCTGCTAAGCCTCTTGAACTTATGTTATGCTAATATTTGTGTTAAAACTCTAAGCCAAGGATAAAGGAAGTAGAAGCTCCCAAATATTTTGACCACTGCAGAGAATTAAGCCATAAATGTTTAAAATAACTCAGTGTGGTAATTAATTTGTTTAAAATTTCTGAGAGGCAAGAGATAAGGTTGTGTATGCTCTTAGTATTTCCTCTAAAGCTCTAAAGGATGATCATTGTTCACTTTTTTAATACAGAAAATGACTGATTCCTTTTAATAGCACAAATCGCAGCCTTAGAAATACAACCAAACTCAGCCACAATGGGGCAGCAAAGTAAATAGATCAGCCATCAAGGTTTACAACTTGAAAAAAATGCTTCGATGTTTAGTATTTGATGCCTAGGAACCCACATTTTCAACTATCTAGAATCTTTTCTTCTGCCATAGATTTCTGTAGGCGCCCTCATCTCTCACATTTTGCACAACAGGATTAACCCCACCTAAAATATGTAAAATTCAGTCATCCGTCTTTGTCATTTGAAAAATGCTATGAAATGCCTTCCTTAAATACTTAAACGTGGAGTAACCATTTTTTAAATGCTCATAATAAACAGACATCTTTGTTTCCTAGGATTTTTGGTACTCAGTGCATTTTAACTTTTTTCTGAAAACAGAAATTTAATGCTAAAGTTCTACATTTTAAAATCACATGGGAAATGTTAATAAAGCCATATAGTTTACATTTACATTAGAAATTAATTTTTCCAATATTTATTTTTCTACCTTATAGATAAGTAAGGTGAGAAAAATGGCTAAAATACTGATTAATGTCTGTACAGTTAGTGAAAGCATAACCAAAAATAGATCTCAAATGTCTTGATTCTGTTCCTTTGAATGACATTTCTTGTGACCTGGGTATCAACCAATGGCTAAGAAATCAGTAATAAACTAATGCATATAAGAGTCTTAAAAATTGACAGGCTATGGACCTTCACAAAATTACAAACATTAAATACTCCCATTATGTCTCTCCTAGCTAACACTATAAAGGCATGTTATACACCTTTAAATAGGCCTGCATCACATTACACAACTTATTTAAGGCAAGAGAAACAGTATCTAGCAGTAGCATCGGAGAAATCAAAGGCAGATGTTATCTGGGGAGAAACTAGATCCAAGATAATGAATTTGATCTCAAGTGTACAGTTTTCTTTTTCCATCTACCTTTTTGTTTTTTAGCAGAAGTCACTAAATAGGAATTTCTTTTATAAACTGGAATATGCTGAAGCATATTTGGATACTTACATTTTTTAAAGCAGTAATATTAAGTTGGATTCTAATTTTTCATGTTCAGTCTTTAAGTGATCAAAATGTTTGATTTATGAGTCCAGAGAGCTAAGCAAGGTGGTGTTATCAAGAAATATGTTTAAATACTCTTGGCACATTTTTCTTTTAAAAGTTTAAGAATTTTTAGGATTAAAAATTATTGTTTCTGCTCACATAATCCATATTGTATCACTTTCATTTTTAAATAGCCCAGAACATATTTATTGATGAAAGAGAGTAATAGAAAGATAATCCCATGTTTATCTTAAAGTAAGAAAAGTCAAACACAATACCAGTTTGACATTATAAAGCCAGAAAAGTCCAAATTTTAAATCTTCACCTTCTGTTGCATAACATATGTCCACTGGTGTGAGAACCAGATATGTGTGTTTTTAAAAAGATTTTTGAATCCGTTGCCACAATGTAAGAGTCTGTCCCCTTGTGATATATAGTCTAAGGTTAGATGTCATCAAGACAACCCAAGAAACTTTTAAATAATGGCATCCAGTAAGTAACTTCCCTGTGAGTCAAATCTCAATTAGATACCACAAAAATGTCATTAATCAGCAGCAGTTTAATCCTCCTGGGTTGTTTTGCCCCCCTTTCTTGGCCCATAGGGTGGCCAGATTATTAATCAAGTATTTGTTTTCTAACAATCCAAGACTACGAGGGCGTGAAGTATGTCAATCATTGACCAAAGTCAATATATCCTTTAAAAGAATTATCATGGCGATGGCTGCTGTGTATGATTTTTGCCTTAGTCATATTTCAGGGTCCATTCCAAATGGTAATTCTCTCTCCACCCTTCCTTCACTCCACCAAGAACCAAGTGCTTTCTCATCAATGCTCCCATAATATTTAACACCCCTCTGCTATGATCTACCATGTTTTCTGATTCTGATATTTGTTCATACTTCTTCCCTCAACAAGTGATTATCCTATTGAGAAGAGGAATCACTTAAGACTTAGCACAATGCCTGATATATAACCAAAATCCAATAAATATTTGTTTAAATATGAGTTACACAACAAGTTTATATTTGCTGAGAATCTAGTAGAAATGGTTACTTTGGCAGCGCTACACCTGCTTAACCTTGAATCTACAAACCAGTCCTAAATGAATAGTATATAATACATTATTCAAATAATTGAGTATTTATTAGAAAGATGGCTTGCACATATTGAGGAGTTTTTAATGGGAAAATCACTGTTTATATAGATTTGCAGTATTCCCCAACTTCTGGTTTATTTTTCTCCATAGTGATTTTCAGCATATGATCTTCTATATATTTAACTTCTTTTTTTTTTTTAAGATTTTATTTATTTATTTGACAGAGACACAGGGAGAGAGGGAACACAAGCAGGGGGAGTAGGAGAGGGAGAAGCAGACTCCCCACAGACCAGGGGCTAGATGCAGGGCTCGATCCCAGGACCCTGGGATCATGACCTGAGCTGAAGGCGGATGCTGAATGACTGAGCCACCCAAGCACCCCTATATTTAACTTCTTAACTTATTTGTGTTCTGTTTGCCCTCACCAGGATGTAAGCCCCATAAGGGCAGGGATTTTTTTTTTTTTTTTGGTCTGTTTTGTTCACTGCTACATCCCTGTGCCTAGAACAGTACCTAGAATGTAGTAAGTGTCCAATAAATATTTGTTAGGTGAATGAAAAGGTCAACAAAAGAATGCAATAAACATGGAGCTCTCAGGGAACTTAAAAATTCTATTAATTTGGCCAATAGCTTATTAAAGATGTTTTCTGTTCCAATGGGTGTAAGGATCCTAAAGAAAGCAAAGCATTATGTTATAGCTAATGTAATTCTAAATAATGCTATAGCATAACAAAAAGCTCAGATGGAAAAAAAAAAGAAGCTCAGATGGTTCTAAATGTTATGTTCTCAATATAAAATAAGTAAACTAGTACATTTGACTTGTTTAAATAGAAAGGAAGAAGTGCTATTATTATGATATCCTGAATTCAGAATTTTAATCAGTGCTGTGGGGAGCAAATGCCCTAAAAAGCTGCCACAGCTGCCTTGACCTCCAGGAAGGAGAAGAGATAGGCCTATACTTAAAAGGAGACCTGCTCCATGCTGACAAAGCGGGTCCTCCCCTGCAAGACATGAGTATTTAAGGCTGCAGGGGACGTACCACTTAAGTATTACGGTCTAAGGCTGAGATCAACAAACTATGACAGGCTTTTGTTTGGCCCCAAGCTAAGAATGTTCTTGTACACTTTTTACAGAGGTGTTTAAAAATATAATAGGCATATGTGACAGAGACCTATGCAGTCCACAAAGCCTAAAATATTCACTGCCTTTTCCTTTACAGGAAAAGTTTGCTTTAGATCCATGTCCATGTTATTTTTACTCCCCAAAGACAACTGCTTTTAGGTACATTGCAAAGATTTTGTGCATTTCTTTTTGAGTTTTCCATGGTATCAAAATCACAGAGGATGTTTTGTGAACCCCATTAGAGAGGCCACCAGAATCAGGCGAGTGTCCTCTTCTCATTTCCCATAAAAGCTAACTAAGCAAAGGATCTAGGCCAACCTCTCCATAACCACTCAAGAAAAATCATATCCACCCACCTCCCTCCCACCGCTGCGCAGAATCAGAAGAGTGAAATGTTGACAAAAATCTTCCTCAAAAAGGGTGATTTTAGCTAGACAATGACTTTCTTAGATTCAAGACACCAAAAAACTCTACCAAGAAACATTGTAGATGTTGCTACTGAGAATTTTCATGAAAACCTGTGACACTAGAACTCCAAATGTGCTGACAAGACTATCTCATATATCCTTACTGAGTTAAAATATAGAGAGATAAATGGAGCAAGGAAGGATAAGCTCACTTAAATCTTGGCAAATGGCAGGACCAATGAATGTATATAGGTCCATATTCATTTGTTTCTTTTTGGAAGTTACTCTCTTAGGTATTTCTCTGGCTCTTAAACCATGCATGCTGTCTTAACACAAGGTTTCTTATCTTTCCCTGAAGCCTAAAGATGATCTATATCCTTTGCTTCACCCATCTATGCATTGCTGGACTCCAACAAGTGACATATATGTTGGCTGTGAAGAGGGTCATCTTTTAATGATTAATGGAGAAACCTTGAAGGTGATTTTACTTAATAAGATAGAAGACACAGTACCAAAGGGTGAGAAACTGCTTTACTTCATTATTCCTAGAAGTGTAGCCACTGGTGATGGTTTTACACTTGAAGATGGCTGTTTGTTCCCTATTTTTCTCCTCCTTAGAGCCATCTTTGATTCTTTCTTTCCTCTATCCTATAGTTAGTTACCAAGTCCTGTGGGTGTTCCTCATAGCTAGTGTTTATTGACTGTTCTATGCTCTAGGCATTCTGCTGTACTCTGTATGTATATTTCATGTAATCCTCAAAACACTGTATAAAGAGATACGTTTTCATTTCCATGAGACAGATGAAAAAAGTGAAAGCATTGAGAGATTAAGAAAAATGGCCAAATTCACATAACTAGTAAACTGTAAAGCTCACTCCTGAACCCAGGCAATAAGACTTCAGTGTCCAAGTTCTTAGCTCCTATGCTGTATCCTTTCCCATACAAAAGCCTGTTCTGTTTAATCAGCAAATTATGCCCTTTCCTGCCCTCCACCTTTCTCAGGGCCTTTTTTCACAGTGACTTTTTCTTTAAGTTTAACTGCCATCTTGAAAATTACCTCTGTGTTCCTTGGTTAAAAACTTGGTTAGGGTTTGATCTATTCTCCTTAGATCTGATGTCCATTCCTGGTCCCATCAGCCGTGGCTAGGGTTGGGCCTTAGTCACAGAAGCTAATGTCCACTCAGTAGGGCTTAGGTGTAGGCCTTTTGAGAAGGGAACCTTGCAGGGCGAGCTCCCCAATCTGTCCAATGCCCTCTCCATTCCAGTTCCTTTATTATTTCACATTTTGATTTCTGCCCCAACCTTAGGACTGACTTCATTGGCCTTAATCTATAGCTAACCCAAAACAGGCATCTCATCCCTGCCAAAGTGTACTTCTTAAAGACCATTTCAGCATGCAATTCAAGGAGTGCTCTGCCTTGATTCCAAGCCCTCTCTAATTTGTTCCTATCTGCTCCATGATAGGTCCCCCAATAATGGGTCTGTGATCAAAGGAGCGAGACTGATACAAAGCGAAGGTCAAGCAAAGCTTTATTTCACGCCAAGCATCGAGAATCAAACCGACCGGTTGGGGCCGTCTCTTACAAAGAGGTGACCCCTCCCAGCCTCACAGACTAACTTTTATAGAGCAAAGGCCATGTGGTTGAGCCTGGCCACACAGGTGGCCAATGAGACTGCAACACACAGAGAAAACTGCACAGTCATGCTAGGTCACACCCGGTTGGCCAATTGAATTTCAATTTACCCTAGTAGATATTCGAAGTAGCCTATCACCTTGGCAAGAATTAGAGCCCAAAAGGTGGGGCTCACTCTCCTTGGTAGCTAGGGAGATAGTATGCGTGCCCCACTGATTGGATGTCTCCACCTGGCCTGACCCGCCCTTGTATCTGGTCTTTGCTGCCTGGGACTGGTTTCCCGGACTTGCTTTTAAGTAAGTTCCTCTGGGAGGGGCAGGGTCAATCTAAGTTTATTGCATAAACAACAAAATGGCTCCCTCTGGCTAAGTAGGCCCTTACACTCCATTCATATTCTTTCTACTCCCCAGGATGAGTTTTCTGATCTAGCCAGTCATTTCTTCTTGTCATTTCACAGACCTGCCTCCTAGCTCACTCCCTTGCCAGTTTTCTCTCTGAATCCTTATGCTTCTACCTCAATGCCACCTCCTACAGCAAGCTTTCTCCAGGACAGTGCCCCTCATCTACTCCTGCTCCCATTCCCTGGTTCAGACTTCAGTGGGGCCATAGGTTTGACTTTCCTGCCCCCCACCATGGCTTCACTTTACTGTCACTTGTACCCTCCAGGCTAAGTTCTCTCTAATCTTGCATCCACACTGCCATCTTAACCTTAGGGCAAATTTTGGTGCCCCTCTGTGGGATTCCATTAGACTCACTTTCTTCTTACAGCCTCAGCCTGTGCTGTCACAATTTCCTGTGTGCATGTCTGTCTTTCCCACCAGCTATCAATTCTTTGAAGTTAAGAACTGTTTTACTCATCCTTGGACTCCACAGTTTAATCCCAGAGACTGCTACAGAGTAAATTAGTGCCTATATGTCTTTTATAAAATGAATTCTAAAGCAATGTTTCTCATTTCCAAGCTGCTGTCACATCTGTAATATATTATACACAATTTAGGACTTATTCATGTATAGTCTTATATTGTTTACTATTTCCTTCTTCTATACCATTCCTAATAATTTTCATGGTGCATTATAAATGCTTTAGTGTAATTATTTGTCTAACCTCTACAATGTGGAAGACACTAATTAAGGTCCCTCAGAGGTGACATAAATGGCAAATATGTAATCTTATAATTTTCACCCTTGAGGGATTTATTTTTATTAAAGAGAATTAAACAAGTAGATAATTATAGCCAGGTAGATTAAGATCATTTTATTCAAGGGAAACTGAACAAAGTTCTATGGGAATTCAAATGAGGGAAACAGGCCACGTTAAGTCATTTTGAAGATGGTATTTGAAATAGCCCTTGCAGGATGTGTTTACAGGCAGATGAGGGTAGGTAGAGTTTCAGTCAATGGTGTCTGCAGAGACAAGAAAAACTGGGGAAGGTTGAGACACAAGAAATGTCCAGTCTGTCTGGAGCATTGTGTGTTACATAGGGTAGTAGGAAACAAAGGGACATATATACCATGTCTGACCTTAAATGTCCAGCTCAGATATTTATACTCAATTCGGCTGACAGTGGGCAGACATAAAAAAACTCCTTAATGGACATGTACCCCAAATGGAATTGCGCATGGGCAGATTAGTTTAGCCATCATTCAAGAAAGGATGATCCTAGAAGCAGGTAGCTATAAGCATCAGGCACCTAAACTAGGCCTTGAGTCATAAGAACCTGGACTCTAGTGGTACTTGGATTGGAAAGGAAGGAACTGCTGGGAGGTGAATAGTCTTTGAAGGAAAAGACAGTATGCTTCTGAGCATCTGGCAAAATGCCAAGCATGTAGTATATAGTAAGCAAATAATTTGATGGATGCTCTCTGAGCTTTTGATCTTATAGTTCTTATGGTTTATCTACATAAAAGTTATTATGCTTTTGTTCTTTCCCCCCCAAGGACAATATTTTATTAATAATGATTATTCTTGTAGAACATTTCTTCTTTTTACTTTCTTTTTATCCATTTTTATTTATTTACTGAGGTTTGAATTTACATACATAAAATGTATAAATCTTAAGTATGCAGCTTGACAAGAAGTTAGGTTTGGTTTAATTTATTTTTTCCTCGCATCTTAAAATCTCTGACAATGCTTTCCTAAAATAAGAAAATATATTAGCCACTTAATTCTGTAATGTTAGTTACATGGATCTGATGATACAGAACTTTAAAAAACTCATGTGATTAACATTAGTAATCAATGCTGAACAGTTTTATTATTCATTGTTTGGAAGGCATGATAGCACATATTCTTTTTTTTTTTTTTTTTTTTTTGATAGCACGTATTCTGATAGGAAGTTGATTTTTGGAAAGGGTTACAAAGAAATGAATAGCCCTAGGAAAGCAAATGAGATTAATTACTTTGTATTGCACTTTTAATTATGTGTCACCTGTTTTACCTTGTTTTTCTTTTCCAAAAGAGGGAAGAAATCTTATCAGTCCAGTCACCATGGTATATCAGAAGGGAGGCATGCTGATTTCTGGAATTGTAATGTATTTTTGTCTTCAAAATTAATTGCTTTAAAGAATATATACAATTTCCATTTGCTGCTACTTACTATTATGAGTCACAATTTGGGATGTTGGGTTCTGTCAGCTTATTAATTGTTTTCTTTTTGGATACTATTATAAAACTTTTCATATGAAGAATTTTTCAAATGTATATAAAAGTAGAAAGAACAGTATAATGGACTGCCATATATCTAGACAATTGCAAAAAATCAAAAATAGAATTAAAAACTCTGGGCCCCCAGAACACCCAACTTCATGCCTGTTTGTACACTTAATATATTAGGTTGTCAGACACAAATAGAACCTTTTGTCTAAGCTTCAGCTTAACCACTTGTGCATACTCATTTAGCTTACCTGTATTATACTGTTATTGTTCATACTAGAATTAGCATTAATGGCCTTCATTTATTTAGTCCTTACTTTGTACCAGGCACCATGCTAAGTGCTTTGCTTGTATTATCTTATCAGTTCTCATAATGACACTATCAGTAGGAATATTGACATCTACCTTATACAGAGGAAGGAGCCAAGACTTACAGAATTCACCATCCAGTAAATGGAGTCGCTGAGGCTTGAACCCAGATATGTAAACTCCAAAGTCTTTGCTCTCATTTATTAGAGCATACAATCTCAGTTAAATATGAAAAGGGGTCATACTACAATGCTTTTACATGGTATTGTAGCAATGCTAAGGTTTGGAGCTCACCTACACTAAAATCTCAGGTCTACTTGTAGATGTCCCAAGACCACTGTTAGCTTTTTCTCTTCTATTGCCACAGATCACATTTCCAAGACCTTGAGGGCAGTTAGGCCATTATTTCAGGGTGAGAGATGTAGCTCCACCAATGAGAAGCAATCTGGAGCTCATAAACCTACTCTCAGCTGGTAATCCATCCCCCTCCCCTGCAATCTTGCAACAGACCATCATCTTGCCCGCGTCCCCCCCACCCCCCCACAACTGCCACCATACCTCCTACATTTAGTTTGCATTTATGGCCTTTTATGACTCTTGTCCTTCTCAAAGCCACCCTTGGTATTTTTTACTTTTGTTTTCATTTATTTATTTATTTTTTTCAAAGACAGAGCCGCAGGGAGGGGCACAGGGGAGAAGGAGAGAGAGAATCTTAAGCAGGCTATATGCTCACCACAGAACCCAACACAGGGCTCCATCTCATGACCCTGAGACCATGACCTTAGCTAAAATCAAGCGTCAGGCGCTAAACCAACTGAGCCACCCAGGTGCCCCTCACCCTTAACATTTTTTCAAACCAGTAGAGCATGTGACTCCTGCATTGGGGTTGTGAGTTCGAGCCCCACATTGAGGGTAGAGATTACTTAAAAAATAAAATTAATTGGGCACCTGGGTGGCTCAGTGGGTTAAGCCTCTGCCTTCGGCTCAGGTCATGATCCCAGGGTCCTGGGTTCAGAGCCCCACATCAGGCTCTCTGCTCAGCGGGGAGCCGGCTTCCCCCTCTCTCTGCCTGCCTCTCTGCCTACTTGTGATCTCTCTCTGTCAAACAAACAAATAAATAGTCTTTAAAAATTAAAATTAAATTAATTACAATAATAAAATTATTTCTTAATTTTATAATTATTATAATAATTATATACCATTATAACTTAAAGTAAATTATATTGATTAAATAGTTAATTTTATTAATTAATTATTAAATAAATCATTTAATAAAATAATTATTGAATAAATTAATGAATTAAATTAAATCAAGTTAGAAATAAAATAATTATAATTTATGATAATTATAAATATAAAATATTATAATAAATATATAATAAATAATACAATTTTAAAAACCCAAACAACTAGTTTAAAGGAATGGTTTGAGCATCTACTCCATAAGAAATGGAGAATGATGATGAGTTTGGAGAAAGCACCTTGCATGTTTTATCCCCCAGGTCCCAAGTATGTGAACCCAGTCATCTCACTAATGCATATACTTTAGTTATAGTGGGATCCAATCTAGAAATGATGGATTAATTTGCCCAAAGCTTCTTCACTACTGTGAAAACTATTCAAATTCCTCTTGAGAATAGTTAAATGAGCCTAAATTTGTTTATGGCCAACCAGCTGATTTTTGCTAGATACTTGCCCTCCTTCTAGCACTATTAAAGAAATACAAAAGGAGGATATAAAAGGAACAAACAGAACACTCCCTACCTTTGGGTCATTTAGGGAGAAAAGAAATGCATATAATAATGATTAAATAATATACATTAAGGCTAGTATTCCTTGAAGTAAGGAGACTGCTATATACAATCCACATAATGAACTGCTTCATTTGCCCTACCTCCTGCATAATGAAGGAAGTGGTAAAAAGATAGATGCTAGGTGGATGGAACTAGAGGGTATTATGCTAAGCAAAATTAGAGAATGACAAATACCATATGATTTCACTTTTATGTGGAATTTAAGAAACAAAACAGGTGAACATGGGGAAGGGAAAGAAAAATAAGATGAAAATGGAGAAGAAGGCAAACCATAAGAGACACTGAACTCTAAGAAACAAACTGAGGGTTGCTGGAGGGGAGGTTGGTGGAGGAAAAGTGGTACTTGGGTAATGGGCATTAAGGAGAGCACTTGAGGTAATGAGCACCAGGTGTTATATGCAACTGATGAATCACTAAATTCTACCTTTGAAACTAATAAAAAAAAATTTCTAACTTTATTAAAGACATTACTTGGGAATTAAATGCTAGAGAAGTTCAAAGAAAGGAGAGATCCATAAATTTTAGTCGCAAAATTTTGTGTCACAGAAGAGATAAAATTGAAACTTGGCCAGGAAGGGTGGTTAAAAGTTGCCCAATAGAGATAAGACCAGGCATTCTAGATAATGTAAACATTGATGATGATTCCAAAAATAAGTCTTAGCTCATTTGACATGGAAATTATACTCTGCATTGACTGAGACTGATTTTCTTTGTTTATCTCATTGTTTTTGGTCTCTAGGATGGCTTTGTGTATTCTTTTATTATTAAAGATTTAACTTACAAAGTAGAGGATTTTCTAGAGATTGAAGAGCCTGTGGTACATATGATGTTTTCTCCAAATTACCGCATGTTGCTGATTCAAACAGACAAGGTATGCTAGATGGTAATTTCTTTCTTTCTTTCTTTTTTTTAAAAAGATATTTATTTATTTATTTGACAGAGAGATCACAAGGAGGCAGAGAGGCAGGCAGAGAGGGGGGTGGGGAGCAGGCTCCCCACTGGACAGAGAACCTGATGCGGGTCTCCAGCCCAGGACTCTGAGATCATGACCTGAGTCAAAGGCGGAGGCTTAACCCACTGAGCCACCAAGGTGCCCCAGATGGTGATTTCTTGATATACAATTTTCAAATATTATTATCATTGCGCTATGGGAATGAAGGGCATAGTGCTTCATAGTGATACTCTACTATTCGGGACTCCTTTGGTTACAAATGAAAAATACCTAACGTAAAAGACCTAAATAACAAAAAGTGTTTTGTTTATTCATTTTTTTGTTTGTTTGTTTTTGTGCATGTAAGTAAAAGGGCAAGAAGTTAATCTGAATCTAGTGACTCCTGACATTTTTTTGTGACCATCTCTTGGTTCTGTTTTCTCTCTGCTGTCACCCTTCCCATGAAGATTCTCCTGGAAGGTATGCAGAGAGCCTCCTGCAACTCTAGTTTATATTTCTACCCTGGTGGTGACCCTAGTGGAAAGACACCATGAAAAAATGTCCTGGAATTTAGATTCATTGTACTTACTTGGTCACCTCTCTACCTCTGTGGCAATTACTATGTCCAGGAGGATTCTAAGCTGTCATTGGCCAGGCCTATGTCACATGTCTACACTTGAACCCTGTATAGAGTCAACCCAACCAAACATCGACTGAGATTGGGATCATGGATGGTTTTCTAAGGAAAATATGGGTTCTGTAAAAGAAGAAGGGAAGGGGAATAAATGCAGAATAAAATGAAATATCCATCTCAATTACACTGTTAGAAAGACTCCTAATTAATGGAATGACTGTCAAAAGTCAGGGTTAACAGTAGTTTATATTGTTAAGCAGT
Source organism: Martes martes (assembly GCF_963455335.1). Taxonomy (NCBI): domain Eukaryota; kingdom Metazoa; phylum Chordata; class Mammalia; order Carnivora; family Mustelidae; genus Martes; species Martes martes. The sequence continues at coordinate 24,523,366 of NC_137902.1, forward strand.
GACTTTAGATGGATTGTAAGGAAAGATCAATGATTTTCTGTCTAAAGGAAACTTAAATTTAAATATGGAAAGATATCATTTGCTGGTAAATACCTGAAGTTAAAACAACTGGCTAACTGTGTTTTAATAAACAACAAATAAATGAAAATCCTAGAATATCTATGAAGAACAGGAATCAACAAAAAAATGTAACATAACAGAAGGGAGAAAGACTAAAATAGGACTTCTAAAAGAGAAAATATACTAAAAAAGTAAAAATTAAATGAACATGTCTGACAGAAGATTGGACACAGCCAAAGAGAGAATTAGTGAATTGGAGAGAGATCAAAAGAAGTTATCTAGAATATAGCCCAGATACACAAGAGGGTAGGATATACAGAAGGGAGAGTAAGGGAAGATACACAAGAGGGTAGGATATACAGAAGGGAGAGTAAGAGACATGAATGATACAGTATACATTTGATTGGAACCCCAGACTGGAGAGAGAGGTAGGTACAGACAATATTTAAAGAGATATTTTCCAGAACTGATTAAAAACATGAATTTACAGATTCAAGAGGTCCAGTGAATCTCAAGCGGAATACCTAAAAAGTTAAACACACTTAGATTTAACAAGGTGAAACTGTTGAAAATGAAAGACAGAAAATCTAAAAAAAAATTAGAAAGAAAACCAGATTATTTCAAAGGAATTTTAATTAGACTAACAACTGACTCCTCTGTGACAATAATGTAAGTAAAAAATAATGGAATGCTACCTTCCATGTAGAGCAGAAGGCATCAGCAAACTATGGCCCTGTAGGCCAAAACCAGCCTGCTGCTCATTCTTATAAATCAAGTTTTATTGGAACACAGTCACACCATTCATTAATGTATTGTCTATGGCTGCTTTCACACTACAATGGTAGAATCAAGTAGTTGTGAGAGATCATGTGGCCAGCAAAGCCTAACATATTTACTGTCTGTCCAATTATAGAAAAAGTATGCTGATGTAATGAAATACGGTAACTACCACCTGAAATTCTATACCCAGTGAGAGTAGTTTTCTGTATAGTGGTGAAAAAAAGATATTTTAGATGTTCCGAAACTGAGAGTTTGTCAGCAACCGACCATTACTAGAGAAAATTCTAAAGAATGTACTTCAGGCAGAAGGAAAAGGATCCCAGTTGGAAGGCTGTGTTGCAAGAATGAATAGTAGTGTGGAGAAATGAACACTGTGTGTATAAAAGAGCAAAAATAATGTGAGGTTGGATTTAATAATAACACTGAATTAAAATCCAAGACAGCAATAATGTAAACTGAGGGGAAAGAATAAATGGATTCAAGTGTTTCAAGTTCATTATTTACTTTTCCCAGGCAGAAGATAAAGGTTTTCAGTAACCTTGTGGTGTTTATAAATTAAGTATGCATGTTGTAACTTCTAAGGTAGCCAATAAAGAACTGAAACAGTAGATGAAATGTCTACACTATAGATAGGGAAAGCAGAATGTTTTTAGAAAGCAACCCAAAACAGGGTAAGAAAAGAGAGAAAAAGAAATATAAAACAAATAAGAAAGTAGAAGCATAAATTAAAATGTAATATTTAAACTTATATATTAGTAATTACATTAAAAGTAAAACAGATAATAGATGTAGTTAAAAGGCAAAGTTTGCAATACTGGATTTAAAAAAAAAGCAAAACCCAGTTATGTACTGTTTACAAGTGACACAGCTAAAGCATAAGGGTACAGTAAGATTGAAAGTAAAATAAAAAGTACAGTAATGTTGAAAGTAAATTTAAAAATTGAAAGTAAGTAAAAAGACAGAAAAAGATCTAACATGCAAACATTAAACAGAAAAAAAGCCAGTGGTGCTCTATTAATATCAGACAAAATAGACTTTCTGGCAAAAAATATTACTAAAGATAAATGGGCTTATTTCAAAAATATTAAAAGATTAAATTCAGTAGGAACATATCAATACTTAATATATATAGGTACTAAATAAAATAGTCCCAAAATATATAAAGCAAAATGTGACAAAATGACAAGGAGAAACGAAGTTGTAATCTCAATGGGAGACTTTTTTTTTAAAATTTTTTTATTTTAATAAACATATAATGTATTTTTATCCCCAGGGGTACAGGTCTGTGAATCGCCAGGTTTACACATTTCACAGCACTCATCATAGCACATACCCTCCCCAATGTCCATTTCCCCACCACCCTCTCCCGTCCTCCCTCCCCCCAGCAACCCTCAGTCTGTTTTTTGAGATTGAGTCTTTTATGGTTTGTCTCCCTCCCAATCCCATCTTTTCATTTTTTCTTTTCCTACCTCCCCCCAACCCCCCCACATTGCATCTCCACTTCCTCATATCAAAGAGATCATATGATAGTTGTCTTTCTCCGATTGACTTATTTCGCTAAGCATGATACCCTGTAATTCCATCAATGGGAGACTTTAATACACTTTCCCCAGTACATGATAGAATAAACTGTATCCCCAACACAGCAGGCAAAATGAGAACAACTTTTCCATTTTCTCTTCAGAAGCTTCCAGTGATTCCGCATGTTATTCTGACTAAGAGCCAGCATCCTCACTATGCTTTACAATCCCTTTGTAATGTGGATTCTACTCACCCCTGGGCCTTATCTCCCCCTACCCTGCTTTTTGTTCACCATGCTCCAGTCATGCAAGCCATCATACTGTATTCTTTTTTTTTTTTTTAAGATTTTATTTATTTGACAGACAGAGATCACAAGTAGGCAGAGAAGCAGGCAGAAAGAGAAGAGGAAATAGGCTCCCTGCTGAGCAGAGAGCCCAATGAGGGAGGGCGGGGGGGAGGTGTTTCGATGCCAGGAGGACCCTGGGATCATGATCTGAGCCAAAGGCAGAGGCTTTAACCCATTGAGCCACCCAGGCACCCCGTCATGTTGTGTTCTTTAACTCACCCAGCATGTTCCTCCCTCTGTGCACTGGCTACTCTCTCTGTCCGGAATGTTCTTCATATAGAATCCACATGGATCCTTTCTTACCTCATTTCCTTCAAGTCTTTTAAGTCATCTCTGTAAAACCTTTCTTGAATACTTAGTTTAGAATTTCATGTTCTTATTTTGCCATGTCATATCCTCTTAACCTGCTTTATTTTTTTATTCTTACAATCACTGCTGTTTATTTAGATACCTTGTCTATTGTCTGAATCCCCCAGCAGAATGTAAGCTCCATGAGGGCAGGGAATATTTGTCTGTTTTGTCCTCTGATATAGGCCCAGGATCCAGAGAAGTGCCTGGCACAGTGTATCCACTCAATATTTGTTGAAGGAATGAGTGCAAGTTAAAATCAGTGAATATCTATCAAATTTAGACTCTACAAAGTTGAATTTTTTAGATAAACAAGAACAGAAATACTCACACTTAACTCAAACTTGAAAAACTTGCTGTTAGTTGAAAGCAGACTTATTGCTACTTATGTGCTCACACCATATTACAGTTACTTGGAAGAGAGTCCCAACTGACAGGATAGATTTTTTTTTTTTTTTTTTTTTTGAGGTGAATTGGCAGCTGAGCATTACAAAGAATCATGAAGTAACATCTTTGGCTACACCTCCACAGTTTCCTCAAAGGCTTATTTAAAAGTTTGTATCAATGCCCACCATGGTCTAGTATGCAATAAGACTTAGTTTGTCTCCACAACTTTACTGGTTTTCCACACTTTCCAAGTTTTTTGTATAAATAGACATTACTTTTGAAGTCTGAAAAAATGTAATGTTTTGTTGTGTTTTATAACTTAAAAACCAAATATTTGGATTTGGAGAAAAGAAGAAAGCCCCATTTGTTGGTTATTTTAAATGATAAATGAATGAATGAATTGATAAACAAATTAAGCATCAAGATTTTACGCTCCTCAAGGTCAGGGCCTTACGTAAGTTAATCAATTTCCGACACAGTGCCTTGCTCACAGTGGACATTTAATAAATACTTGTTGAACTGCATACATAACAATTACATCCTTTCTTTCTTTCCTTCCTTCCTTCCTTCCTTCCTTCTTTCTTTCTTTTTTTGGTATATTTAACAGGGATCTGTTTATATTTACACTCCTGGTGAGAAGCCGACCTTTGATAAAGTCCTAGAGGCTTGTGATGGGAAATTTCAGGCAATTGACTTTATCCCACCGGGAAATGAATACTGCATGGTAAGGAATACTTTATTATCTCACAGTAGGATTTTTAAAACTGATTTTGGAATATCTTGTGCAACCTTATACAAATAGGAGGCAGAGGGTATTCTTGAGGATGTGGAAGAAATGCCAACCACTTCCATCATCAAATATACTCCCCAGTTAGATGACATCATTGTATTGTGACTTCATAATATTAAGTGTCTAAAAACAGTCAAAGCAATTGAAATCTTAGGAGCCATCCTATTTATACTCACCATCCAAGTTTTCCAGGTCAGATCTTTCAACACACTCGTTGCCAATGAGTTATCAAAACTCATTAAACAATTACTGTTTACCCTCTTTCAGAGTGGTACAGACCCTCTGAAATGCAGTACCAGTCAAAATCCTAGCAAGTTATTTTACGGACATCAATAAACTGATTCTGAAGTGTACGTGAAGAGGCAAAAGACTCAGAATTACAAATACAATAATAATCAAGTCAAAAAACTGGGCAGAAGACATGAACAGACACTTCTTCAAAGAAGACATACAAATGGCTAACAGACACATGAAAAAATGTTCATTATCATTAGCCATCAGGGCAATTCAAATCAAAATCACATGGAGATACCACCTTATGCCAGTTAGAATGGCAAAAATTGACAAGGCAAAAAACAACAAATGTTGGAGACATTGTGGAGAAAGGGAGCCCTCTTAAACTGTTGTTGGGAATGCAAGTTGGTATAGTCACTTTGGAAAACAGTGTGGAGTTTCCTCAAAAAATTAAAAATAGAGCTACCTTATGACCCCGCAATTGAACTACTGGGTATTTACCCCAAAGATACAGATGTATTGAAAAGAAGGGCCATATGTACCCCAATGTTCATAGCAGCAATGTCCACTATAGCCAAACTGTGGAAAGAGCCGAAATGCCCTTCAACAGATGAGTGGATAAGGAAGATGTGGTCCATATACATAATGGAATATTACTCAGCCATCAGAAAGAATGAATACCCAACTTTTGCATCAACATGGATGGGACTAGAGAAGATTATGCTAAGTGAAATAAGTCAAGCAGAGAAAGTCAATTATCATATGGTTTCACTTATTTGTGGAATATAAGAAATAGCATGGAGGACATTAGGAGAAGGAATGGACTTTTCCTGTGGACCCCGGGAAACAATCTGAGGGTTTTAGAAGGGAGGGGGTGGAGGGATGGGTGAGCCCAGTGATGGGTATTAAGGAGGGCACGGATTGCATGGAGCACTGGGTGTTATATGCAAACAATGAATCATGGAACACTATATCAAAAACTAATGATGTACTGTATGGTGGCTAACATAACATAATAAAAGAAAAAACATGTACAATATTGAAGAACAAAGTATAAGGCTAACACTACCCAATTTCAAGATTTACAAAGCCACAGTAATCAAGACAGTATAGTGCTGGTGAAAGACTAGACAAATAGATGAATGGAACAGAATAGAGAGCCTAGAAATAGATCCACATGAATATAGTTAACTGACCTTTGACAAAGGAGCAAAAGCAATTCAATTGAGAAGGCTTAGTCTTTTCACCAAATCGTTGCAGGAGCAACTGCACATCCACATGCAAAATCATCAGCATCATCACCTTCTAGTCACAGACTTTATACCTTTCTCAAAACTTAACTCAAAATGGGTTATAGACCTAAATGTAAAATGAAAAATATAGAGAAAGATCTAAGTGATCTTGGGTTTGGCAATGATTTTCTCAACACAACACAAAAACATAATCCACAAAAGGAAAAATTGGTAAGTTGGACCTCATTAAAATAAAAAACTTGTACTCTGGGAAAGACACCTTTAAAAGAAAGAAAAGAAAAGCCACAGATTGGGAGAAAAGTCTTTGCAAAACCTGTATCTGATAAAGGACCGGTTTCCAAAATGTAAAAAGAACTCTTAAAACTCAACAATAAGAAAACAACCAACTGCAGTAAAAAATGGGCAAAAGATCAAGTACTTTGCCACAGAAAATATACTGAAGGCAAATAAGTATATGAAAAGATATTTAACATTATTCGTCATTAGAGAATTGCAAATGAGATGACACCACACACGTTTTAGAATGTCTAAAATCTAAAACACTGGCAATATCAAGTGCTAGCAAGGATATGAAGCAACAGAAACATTCATTGCCTATAGGAATCAAAATGGTAAGCCACTTTGGAAGTTTGGCAGTTTCTCACAAAACTAAACACATTCTTACTTTATGATTCAGCAACTGAGCTTCTTGTTATTTGCTTAAATTATTTGAAAACCTATGCCCACACAAAAATCTTGTTTATGGCAGCTTTATTCATAATTGCCAAAACTTGGAAGTAACCAAGATGTCCTTCAATAGGTAAATGGATAAACTGTGGCATATCAATAACATATTATTAGTAATATATTTCAGCACTAAGTAATAGTGCTGAATATATGTAATATTATTCAGCACTAAGAATAAATGAGCTATTAAGCTACGAAAGACATAGAATAGCTTTAAATCCATAATGTTAAATGAAAGAAGCCAATTTGAGAAAGATGTATGATTTCCTCTATATGATATTCTGGAAAAAATAAAAACTACGGAGACAGTATGGGTAGCCAGGGGCTCAGTGGGGGAAGGATAGAGGTGGAGAACAGAGAATTTTTAGAGCAGTGTATTGGTATGATACTGTGATGGTGGATACATATCACATACTTGTCAAAACCATACAATGGATATCCATAGAATGGATAACACAAAGAACGAATCTTAATGTAAACTATGGGCTTTATCGATAACAATGAATCAATATTGGCTCATCAATTCTAATAAATTTACCACACTAATGCAAGATAATAATAGAAGAAATAGTATGTATGTGGCGGGGGGAGGGTATGGCAACTCTCTAGTTTCTGCTCAAATTTTCTTTAATCCTAAAACTGCTCTTAAAAGCAAAGTCTGGGGGTGCCGGGGTGGCTCAGTGGGTTAAAGCCTCTGCTTTCGGCTCAGGTCATGATCCCAGAGTCCTGGGATCAAGCCCCGCATTGGGCTCCCTGCTCAGCGGGGAGCCTGCTTCCTCCTCTCTCTCTGCCTGCCTCTCTGCCTACTTGTGATCTCTGTCTGTCAAATAAATAAATAAAATCTTTAAAAAAAAAAAAAAAAGCAAAGCCTGTTAGAGGCATCTGGGTGGCTTAATCAGTTAAGTGTCTGACTTTTTTTTTTTTTTAAGATTTTATTTGTTTATTTGAGAGAGAATGAGAGGGGCGAGGGTCAGAGGGAGAAGCAGACTCCCTGCTGAGCAGGGAACCGGATATGGGACTCGATCCTGGGACTCCAGGATCATGACCTGAGCTGAAGGAAGTTGCTTAACCAACTGAGCCATCCCAGTGCCTCCACCTTCCAGTGCTCCTCCCCCCCCTTTTAAAGATAAGTGTCTGACTCTTGATGCCAGCTCAGGTCTTGATCTTAGGGTCTTGAGTTCAAGTCCCGTGCTTTGCTTTATTTTTTTGCCTTTTTTTTTTTTTTAACAAAGTCCATTAGTTAAAAAAATACATATCTAATTTCCTATTTCTGCCTTTATTCATTAAACAATAATCCTGTTGAATTTCCAAGTAACTCAATTATATTACATGAAAAAAAATTATTTCACTTTTCTTTTCTTTTTTTATTTCACTTTTCTAATCTAAGTCATTACATTACTTAAATTGTATTAAACAAACTAGTTTAAAAAAAGATAATAGTTATTTTTTGTTCAAATCAGAAGTACTGATGTTGTGAGTGTTATTATAATCCATATGAGTAAAATGAAATTTTATACTAAATCATCAGAGTTACTGACATACTGTAAAGGGATTTAGAACATGGTTCCATAACAGAGTCTTATATTCCATTTTGAGTTTTCTTTTTCTTTTTTTTTTATAGACACTCACACATTCAGGGGAAGTTTGTGTTTGGTATACAGAAGATGGTACTTGTGCCAGCAGGATTTATCTGAATACCCCAGTAAGTGTGCCTTATAAATGGATTAAAATATTAAATTCTAATCCAATCTGTGTTTTCCTAATTACATGTCAAGTCTGTGGAAATACTTGTTACAGGTGCCTTATTGCATTTTTACCCTATATATTTAGAATAATTCTTGTGTATAAAATGTATTCTACAGCCCAGAGGGTAGAACATAAGGTGCTGAGTTGGAGTACAGGAATGTTTTTCTGCAGTGGCAGCTATTTTCGAAGTCCTAGTGGTTTATAGCTCACTCGTGCTAAAACTTCATTGTGGAGTAGCAGGGTCTCTGCTCTAGAGTCCCTCTGTCAGGGAGCCACGCTGAGGGAGGGGCCACCAACTAATAATAGCTCCTAAGAGCCTCAGTATGGGGAGGAAGTGCCAGAGAGTCTTGAACTAGCAATTAGTTGCTTTTACTCAGAAAGTAATCACTCCCTTGGCTATAACTAGTTAAATGGCCCCATCTAACCTCAAGGAGGTCAGTTAGAAATGAAAGAAAATTGCCACTCAAACGAGCTTGAGACAAAAGTAAAAAAGTGGGGGTTATTAGCTTAATCAGCTATAAAGTATAGGACTTGTCCGGCCTCAGATGTTACTCAGTCCAGCAACTCAAATGATATTACCAGGGATCTTGTTTTTCTCTCTATGTCTCTAGTTTCATCTTGGGCTTCTTTTAGCGATACCCAAATGCCACAGGTGTCAACCTCACAGGTGTCAGACCACCAGGAAATAAAGCCTCCTCCAGTGGGAAGAGGAAGAGAAAAGAAGTTTCTCTTTTCCATCAAGCTAAATGTCTTCTAATGTCTTAATAACATCTCTGAACTAATCACTGTGGACAGGGGAATGAGAAATGCTAATTGGATTAAGCTCAGCCTTGAAAATGGGAGTCAGATCTGTTTCTCTGAACTCCCAAAATAGGAGAGATGGTTTCTCAGTAGATATTCAAGGAATTTTCCAGAAAGAAAGTGTTTGGATACTGGGGAATAAACCACAGTTGTTCACAACACTCGCCAAAAGGTGATACCATTATTTCTGCCACGTTCATAATACATTTTACATAAAATAATACTTTAAATTAAAACATGAAAGAACCAAGAAATGATGGCAATGCTATTTCCCCCTTATATTATCATCATTTGTCGTATTACACAGTTCTAGATGAGGTATGGATCTTGGATCTTGGTAGTAGGTATGGAAGTTACAATCCTTTCCCTTTATAAAATTAAAATCTCAATTATAAAACAAGAGGAAGCTTCATACCTCACATAAGAAAATTATAAGACACAAAAGATACACAGTTCAATGGGATATATAAAACTCACCTTGACAAGTAAATATAAAAATTCTTATACTCTGGTGACAAGAACTCCTATGTGTTCATTTCTATTAGAACCACTAGAAATAGAAGAGGTCTTAAAGCTCATCTCATCACATCTCCTTTCACAGACAAGAGACATACAAATGGTTAACAACCCACCTGAGAGTTTCTACAGTCTGGATTTAACCTTGCTCTTCTTGGCTAAGGAGAGAGATAGGCACCATGAGAAGGTCTGCTTTCTGCACCAGAGATCTTGCCTTCACCTGAGAGAAGGGGTGAAGCTCAGACAGCTTTCAGTTAATTTGACAAACCTTCATTGAGCTCCAAACCAGGCACAGTATACTCATGTGGTTCAGCCTGAGTTGGGGATAATGGCTGGTTTTTCCTCACTGGAGAACACTGCTGCCTTGTGGGGTATTGATAAGTGCACTTGACCCAGTAATGCTGAGGCCAGATTTCCCTGCTATGCCTGGGACTGTGTTCCCCATGAACATTTCAGGCAGTGGGCTTCAGAGAACTTGGCCCAGTACTATCATGGCAGGATATCTGGGCACTAGCAGCTTCCCTTGATGGTACTTGCTGAAGTACATAAGACCCTTCCAGATACTGCTGTCCATGGTTAGCCTTAGCCTACTATTGCCCTGGAATGGAAGATAATTTCAACAGATTATTTTGAGAAAACATACACACACACACACACACACACACACACACACACACATCCCATTAAAGACTTCCAGTTTAAAAAAAAAAAAAAGACCCTTGCCATTTTGTTTACAGTTGCGCATGAGGTAGCACTGAAGACTCAACCTTTAAAATTCATCTTGAAAATCAAATGAAAACTTCCTTGGTTGAGCAACTGTGCATTTTAATGAGGCAGGACACCTGAGTTCTCAGCTTCATCATCAGCTACAGGATCCTGACGCAAATTGCTATTCTTCTCTTGGCCTCCATTTTCTCTTCTACAAAATGATTATCTCTTAAGGTCTTTTCTATTTCTAATGTTCTTTGATGTTATTCAAAACAACCTACAAAGTATAATTATAGAGAATGAAGCTGATTGCTTAAGTGTCATGAAAGCAAATGTATTCTCCTAGACATCATATTCCGTAAGTGATTGTGAGATGAGCAGGAATCTGTGATGCAGGGCTTTGGTTACATAGTGCTGCGATATGGTTATTTTCTTGTCTTCTTCCATCATACCAGCCTCCCAGGGTCTACTACTATCCAACAGATGAATGCTGATTTTTAAAAATCACTAACATTTGGTGACGATGTCCAAAAGATGCTACAAATGTATTTTAAATTTTATTTTTTCATTATGGTCGGTATAATCATTTCATAATCATTTGGGAATAAAAATGAAGTCATGGTTTAAGGCTCGAGAAATCTCTTTATATTTTTGTGATTCTAATGTTAGGATAAAAGAATAACATCTAGAGATTCGTGTGACTTTTGCAGTCGATTAGCTCAGGAATGCTGCATGTCTAATTTGTAATACCACACAACACTTGCCGTGCTCCTCGTTCGGAGGACTTTTCAAATAAACCATAGGTTCTTATGTGTGGTAAAGCAGGCTTCATGTTCCGGCACAGTGAAGTTAAGCATCTGGAATTATTTTAAACAGGCAACAGTGCTGGCTTGCTCTCCTTCCTCCCTCTCTGCGGCCGTGGGCACCACGGGGGGCTCCATCCACTTCCTCGATGTCAGGGATGCTGAGGCCCCTCAGGCGGTTCACAAGGCCTTCCCCTCCGAATGGTCTGTGCAACACCTCCTGTAAGTACTTCCTGCTTCCGGCAGCGACACTGTAGTGGCTTGTCTGTTCAAATTCCAGTAAAGCCATAGCTTATTATTATTATTATTATTTTTAAGATTTATTCACTTGAGGGGGCAGGGGTAGAAGGCAAGGGAGAGAGAGTTTTAAGCAGACTCTGTACTGAGCACAGAGCCCGATGGGGGAGCTCTATCTCACAATCCTGAGATCATGACCGGGGCCAAAACTGAGTTGGACGCTTAACCATCCATCCCACCCAGATGCCCCAAGCCATAATTTCTTTCAAATTTAAGTTTTACCTGTTTTGATTTGAAAATGAACACATTGGCTCAGTTCAGTGTTCCAAAAGGCCAGAGGGGTGCATAGCAAAAGGTCTCCCACTCTTGTCCCCAGACACCCCGTACTCCTCCCTGGAGACAGCGTGTTCCCAATTTCTCATTTCTTCTTTCCAGAGATAGTCCATCCATAAATAATCGTAAAGGTAAACACTTCCTTTTAATTACACAAATAATTGTCAAACACTTAAAATGTGCTACGTAGTAGGTTCTATTGACTTCATGAGATGGATGCTCTTGTCTCCGTTACAGAGCAGGAAGATGAGACACAAAGTGTTTAAGTGACTTGCTTCATGTTACACACATTGAAAATGGCAAATGTCAGGAGCAGACCCGGGCATTGGTCTCCAGAATCACTGCCTTTGCCTTTATTTTTTTCAAGTTTTTATTTAAATGTCTTTGCTTTTAAACAGACAGCAAACCATATACAATGTTCTATACCTCTTTTTTTTTTTTTTTTTTCACTTCAGGGTTATCTCTTGGACCATGTTTTCTCTTTACATATAAAGACCTTCCTTATTCTGTTTTATGGCTACATAATATTCCATTATATGGATATACTATAATTTCTAATTTTTTATTTTAATTCCAGTATTGTTAACATACAGTGTTATGTTAGTGTACACTATAGTGTACATGATAGTGATCAACAGTTCTATTACACACTACTCAGCACTCACCATGCCAAGTGTTCTCTTTCATCCCCATTACCTGTTTCACCCTTCCCCCACTCATTTCCCCACTGGTCACCATCAGTTTGTTCTTTATAGTTAAAAGTCTGTTTCTTGGTTTGCCTCTCTCTCTCTCTCTTTTTCCTCTGCTCGTTTGTTTTGTTTCTTAAATTCCACATATGAATGAAATTATATGTTAATTGCCTTTTTCTGACTAACTTATTTTGCTTAATATTATGTTCTCTAGTCCCATCCATGTTGTTGCAGATGGCAGGATTTCATTCCTTTTATGACTGAGTAATATTCCATTGTGTGGACATACACCACATCTTCTTTATCTACTCATCTATCCGTGGCACTTGGGCTGCTTCCAAAATTTAGCTATTGTAGTTAATGTTGCAATAAACATAGGGGTGCCTGCATCCCTTTAAATTAGTGTTTTTGTATTAGGGGGGGTAGATACCCAATATACCATAATTTTTAAAAGATTGTATTGATGGGCATTTAGATGATTTCACATCTTTTGAAGTAATACTTTTTAGAAGACAGCACAAAGACATTGGATTTAAACCCATATGTTGCCATTATTCATTCTTTTGTTAATTTATCATAATAGTAAGTATTATCAGAACTGACATTTGTGCCCTGCTTTACAGTTTGAGGTGCTGGCAGACAGTATAGCTTATTGAATGTGATTCTCACTACACCGGTCAGAAAGGTATTATGCATGTCCCTATTCCACAAATGAAGGAATTCAGGTTCAGAGAAGTGAAGAGAGAAACCTTTGGAGAATTGCCCAACAAGCACCTGAAGGAGTGGGGTTTCCACCCACCTCCTTGTTTCCTACAAGAGGCCTCCTCCCTCTCGGGGGGAGAGGACCCCTCACCTGCCTCCATCTATAAGTTTGTTGCCTCCTCTTTCTCAGATCCTCTTCTCTTATTTTAATTTGGATCTTCTCATTTTTCTAATTTCATGAAGGTGCTGGAACATTTCACTACTTTCTTCCTCCCCTTGTGGGGCACTGGTACTGCAGAGGGCTGCAATGTCACACTGATCACTGGTGTGAGGGCTGTTTATTTCCCCTGGAAATACCTTTCACTTATGATGAAATGCTTACCCAGTGCTACTGCATCTTCTTGACTGTGCACTTACAAGCTGCAGTTTGGAAACAGCATTAGCCTAGAATGTCATGATTGCATTTATATGTCATCACTTAGCTTTTTTTTTTATAAGATGGAATAGTATTAAAAGTCACAAATCATAAGAATGACTAGTTTTGAGTGTATCTCCATGCTGTCATCTAGTAAATTTGTTTACCGTCTTACTAGTGAAACAAAATTGGATCCTCAGATTTCTTCTTTTCTTTCTTTTCTAGTTATGACCAGCAGGGGATCTATCTATTAGCTGGAACATCAGAAGGCTACATCTTTGTTATCAATGCCAATCCATCAAGCTTGTTTCAGATCCTTGGATTTGTAGGTACTACGTGAAGTGCTTATTAATTTAAAATATTGGTCACTTCATTCCAAAGAATTTAAAATTGTGGAAATGGAGCTCTAGTGAAACAATTATTTGTGGTATATTTTCTAAAAAAAAGAGACATTTAAATAACTGTTGTAAGTTACATAGGAGAATGCCTACATCATATTTAAAGGGTTTTTGGTACGTCTACTTGGTACATAGTTGATGTTAAATAAACCTTCTTAAATAAATTAATGAATTTAGATATTTCTAATGTTAGACATTGTATATAGTGTATATATGCATATTATATACATTATATACTATATAATATATGTATATTATGTGCATATATATAATGCTAGATATTTCTAATGTCATTACAAAATGAAGTTTGGTTGGTTTATCCTTGAAATATATTTTAAAATATTCCTATTTAATAAAGATATCTAAAGAAAGCTTTAATACATACATCTTTAATATTTCCTCTTTAAACAAAATTATATCCAGCTTTTTCAGTAATGCCATCCCCATGCCCAGGGAAACTATAGACCTGGCAGGTGAGGTAACACTTATAAATAGTAAGACCTAATACTTTTCTTTCTGACTTAAGGACCAAATGTATATGTATGTTTTTCCCAAAACATATTGTTAAATTTATTATTGGCTTTTTAAAATTAGGTGTATTAGGTGTAAAGTTAGATGACTATTAGGTGTAAAAATGCTGAGCCTAGGCCAGTGGGGGGATGGGAAGGTCAAGGAGTCAATTTAGTGCTGGAGGAATAAGCAGAGTGCTCTGTGGTCTCAGAGGAAGAAACAATTAATTCTGCCAGGTGTGAGGGAAGGAGTAGGGGTAGAGGGGAATACAGATAAGAAGGTGTAGAGGATTGGGGGTGAGTTCTCTGAGGGTGTAAGTTGTGGAAGATAGGGCATATTAGTAATCCAGCTCAAGATAAAAGACTGAGCAAAGGCACTTGGAATGGCAGGAAGTGCAGTGATGCAAACAGGACAGACCAGAGTAATGAGAGCACTGGGAGTCACCCACTCCAGAAAGAGCTTAAGGGAGGAAGGCTGGATGAGGGTATGGACCGACATAAACTCAGCTGCAGTGAGGGCTGGCGGTCAGAAAGTGAAGTCAATAAGTAGCAACTCCTGTTTTAAGGAGTTTGCAGCAGAAAAAAGAGAATTGACATAGATGGCAACTGTGGTGGGAAAGCAGGTTTGCAGCAAGGGCTCAATTTAAGGACCAGGGAGTCTTGAGAGCTGAATAGAAGAAACCATAAAAGACACAAGAAGATGTGGTCCTTGAGTACACATGGTCTAATACGAGATTGGTGGCATGGACCCAAAATAAGAGATGCAAAGGACTGCATTTTGTTCATACAAAAATGCCTTCCGGATAAGAATATTGAGGTCCACTTTGTATCAGATGTCTTTGGTCTTCTTTGTTATGTCAGGGGAAAGATCATCAGCTGAACACCTGAGGGGAGGGGCAGATAAAGTGGACACATATAAAACAGCCCCTGTGGAAAGGGGGAGTAAAGACTTTGGAGAGAGCCGAAGGTGTGCCCCAGGCATGGCACCTTCCAGAGACCTGATTTCCAGGGGACCAGACTCATCATGCCATGGGCATTTCCACCACCCCTGCAATATCTTGACTACAGATGCAAAGAACACTGATGCCTGAGTTGATTCAATATCAGGAGTGGACAAACAGGCCACAGAGGAGCATCGAGGGGCTGGAGCATTGGGGGTGCTGCTGATGGGGTGAGCATGGCAGACTCCAGAGGTTTCCTTGACAGGGAAAGAAGCTGAGCCGCACTGAGTGGGCTTGAATCTGCCAACCCAGATATCTAATCATGACAGTTCCTCATCATTCATCAAAAATGTCCCCATCACTTATACTTAAGTGACTTAAGGTCACTTTAAATATGCAGTAAATAAATTGAAATCTAAAGATTTAGAGAAGGCGATTCTATAATGTGGTGTCTTACTTGGGAAGATAAAAGATCCTTTTAACTTATGAAAGATCACTTAGGATGTTTTCTGTTTGCTTTCAGAGGTGAGCAAAGACATTTTACAAATATCCACAGTGTCTCTTTTGGATACAGACATAGTAGAAGTGATGGTGCTTTCCCCACTTCCAGAAACAGGAAGAAGCAGATTGGAAATATTTACTCTGCCTAAAATACTACCACGAGGTAAAGAAAAATCAAGCAAACAATTTTGTGCCAGGCCCAGATGAGTAGTTGCTTAACTTTCTTATTTTTTTTTTCACCTTGTAATTACATTTTTCTTCCTTTTAGCATGTGAAGAGGTAAAATGGCCATCTTTTGTGTATCTTACAAAGTAAAAATGGTGTAGCTGCTAACAATGTGAAATGTGGACTTTCCTCTAGGCCTTGTCATTCGTATGAACATATCTTGTTACAAGAGAAGAAAAACAGGATCAACTGGCACTTTTGTCAGACTGATTTGTCATTTTGATGTCATTTGATATTTGATTGATAACTCTTGTTTTGTGGCTTCTAATATACATAGTTAACTTCAGACAGGTTACTGTGTAGTTACTTCTACTGATAGAATTGTAGAAAGCTTTTTGGATAAAGAGGTCTGATAAAATACAGACTTTTAAATAACAAATATAATTGGGTAGCTAGTTTGCAAATACATAATTACAGAGTATAAAAGAGCTGAAAACCTCCAAGTATTCTTGTGTCTTAATTGAGAATCTCAGTATCTTTTAATATGTCTTACTTAATTGAGTAAATTAGCCAAGGCCTTAAAAAGGATATTTTATGCACTATCAGTCATTTAATACTCAAGTAGTTCTAATGAAGTTCTAATGAAGTTGTTTTGAATCGTTTATCCTCTCAAGAGCCTCTGCATTATTGATTGAGCATTTAAATTTTTATTTCATTTTTCGTAGTTATTCATAATGATTACAAAATAAAATCAATGTACAGTGCAAATGATCTTTCTTCTTCTTCCCCAGATCTTACAGTTTCTGTGAGCTTTACTGATGAAAGAGGGAGGCTGAAAGATGAGCTCATTCACAGGTTCCAGTATGAGGTAGAACACAGCCTGTCCTCCGCCGTGCTGGACTTTCAAAGTCAACAAATATATGGCTTCTGTAACCAAGTGTCGTACATCTGCAGCTACCTTCTTCCTGAAAAAGTACGCCAATACTTAAGTGTGCTCTTATTTAGCTTAGAAACCAAGATTCACACACTTTGCTAATCAGACACAATCCATGCTTTAATATTATAGTCCATTTAACAAATGGGTTTATTATAGTAGCATAATATTCTTGACTTAGATACATTGTTAGCATTATTAATCTGTCATACATACCTTTGAGCACCATCATACTTGTGTTACATACATCGTACTTTTATTATTTTAGTGTCTTTAAATACAACATAGCCTCAGAACATCTCTTCCACAGGTGTCAGGTGTCAGCAGTTTTCCATGGAACTTTGCACCTGAGCCATATGAAACATTGCACAAAATAGATAAACTATGTTTCTGCCATCCTTACATTACACTCATTGCAAGTGTCTCTCATATGATACCACTCCTGCTACACACACTGGCCCAGACTATATATCCCCCTTCCCTCTAAACTCTCCTCTCCCAGGGTAGCCAATGTCAGCAAGATATGAGACACAGATATGCCAAGAATGAAGAAATGTTTGTGGCAAGGAGAATTCAAGGAAAGCTTTACAGAGGAAGTAGTATTTGAATTGGTTTTTGAAGAATAGGTCAAACTTAGACATGGAGAAATATTGTGTACAATCTTGGCAGGAGGTGGGGGTTGCTGTAGAGGGGGACAGGTTGGTGGAAATGGAGTGGGGAAGGGCATTCCAGACAAAAGTCATGGCATGTGTAGGGACTTGGAGGTGGAAGTACATGAGGGAATACTGACTCATTTAACTGCACCTGAGCATGGGGATATGTGAAAAGAATTAGTAAAAAATAAAGATTGTCAGGGATGCCTGGGTGGCCCAGTCAGTTGAGCGTCTGCCTTCAGCTCAGGTCATGATCTGGGGGTCCTGGGATTGAGTCTCGGTCAGGCTCCTGCTCAGCAGACAGTCTGCTTGTCCCTCTCACTCTGCCCCTCCTCCCTGCTTGTGTGCATGTGCTCTCTCTTTCAAATAAATTAAAAAAAAAAAATAGATTGTTGGTGTAGGCTGGGATATTTAATAGTAGCTAATGTATAAAGACTTCTCTTAGTTGGTTAGAACAAACTTTAATTCGCAAACAGATGAAAATGTGGTGCAAGAAATGTGGTGTATTGGTTTATTTCTATTGGCAGTGTTTGCAGATTTGAATCTGACCATATAGAAACAAGTGCAAGCTTTAAGTTGCTGCTCCCCTGATCTTTTCTATAATGGGGTCATGTTCTTTGATTGGCAGGTACACAGTGGCATTTGCATTCTTAAGCCATACCAAAAAGTACAAAGCAAACACTATGGACCCGGAATGCTCTCTCTCTCTTCACATGGGTTGTGGCTCATAACAATAGCTAAAGGTGGAATTCTGTGTATCCGAGATGTTCATACTTTGGTAAGTTACCCTTTTTAAAAAAATCTTGGGGTGCATATCTTGATCTCATATAAAGAACAAAGACCATTGGGGAAGGAATTTGGCTTCTTTTTAGGTAAATTAATTCGTAACTTATTTGCCACTGAT
The DNA here is from genome assembly GCF_963455335.1 of Martes martes. Classification (NCBI taxonomy): domain Eukaryota; kingdom Metazoa; phylum Chordata; class Mammalia; order Carnivora; family Mustelidae; genus Martes; species Martes martes. The sequence goes on from NC_137902.1 coordinate 24,541,766, forward strand.
GGTAGTATTGACTTAAACATTTTACAGGTGATTTTATGTACTGAGGTTTGAGTTTCCAAGGGGGGAAACCAGTAGGCCGAGATCTGCCAATAAAAAGCTTGGGACAGAGATACTGTAGGTGAGCTGCAGCTCAGCTCCATCACCACTTGGTTGTGTATTTTGGAGACTCACTGAGCTTCAGATGCTCATCTGTAATATTGGGGGAACCTTCTATGTTCTCAACCTGTGGGATTCTGATGAGAGCCAGGGAGAGGGTATATGCAAAACTGCTTTGGAAATGGTGCATTATAGTGCAAACCTAGGGATTATTATTCCTGGCCTAGAGCGACTCTGGGCTGATTGCTGCTACTCTCCTTCCCCCAACCCAGTTCTTCAAGGGATGCTGGAAGAGCATAAGGGAGAGGGTGTGGCTCTTATTGAGCCTTCCCTCATCACTTGGAAACCTCAACATCACCCATAGTGCTACCAGTTCTGATTTCCATTGAGAAAATGAAAATAGTTTCTTCTCTCCCAGATGTAGAGAATCCTTTTCTAGGTTTTGAGACCAAGTTGTACTGGTTATCAGTATACTTTAATGAGGTCAGTGATTCTTACCCAGGGTTCTACCCCCACACCTGAAGCCTTGCAACTACTACTTGAAACACTCCTGCAGATCCACAGATAAACTGGGCCCTGGTATGCACATCTGGCTCTCCTTGTGCATCTGTGTAAGAAACCATATTTGGACTACAACTGGGCAAAACTGTTACCATTATTATATGGGAACAATCTTGAATCGTTTAGAGATTATTTTGAAGTTGACAATTTGCAAACTTTGCTACATTGTCTCTTATTCAAATGATTTATAATAGATGTTACTGCTGATGGTGGCATGATGTGGCAAGGCATCAGAATTCTTCTGGGTAATTCTATGCAAAGAACCTCATATATGAGGTTATTCATGGCAGCACTGTTTATAAAAGCAGCCTCATGACCACCAATGGAGGACTGGATAAATAAATAATGTTATATAAACAATACATAAAGAAAATATGGAATATTATGCAGACTGAGAAAATCTTTATGCCACAATATGAAAAGAACCTCAAGATCTACTTTTAATAAGGAAAAGCAAGGCACATAATATATTATGCTACAACTTATATTTAGAATTATGTCTACATAAAAATTTGTTCATATACATTTAAAAACCTCTGAGAGGATATTAAAAGTATTAATTATGCCGATCGGCTTTGGGAGGTGCTGGGGAATGGAGACAGGAAGGAGATTTCACTGCATACTCTTACAGTTTTTGAATCTTGAACCATTTGAATATATTACCTATTTAAAAAGTTAAATTAAAAAAAATCATGGTTGAGAACCAGTGTGACATAGAAATCCTAATTTTTAGTCAAGGATCTTAAACTGTTGCCCTTTGTAACAAATCAGTGATATGTTTTGTTTGGATTCTACTTGAACTGGTTTAGCATCCTCCACGTGGGGCATATTACCCTCCATTCTTCACAGTGCTTATTCCCCTCTCAACCACTCATCACACAGAAATGAAACCTACCTTACTCTTGAAGGCATCTGAATCTGCCATTTCTGCTCGCTCAAGTCCCCTCCCCTAACTTTGTAGCCCTCAACAAGTTTCTTCTGTGTGTCTAGTTTTCCTATTACAAATTGGTGTTAATAGTCTCTCTCCCTCCATTCAACACAGATGAGAAAGTAAATCAGTATCAGTGAGCATGTTTTGAACTAGGGATTTTCAGTACTATGTATTACTAAGAGGCTACTTCCATACCAAATAAAAATTTGCTGTTAGCAAATACAAAAAGATTTATCCACAGGCAAAAGTGCATGTGACCCTCTTAGAAAAACCATATGGTCGAATTGCATTTATAATTTCTGCACTTTGTTCCTAAAACTATTAAGGAAACGTTTGCTCGAAGTCGGAGTCATTCTCACCAGGGGCATGGGATTCAATCAGTGAGAATTTCAATGGATGGACAACACATTCTGGTGAATGGGAGAGATGATGGCACCCTTGTTTACCTAAGATGGAGGTGTGTATGGTATACAGTAAGCAACATTATGCGGTATAGTGTTTTAAAATAAAGATTTTGTTACTATTTATGTATAGCAAGGACATCATAACAGGAGACAACTGCTATCGAAAAAATTATTATATTCACTGGCCAAAAGAAGGAGGTTTGCCAACCTGTGTGGCAGAGGAAGGCACCTAGGTAGATAATGAGGCAGAAAGAACAAAGGAAATATGGGCAAAAGCCTTATTTTGGTTTCCATGGGAAGGAGCAGACAGGTTTAGCATTGGTTAGTTTGGATAATTTCAGCAGGTTCTAGGGCATGGGTGCTGGCCCTGGTTGTCTGATATTTGGTCCAAGGGTGATTAAGGCAGGGAAATGGCGGCCCTGAGTTAGAGGTGTGGGCTCTGGATTGATTGGCTTGCCTTTGAGAGGTGGCTCCAGGGTGAGTGGTTTCCTGTTTGTACCAATTGGTGGGTCTTGGAAGGGGCAGTCCCACCAGGGTCAGCAGGGCCCCAGATGTCAAAGCATCAAAATACAAAAAATAACAAGACATAGTACATATGAGATGATAGTCCTCCCTTTCACAACACCTGTTGGAGGAGTACAATGAATGAGGACCATCGTGAAGAGTAGATCATTTTTTAAGCTCCTATTCATCCCTTAAAAACCTGACATAGATTTGTATGCCTGTGCACACACAGGTAGATATACTTCCCTAGCAGGACTTTGCTTAGACAATATCAAATTATGTAGACTTTGCTTAGATTAAAATTAAAATTCTAAGTAAAATACTGCTTGAGCATATAAATGATGACCAAGGGATAGAGAGCCTGAAGATGACAGCCTGGACTTTATATGTTGTCTTGTTTGGCCTTTTGATGGATATCATTAGTTAATGTGCAATTTATTGCGGCAAAAAAAATATATCATGGTATTCCTATGATTAAAAAAGTAACAAAACATGTGACATTGAAAATGTTAAATATTTGTAAATGTTAAGTAAAAGTAAATGGAGATTTTACATCATAACAGTTTTGGTCATCACTTATTTCAGAGACTTATTTGAACACTGCATCTTCATGCCCATTTTATGCATGGAATCTGAGTAAAATACTAACTTGTCTCTCATATGTAAGTCCTAACACATCCTGTACAGTAAGTGAACAAACAGCATCTCCAGCAATAACGAACATATGCTGGAGCCCTCTTTCTAGAAGTAAGGACATTCCCATCCATGGATCATTAATCACGTGGACTTCTGACGCAAAACAAAGTTGAGTTTGAAACCTTGGTCCAGGACTTACTAACTTGTGACCTCAGGCACATAATAAAACCCTCTCTAAATCATCTATAACAATGTTCCTCAAGGTGGGGTCTGCAGCAATTGTAAACTTGTTAGAAATGCTTGTTTTCGGTCCTTACCCAAACTTTCTAAATCAGAATCTCTGTGGATGGCGCCCAGGAATCTGTTTTTAACAATCCCTCATCCATGCAGTACTGATATGTCTCAGGTTTGAGATGCCCTGGCATATTGCATGGGAGTAATGCTTCCCTCAATGGCGGGTGGGGGTTATGAGGAACAAATATGACAGTGCGATTGTGTATGTGAAACAGTAAAATGCCTAGTATATTCTAAGGCTTCACCAGAACAGTGGCTCTTCTGTGCAGTGGCCAAGGCGGGTAGGTACAGACGAGGTGTAGGGTAAGGGTCCAGGGGACAGTGTGAGAAGAGGTCACCTCAGAGAGGTCAAGAGGACTATCATGTCCTGGAGCCGATGAAAGGACTCACCTATCTAAGAAGTAGAGTCCTAATAACTACAGGGCACTGTGGAGAATTAGCCCCATATTTCTTTGTGTAGAAATGGTTAGGTATCTGGAAATAATGCTGCTAAAATGTGACTTTTTAAAATTGGATTTTGTAGTCCTTTTCTTTCTTTCTTTTTTTTTTATTAATATAGGCGGCTTGGAGGAAACCTAGCCAGTGACATTATCCATTATTCCCAGAAACTTTCAATTTCTCTGAGCAACACCATGAATGAGGAAAATGGTTATTTAAGTATACAACAAGGAGAGTCCTTGAATTTGGAATCAAAATCTGAACATGCAGTTGAGTTCCTATATAGCGTTTATCCTTCTTTCCTTCCTTCCTTCCTTCCCCTCTTCCCTCCACCCACTCTCTCCCTTTCTAAATAAGATATCAGTTTTCGGTAGAAAGGAGGAATGGGGGCGCCTGGGTAGCTCAGTGGATTAAGCCTCTGCCTTCGGCTCAGGTCATGGTCTCAGGGTCCTGGGATCCAGCCGTGCATCGGGCTCTCTGCTCAGCGGGGAGCCAGCTTCCTCCTCCCTCTCTGCCCGCTGCTCTGCCTGCTTGTGATCTCTGTCTGTCAAATAAATAAATAAAATCTTTAAAAAAAAAAGAAAGAAAGAAAGGAGGAATGGATGGTGCAGAAGGGCAAGAGAATTTTTTTTTAAAGTGTAAAGACCCTAAGAAGGAAGAAAAGACTGAGATCCTAAGTACAAATGGCAGGGCCAGGCTTGATAGGCAGGAGCACGTGGTCTGCAATGACAGGAAAGAAGCAAAGAGTGATTTGGTGAATGCGTGACCTGTCTGATCATTTTTGCTTTCTCAGTGAAAGGTGTGACTGACCTAAGGACAGACTGATATGAATTAAATTAGTAAAATATTACATCTTGGGCAGGCAAAATATTTGGTATTATTTTAAAAATGCAACAAGTGCAAAGAGATCCAAAGCAATTATATGAAGTAGAGTGGGAGGAAAAGCATTTTAATTTTAAGAAATGTCTGTCTTCTTTAAGATAAATGAGAATATGAAGCCAAGCATTGATTCATCACAAGAGGAATTAGTCCAAGTTGAGAACATAAAGGAAATTCCCTGGATACAACAAAAAAGCGAAGAGGTATTTATAAAACATGGAGGAGGTTTGAAATAATGCTCTGTATGTGTGCCAAATAGATTAGTTTCCTATGAAAACCCATTGGGAAGTTAGAAAGTAGAATGAGATACCACTGGGCAGAACATTACATCATACAAGTGTAATAACTTTCCTGAAAGCAAACACCCTAATCTAGCCCAAGCTTTTAGATGAAGTTATTAGCTTTAGGAACAGTGCTTAAGCTAATATGAAACAGAACAAACATGTCTAGGGGAAGCCAAAGTGAAGAATGATCAGATACTTCGTGTTGGGGTGAATGTTGGGGGCTGCTGCAAAGTTGATTTGAAGAAAACAGGTGGGCCAGGAACAGGAGAAAGGACATGGTGGCTTTAGATGTGCAGGAAAGTGACAAAACTAGCAGCTGGTGTCTGAATTTAGCTTGTTAGTCTCACTCAAGTTCCCAATAAAATAGCTGACTGGTTGCTTTTGTCAGCTATTCTCTATTTAATTTTTTCACTATTTATCTTCTTTCCTTTGGCCTTTGAAATGACATCAGTTGCAAGTTGCTTCCAGGGTCACTTGCACAGCAGCATTGGACTTAAGCAAGGCAGTGCAGGGGTGGTATTTCATGTACACTCCGTATTCTTAGTCTTTAGAAAAGTTGTTTCCAGAGAAGTACTACCTATGTATGTGTACCTCTGTGTGCATCTATCTACCTATCTGTCATACAACTATAATTTCTCTTGCCTGTTTAAGTGATGTACTTGTTCCATTTCAGGCCATCAAAAATGAGGTTAAACTGTTTTCCAGAAAAAGGAAAGAGATAAAAACAGGAATCAAAGCACTTGCTAAAACTGTAAGTGGTGCGAATTCATAAATGAATATACTGGCCCTCAGTCTAAAATTCCTTTTTTGAACTTCATTTTATCCAACACCACATGAGAAGCCGTACTCATTTTTCCCTCTGCCAGTAAGCTCAGTTTTCTGAGGCGCTGTAACATGGTGGAATTTGTCCCATTCCACACCATATATAAACAGTGGTTTTCTTCTCGGGCTTCCTGACGCTGGGTCTCCCTTCTTTTTTTAATACATATTTTTATCAAAGTTACATGTATACACTTTTACAGGTTAAATAATGAGTTATATAATTAAAAATAGTGTTTTTAAAACAGCACCTGCCCTACTTTTCTTCTCTAAGATTCCTGTACTTCCAAGATAAATGTTTTCAATTCTTTCATCTTTTTTGTTTGGATATTACCTTTATCTTTGTAAATGGTTTTTTTAATCCTGTTTTTTCTTGATATTTCTATTTTGGCACTAACTGTGGGCTTCCTGGTATGGAAGATGAGTAGGTTCTTTTACACCCCTTCACTACAACATACACATAAATCCGTATCAGTATGCACACTATTAGAGTTACATAAATACTCTCAAAGCTGAGCCACATGGTATGTTATGATTACATTTCCATTTTTACAATCATATTTTTCCTGGAATAATTGCCTTTGTTTTAGAGTAAGCCTTTCTATGTACCTACTCACCAATTTAGACGCTCTCAAAATGCTAAAAACTGTTCTCAAGACAGTCAAATACCTGAGGTATTCAAGCTGTCAGTGGTTTGTTTGTTTTTATGACCTCCTTTTCCATCTTCCAGCTCTAGTCTAAACACCTTGCTCCCTAGACCAGGTACATGGTCTGAGGGAGCATGAGTCCTAAGAACTCTTCTTGTCTATGCGTCTGGGAAATTCTCTGCCCCCTGAGTTGGAGCCCCTCTTTCCAAGGCCCAATGCATTTTTCTTTGTTTTCTTGGTGTACATCTTCTAGTAGCTTCCTAAGCAGGACCGCTGTGTTGTTGCCTGCTTGAGGACATCATTTATCAGATAGCTGTGCTTCTGGGAAGGTAATGCAGTGTGGATGGTGTCTGTCCCCTTAGAGTTCTACAATGCTTTGGCTCCGTTCTTGTGAAAGGGCATGTGGGAGGGATATTTTTGAAGCTTGGTTTTTCTTTTTTCTTTTTCTTTTTTTAACTTTTTTTTTTTTTTTAAGATTTTATCTATTCATTTGACAGACAGAGATCACAAGTAAGCAGAGAGTCAGGCAGAGAGAGCAGGCTCCCTGCCAAGCAGAGAGCCTGATGTAGGGCTCGATCCCAGGACCCTGGCATCATGACCTGAGCCAAAGGCAGAGGCCCTAACCCACTGAGCCACCCAGGCGCCCCGAAACTTGGTTTTTCTTAAAATTTCTTTATCCTACTGTCACACTCATTTGATGGCTTGCCTCGGTGTTCCTTGATTTCCCCTCAGAATTTTGAAGGCTTGCTCCATCATCTTCTAGCTCTCAGTGTTTGCTTTAGAGAATCCAATACCTTTCTGATTTCCCAGTTCTTTCTAGGTAACCAGGTTTTGTCTCTGCAAACTTACAGGATCCTTTATCCCAGCTGTTAGGAAATTTCACAATTATGTACCTTGACAGATTTGATGGATATTTTTGGTTTGCTGGTGCAGATATATTCCCCACCCCCACCTTTCTCAGCCCCAAGAGTCTGGCCTTTGTGGATATTATCAATGTGCTATCTTGCCTCTCGCTTCTGGCTGGGCATAGTCAGTGAGGAGCAGGAGCAGATCAGAGGGCAGGGTCTTTATTCCTCCAGTGGCCTCTTTGTGGTATTATGATTTGGCAGTGACAGCCAGCCCTTTCCTGCAACTACAGATCTCTCCAGGTTCCAGTAACTACTCCCCACCCTTACCCTTCACTCATAGGCGTGGTGATCGCTTTCGGTGTTGCTACCCTAAGATGCTTTATCATGCCTTGTTGGTTTCCTTTACCCTGACAATACTTTTATAAAAGTCCCTCTCCCCAGTTATCCCATTTGGGTGTGTCATCTGTTTTGTACCAGGGCCCTAGTTCATTTGCTAGTTTTTGTCTTTCTTGAGTGCTAGACATTGGTGAGCACTTTCTATAAAAAATCTTTGTCCTTCAGTTCTGGGAAATGTCCTCAAATTTTTCTCTGGGAATTTCCTCCTCTTTGTTTGATTTTCCTTATTACTAATTAGGTTGACTATCCTCTCATAACTCTAAAAGACCTTCCTCTTCTGTGAATTCCTTGTTCATATCCTTTGCCTATTTTTCTATCATGTTGTTGGTCTTTTTCCTTTTGATTGGGGAGTTCTTTTTTATTTTTATTTTTAATTGATATTTGTCATAATTGGGCTAGTTAAGCTGTGATAATAACTAAACTCCAAAAATAGAGTGGAGTAGGGATTGAAAGTTTATTAACTGGTCATTAACTGCTCTGTTCCCTGCAGTTGTTCAGAGATGCAGGGGGAGGAGATTCTGCTGTCTTCAGCAATGCCTTCTGAGGTTGCCTTTTTCGAGCTCAGCACAGTCAGCTGGGAGGGAGAATGAGCACAGAAGTGTGCAAGGGGAAAATCTAGAGCTGGCTTTATTATCAGATTGAACCATATGAAATCACAGTTTTATATGGTTCAACCTAATATACTACAACTGTTTTTGTCTTGTGCCTTACCTTTTACAATATGCCTTTTGAAATGCAGAATTTATAAGTTATGATCCAAATGTACTGATATTTTATTTAGAGCTTTTGTTCTGTATATCTGATTTTTAAAATGTCTTCCAAAGTCTCACGGTTTTTTTTCTAATACTCCTTTTATTTCACCTGTAATTTATTTTCATGAATGGTATGAGGTATGGATCTAAATTTATTTTTTCAAATGACTAGCCCATTTCACCCATGCTTTTTATTGAATGTCCCACCTTTTCTCCAATGACTCAGAGTACCTCCTCTGTCAATCCCTGGATTCCCATATATGCACTATTGTTTCTGGACTCTCTATTCTGAAATAGAGTATTGATCATTTCCCAGGAAAATTCCAAACTATCTTGATAGCAATCACATTATAAAATGTTTTTATACCTTGAAAGGTAATTCTCCCTTTACTCTTCTTTTAAAAAAAAAAAATTGGCCTTTTTTATGTGCATTTATTTTTCTATTTGAATTTTAAGATTGGTTTGTCAAGCTCAATGTAAAACTCTGATTTGACTTTGAGAATCATTGCTTACCTTTGATTTGGGTAAGAATTTATTTGCTATTTCTGAAAGTTTATATATACATAATATTTATAAAAATATATGATATAAATCTTTAAAATATTTTAATTAACTCATTTTAGTTAATACATAGTGTATTATTAGTTTCAGGGTGGAATTTTGTGATTTATCAGTTGCATCTAATACCCAGTTCTAATACCCAGTACTCCTTACATCAAGTGCCTCCTTAATACCCATCACCCAATTATCCCATCCCTCCACCCACCTCCCCTCCATCTACCTTAAGTTTGTTTCCTATAGTTTCCTATAATTAAGAGTTAAGAGTTTGCCTCCCTCTCTGTTTTTTTTTTTTAAGATTTTATTTATTTATTTGACAGAGAGAGAAATCACAAGTAGGCAGAGAAGCAGGCAGAGAGAGAGGGGGAAGCAGCCTCCCTGCTGAGCAGAGAGCCCGATGTAGGCCTTGATCCCAGGACCCTGGAATCATGACCTGAGCCGAAGGCAGAGGCTTAACCCACTGAGCCACCCAGGTGCCCTCCCTCTCTGTTTTTATCTTATTTCATTTTTCTTTCTCTTCCCCTATGTTCAACTGTTTTCCAGAGTGTCTGCACCAGTTTGCATTCCCACCAACAGTGTAAGAGGGTTCCCCTTTCTCCATATCCTCACCAACACTTGTTGTTTCCTGAATTATTAATTTTAGCCATTCTGACCAGTGTAGGTGGTATCCCATTGTGCTTTTGATTTGTATTTCCCCAATGCTGGTGATGTTGAGCATTGTTTTGTGTATCTGTAGCCATTTGTATGTCTTCTTTGGAGAAATGTCTGTTCCTGAATTCTCTCCATTTCTCGACATCTGTTTTTTGGGTGTTGAGTTTGATACATTCTTTATAGATCATGGATAGTAGCCCTTTATCTGATAAAACATTTGCAAATATCTTCTCCCATTCCTTAGGTTGTCTTTTAGTTTTGTTGTTTCCTTTGCTGTGCAGAAGCTTTTTATATTGATGAAGTCCTAATAGTTGATTTTTCCTTTTGTTTCCCTTGCTTTTGGAGACATGTCTAGTAAGAAGTTGCTGCAGCCGAGGTCAAAGAGCTTGCTGCCTGTGTTTTCCTCTAGGATTTTGATGGATTCCAATCTCATATTTAGGTCTTTCATCCATTTTGAGTTTATTTTTGTATATGGTGTAATAAAGTGGTCCAATTTCATTCTTCTACTTGTGGCTGTCCAATTTTCCCAATACCATTTGTTGGAGAGACTATCTTTTTTCCATTGGATAGTCTTTCCTACCTTGTCCAAGATTAGTTGACCATAGAGCTGAGGGTCCATTTAGGGGTTCTTTATTCTGTTCCATTGATCTATGTGTCTGTTTTTGTGCCAGTACCATACTGTCTTGATGATGACAGCTTTTTTTTTTTTTCAATTTTTTTTTAATTTTTTATTTTAATAAACATATAATGTATTTTTATCCCCAGGGGTACAGGTCTGTGAATCGTCAGGTTTACACATTTCACAGCACTCATCATAGCCCATACCCTCCCCAATGTACATTGCCCCACCACCCTCTCCCATCCCCCCTCCCCCCCGCAACCCTCAGTCTGTTTCTTGAGATTGAGTCTTTTATGGTTTGTCTCCCTCCCAATCCCCTCTTTTCATTTTTTCTTTTCCTACCTCCCCCCAACCCCCCCCCGCCTTGCATCTCCACTTCCTCATATCAAAGAGATCATATGATAGTTGTCTTTCTCCGATTGACTTATTTCGCTAAGCATGATACCCTCTAGTTCCATCCACGTCGTCGCAAATGGCAAGATTTCATGTCTTTTGATGGCTGCATAGTATTCCATTGTGTATATATACCACATCTTCTTTATCCATTCATCTGTTGATGGACATCTAGGCTCTTTCCACAGTTTGGCTATTGTGGACATTGCTGCTATAAACATTCAGGTGCACGTGCCCCTTCGGAGCACCACGTTTGTATCTTTAGGATATATACCCAGGAGTGCAATTGCTGGGTCGTAGGGTAGATGACAGCTTTGTAATACAGCTTATAGCCTGGAATTGTGATGCCTCCAGCTTTGGTTTTCTTTTTCAACATTACTTTGGCTATTCAGGGTCTTTTCTGGTTCCATACAAATTTTAAGATTGTTTGTTCCAGCTCTGAGAAAAATGCTGGTGGTATTTTGATAGGGATTGAATTGAAGTGTAGATTGCCTTGGGAAGCATAGACATTTTAACAATATTTATTCTTCCAATCCATGAGCATGGGAAGCCATTGGGCCCTGGACTCTTGTTTGTTGGGAGATTTTTAATTACTGCTTCAGTTTCCTTGCTAGTTATGGGTCTGTTCAAGTGTTCTATTTCTTCCTGGTTCAGTTTTGGTTTATATGTTTTTAGAAATGTAGCCATTTCTTCCAGATTGCCCAATTTGGCATATGATTGCTCATAATATTCTCTTATAATTATTCACATTTCTTCCATATTGGTTTTGATCTCTCCTCTTTCATTCATGATTTTATTGATCTAGGTCCTTTCTCTTTTCTTTTTGGTAAGTCTGGCTAGGGGTTTATCAATCTTATTAATTCTTTCCAAGAACCAGCTCCTAGTTTCATCGATCTGTTCTACTGTTTTTTTTTTAAGTTCCTACATCATTGATTTCTGCTCTAATCTTTATTATTTCTCTTCTCCTGCTAGATTTAGGCTTTATTTACTGTTCCTTTTCCAGCTCCTTTGGGTGTGAGGTTAGTTTGTGTATTTGAGACTTTTCTTGCTTCTTGAGAAAAACTAGTATTGCTAGATACTTCCCTTGTAGGTCCACCTTTGCTGCATCTGAAAGGTTTTGAACTGTCACGTTTTCATTCTCATTTGCTTCCGTGTGTTTTTTTAACTCTTTAATTTCCTGGTTGACCCATTCATTCTTTAGTAGGATATTCTTTAACCTCTATGTATTTGTCGTCCTTCCAAATTTCTTCTGATGGTTGACTTCGAGTTTCATTGCACTGTGGTCTGAAAATATGCATGGTATGATCTCAGTCTTTTTGTACCAGTTCAAACCTGATTTGTGACCCATTTTGTGATCTATTCTGGAGAATGTTCCATGTGCACTCAAAAAGAGTGTGTATTTTGCTGCTTTAGGATGAAATGCTCTGAAGATAACCGTTAAGTCGATCTGAACCAGTGTGTCATTCAGAGCCCAACTTTCCTTATTGACCTTCTGCTTAAATGATCTGTCCATTGCTGTGAGTGGGGTGAAAGTCCTCTACTATTATTGTAGTATTATCAATGAATTTCTTTAATTTTGTTATGGATTTCTTCATATATTTGGCTGCTCCCAAGTTAGGGGACAAATATTTACAATTGTTAGATCTTCTTCTTGGATAGACCCCTTTATTAGGATATAGTGTCTTCATCTTTTATTACAGTCTTTGGTTTAAAATCTAGTTTGAGGTAAGAATGACTACTCTAGCTTTCTTTTGATGTCCATTAGCATGATAAATGGCTCCCCACCACCTCATTTTCAATCTGGAGGTGACTTTGGGTCTAGAATGAGTCTTTTATAAGCACATATTGATATGGGTCTGATACCTTATGCCTTTTGACTGGAGCATTTAATCCATTTACAGAGTAATTATTGAAATGTATGATTTTAGTCCCATTGTATTACCTGTAAAGTTGCTAATCCTGTTGATTGTCTCTGTTCCTTTCTGGTCTTTGTTACTTTTGGGATCTCTCTCTGCTAAAAAGGTCCCCTTTAATATTTCTTGTAGGCCTGGTTTAGTGTTCACAAATTACTTTAGTTTTTGTTTGTCTTGTAAACTCTATCTCTCTTATTCTAAATGACAGCCTTGCTGGACAAAATATTCTTGGCTGAATATTTTCCCCATTTAGCATGTTGAATATATCATACTAGCCCTTTCTGGCTTGCCAGGTCTCTGCGGACAGGTCTGCTGCCAGCCACATGTGTCTACCCTAATAGGTTAAGGATCTTTTGTCCCAAGCTGTTTTCAGGATTTTCTCTTTATCTTTGTAAATTGCAAACTTCACTATAATATGTTGAAGTATTGACCTATTTTTTTTTTAATTTGGGTTGATTTTGAGGGGAGTTCTCCGTGCTTCTGGACTTGAATGCCTGTTTCCTTCTCCAGATTAAGGAAGTTCTCAGCTATAATTTGTTTAAATAAACTCTCTGCCTTTTTTCCCCCACTGTTCATCTTCTGGGACTCCTGTAACACAGATATTATTTCACTTTATGGAGTCACTGAGTTCCCTAAGTCTACCTTTATGATCTAATAGTTCTCTTTCCCTCTTCTTTTCAGCTTTGTTATTTTCCATAATTATCTTCTCTATCACTGATTCACTTTTCTGATTCATTCATCCCCAGTTTTATGGCCTCCACTTAGGACTGCATTCAGTTATAGCATTTTTAATTTCAACCTAACTAGATTTTAGTTCTTTTATCTCTGTAGTACGGGATTCTCTAGCATCTTCTATGCTTTATTCAAGCCCAACTACTATCCTTACAATTGTTGCTTTAAATTCTAGTTCAGACATTTTACTTATATCTGTATTGATTACGTCTCTGGCCATCATTTTTTCCTATTCTTTCTTTTGGGGTGAATTTCTCTATGTTCCACAGTTCATTTTTCTGGTTTGTAGATGTACAGCTTCCTTCTCTATAAGACTTCCGACCAATTTCATGGGTGTTCAGAATGATCCAATCTTTATCTCTCTGTGTTCCAGTGAGGAAGCAGGTTAGGGTCAGCCTACTACTCCACCATCTTACCACTCCCCCTGTAATATAAATCTTACATATAATATGTATTATGTAAATTTAATATTTATATGTAAATAAATATATGTCTATTCAATTAAAAATTCTTCAGTGACATTTTAGTCTAAAAGTGATTTTGTATAATTTTGTTGTTAGGTTTATTTTAGATATATTTTGGGGTTTTTGCTTTTGTGAATAGGATATTTTTCTATTACATTTTCTTTTTATGTTCTTTCTTTTTTTTTAAGATTTTATTTATTTGACAGAGAGAAAGAGAGAGAACAAGCAGAGGGGCTGGCAGGCAGAAGGAAAAGCAGACTCTCTCACTGAGGAGGGAGCCTGATGCAGGGCTCAATCCCAGGACCCTGGGTTCATGACCTGAGTTGACAGCAGAGGCTTAACCAACTGAGCCACACAGATGCCCCTCTATTGCATTTTCTAATTGGCTACTACTAGTATATATGAATGTTACTGATTTTATCTTTTAAATATGATCACCTTGCTAAATTCTCTTTTTAGTTCTGCTCTTTTGTCAATTGTTTCTCTTGGATTATCTAAGTAAACTATCATATCTTCTGGAAATCATGTCTCTTATTAATTTTTATGCTTCATTTCTTTCTTGTCTTATGCCAAGGGCTTCTAATATGATTGTGGTCATGAGAGTGGACATGCTTATCTTCTTCCTGAACTTAATGGGAAAGTTTCTAACTTTTAAGTGTGATACTTGCCTCAGAATCTGCTAGATATCCTTTCACGAGTAAAATTTCTTTCTATCCCTTGTTACTTAGGAGTTTTTATTGTGAATTTTGGTGCAAACTTTATCAAATATCCTATATTCCTCCCATAGACATTGGTCATTTTACACCAGATTCCATTTGCTAATATTTTGTTTAGTATTTTTGTATCTCTATCTACAAGTAATATTGTTTTTTTGTACTTTCTTTGTCTAATTATGATATCAGGCTTATACTAGTCTTAACAAGTGATTCGAGTAGTTTTTCCCCCTCCCCATGCTTTGGAACAGTTTGTATAAAGTGTGAATTCAGGATGCCTGGGTGACTTGGTGGGTTAAGCCTCTGCCTTCAGCTCAGATCACGATCTCAAGGTCCTGGGATCGAGCCCCGCATCCGGCTCTCTGCTCAGCGGGGAGCCTGCTTCCCTTTCTCTCTCTGCCTGCCACTCTGCCTACTTGTGATCTCTCTCTCTGTCAAATAAATAAATAACACCTTTAAAAAAAACGAAGTGTGAATCCTTTTTTTGTTTTAGGATTTCATTAAAAAACAAACAAAAACTCACACAAACATATAAAACCATCTGTGCCTGATTTCTGTTACAGGAGTTGATTCTTTGTTTCGAGTTTTTCTATAGTCATTAATCTTGTCAGGTTTTCTATTTCTTTTGAAGTATAGATTTGATAAATTATGTTTTCTTAGAAAATTGTCTCATCTAGATTTTAAAATATATAAATGTGTATAATATTCCAAGTCTTTTCTGATTTTTCAGTTATAGCTCTCTGTTCCTAATTGTATATTTATGCCTTTTATCTTTTTTCTTGATCACACTTTATAATAGTATTTCTATTTTATTAATATGGCACAGTTGTGTTTTTTATGGCACAGTTTTTATTGATGTGACTATTATGATAAGAGAACATTATATATAATTTTATACCTATACATTTGACTCTTTTAGGGTTTTATCAATTGAGAATTTTATTTGTTCTTCCCTAGTTCCATCAGGTTTATTTGTCCTCATTTTGTTACTTTTTTGAGTTGAAAACTTGGTTTATTTCCTATTGTTTTCCAATGTGTGAAAGGCTATAAATATACCTTTGAGTACCACTTTGACTGTATTGCATTGATTTTGATAAGTAATTTTCTAATCTTTCCTTAGTTGTAAACCTTTGTAATTCCATTTTGAACACATCAACCAAAGGGTTTCTTAGAAGAGTGTATGCATCTGTCTGTTTCCATTTTTCAGATTGCCTTGAATATTATTATAGATTGTTTTACATAACTTTTTTTTTTTTTGCTAACTTTGAATTTATTTCACTGTCGTCAGTAAATAAAACTTGTTGAAATTATCTTTGTAGCATTGTGTCCAGTTGCTTTTTGTAACTCTGTAACTATTCCATGTGCATTGTAAAGAATGTTTTATTCTCTGGGGTTTGTTTGTTTGTTTGTTTTTTGTTTTTTAATTTCCTATTAGATCAATCTAATTGTGTCAAGTTCTTTATATCTATATTTATGTTTCTGCTATTTGAACTGTTATTTTCTAGGATTTGATTAGCAGTGTGTCAATTTATCCTTGTATTTCTATCAATATTTATATTAGATGCCCAAATGTGCACAAGAGAGCTCCTCAATAAATTATTCCTTTTATCCTAATGAAATATCTGTCTTTTTCTCTTTTAGTGTTCTTAATCTACATTTTGGTTTTTATATTAACTTTTGCTATATTTCTTTTTGCTGTATTAATTTTTTTGCTATGTATTTCACTTACTTATATACCTTTTTCCATTCCTTTATTTCCAACTTTCTTTTGTCTGGTAATTAATATACAGCTGGATTGGTTTTGTAAATCATGTCTGGGCTTTTTAATAGGTGAGTTTAGGCACATTTATTGTGATTATTGATATGCTTAAAATTATTCCTGCCATTTTATTTTTGGTTTTCTATTTAACATATTTTAAACATTTCTTTTTCTCTTTTTTCTATCTTCCTGGATTGTTCATACTTTTTTTTTATTATTGTTCTATTTTTCTTTACTATTTTGGGAGTCATAATTCTATTTCTATCTTTAAAATCCCGACTCACATACTTGACTTTCTATTTTTCTGTGTGATCTGGTGCCTTCCTAGTCAATGGAAGAGCACAGCAGCACTGATGTCTCCTGGAATCTTAATCCCATCCTGAATGTCCTGAATCAGAGTATGTTCTTTAACAAGACCTCCAGGTGATTCTTGGCACATTAAATTTGGAGAAGCTCTGGTTTAGAGTGTATCATACCATATTCACTCTCCATATAAGACAAGACCCTCAGTGTATTATTATTACTTTTTACTTTTTCAGCTTCCTCTGTTTCCTTCACCTTCTCTTAATGATATCATTTGGAATGATAGCTCTAAATTGCTAGTTTTTAAGACTCTTAAAAACATGTCAATCTTATTTGGATTTAAGTCTTTCTATCCAACTTCCTCTGTATTAAGTACATCCTTAATAATCCTTTCAGAGGTATGGGTATTGGTGAACTTTCTGAGCTCCTGACTGTCCATAAATTATATCAACCTTGCACTTGAACTATGGTTTAATGACTATAGAATTACAAATTCAAGGTTTTTCTTCCCCTGAAAATTTTGATCAAAAACTATTGATCCAGTGTATTTTTGCATCCAGTGTTGCTAAGGTGGGTCTTCTATGAGACAGATTCTTCTATTTGGCAATATTCTTTTCCCCTTTAGAAATGTTTTGGATTTGGTTTTTAAGTTTCACAACATTTCTGTGTCTAGATCTGGCCCTGATCCACACTGGTTATGCCCTTTCAGTCTCGAGTGTTGATGCTGTATTATGTCTTCGAAAATTCTCTCATTATTTCTTTCAACACTGTGGCCCCCATTCTCTTTATTCTCTTCTTCTGAAGTGTATTTATTATAGGTCCTTTGAGATGTGTCATACAAGTGCCTTCAGTTTTCTTTCACACTTTTTCTTTATTTATTAATTTTTTGCTTATACCTGGCAGAATTCTTAACTGATTCTTGCAGATCACTAATTAACTTCAGTTGTGTCCATCTTGCTATTCAGCCCATCTATTGAATTCTTTTTTGTTTCAAAGATCAAACTTTTAAGTTCTATAATCTCTTAATTCTTTTTATGAGATACAATTATTTTTGCATCCCCAGTTACTGTGAAATTCCACTCCTGTTTAATGAACTCTCTTTGTTTGTGTAACAAGTCTTCTGTATATTGAATTTATTGTCTCTCTTCACTGGTCTTGTTGTTCCCCAAATATTAGTAGTCTATTATTATTTTTACTGTTCTATGCTTATCTTTAAAATTGACGTGCTCCATTGTAATTCCACCACACCAGCTGAACCTGCTTGAGAAGATGTGTGGGAGAGTGACTTCAGCAGGTATTCTGATCTGGTCAAATGAGAAGGAGTGGGTGGTGTTGGGAAGTGGCTTGGCCACCTATCTTATGGCAGGGGGAGATGCTCTCTAATTTCTTCTAGCCACTGGCACACTCCTTGTCATTGCCTTGTCCTTGTCTCCCACCCAGATATTCATTCCAGTTCCCTCCACTTGGCAGCAAACCCTTATGTTGCCATTGCTGGGCGCCCGGGGAGTTTTATCAAGTGGCAGTGCAGATACATACAGGTTCTGTTGCCTGTTTCCGATATAGTACCCCTCAACTAATCACTCTGCCAGTTACTTCTGGGTTACCCCACGCTCCTATATCTGGTGTAGCTTCTGCATTTTCTCAAGTATTGTCTCGTGGGCACTTGGGGCTACCATGTATTATTTGGATCCATCTGATTTTCATCTTTCAGATGTTACAGTTTCCATGGTACTAAAGGATACTTTTTTCCCTCTTAATTATAATAATAAATTTATCTATTTATTATACACTGCTTTCCTCTTACTTTTATGGATTGAAGCAGGAAAAGATGATTGTAAAGCCCATTCTTAGTCAACCATTTTGAAATTGAAGTCCTAAATTTTTCTATTATATTTTCTGAAATTTTTTGTTGATTTGTAAGAGTTCTATGTATATTGAAGATAATACTTTGTCATATATGTTACAATTATATCCTTTGGCCCTGAGTTTTCTGAAGTTATAAACTTTTAAAGATAATTTTTAAGATAATTTTTATTTTAGAAATGTTCAAATATGTATAAAAGGAGAGAGAATAATAGCATAATAAATCCAATGACCAATATTATTTCATCTATACCCTTACCTACTATCCCTTATCCTGATCATTTTGAAGCAAACCCCAGATATCATATCATTTCATCTTTAGTTAAGTTTGTACCTCTAAAAGACAAGAACTCTTTTCTTTTTTTTTTTAAGTAGGCTCCACACCCAGCATGGAGCCCAATATGGGGCTTGAGCTGACAACCATGAGATCAAGACCTGCGCTGAGATCACGGGTCAGATGCTTAACTGACTGAACCACCCAGGCACCCCAAAATAAGAACTCTTAAAACACATAACCACAATACCACCAGCACAACTAAATATCAACAATTTCTTAATTTCATTCAATGAAGTGATGAATTTTTACATTTTTGTTGTTGTTTTTGAATTAATGAATTTTAAGGATTAAATCTGAAAACTAAAATGACCACAATAAGCCCATAATCTAATGCTTTACTTGATAGTTACACTCAGATAAACAAAACATCTCTTTTTTACTGACTGCTGTCTAAAGAGACTCAGAAAAGCATGTCTATAAAGTTTAGTTCTTTACTTGTCATTATTCTTTCTTATTTGAAAATTCAGGTTCTCGCTATGATGGAAGAAAATGAAACAGTAGATAATATTGCAAAATTAGACCAAAAGGAATTTGGCCTAGATCTTGAAGAACTGGAAAGGCTTCATGATGAAAATGAGGAAGAAGTGGCAAAGGTATTGAAAAATCGAATTTAAGCACCATAAAGAAATATAATTAAAGAAGTAAAAAGAAAATGAGAAGGAGAAATTTCTAGGATAATGTGAACAAAACAAAACCTAGTGCATATAAATGCAGTGAGTCAGAGAATTATTAAGTTTGGGAGTTGGAGGAGGGCACCTGAGTGGCTCAGTCAGTTGAGCGTCTGCCTTCAGCTCAGGTCATGATCTTGGAGTCCTGAGATTGAGCCCCACATCAGACTCTCTGCTCAGTGGGGAGTCTGCTTCTCTCACTTTTGCTCTCACATAAATAAATAAAATCTTTTTTAAAAAATTGCGGGGGGATAGGAGAAAGAGGAGTGTCTAGGCCTGCCACACATCTGATGTTTGTCTCTCCTTCATGACATTTGTTCCAACCATCTTCCACGATATATTTAAACATTTTTAGAAATCCTCTCAGCCACCTTATGCCAACTTTGGACCTTCCAGTTTAGTGAGCCTGCTCTTTCTTTCTTTCTTTCTTTCTTTCTTTTAGGTAGGCTCCACACCCAGCATAGAGCCCAAGGCAGGGCTTGAACTCATGACCCTGATATCAAGACCTGAGCTGAGATCAAGAGTTGGACACTTAACTGACTGAGCCACCCAGGCCCCACTAGCCCTTTCTTAACGACAGTTGATATCTTCCTCTCTTTATTCACTGATTTTTCTACCCTTTGAGCATCATCTACTCTATGGCCACCCTGAAATAGAGAAGGTTAACAATTAGTATATTCCCTATGTATCTTCTCTCATCTCTGCTAGTGATTCCAGGTTGTATGGCCATCATATAAGGTAGTTTCAATAGCTTCATCATCATCATACGTTTTCCCTCTGGTTTCATTTCTTTGAGTATGGCATCCACAAAAGAATTTCAATTATTTTCTGTCCAGTTTAGAGAAAAGTATAAATTGAAACCTCCATTTCTCGGATACTGTACTTCTATTACTATAGCCTTTGCATCTCTTTCTGGTGGTGACATTACAGTTGTATGGATTTTTTTTTTTTTTAAGGTAAAAGTCCTAATTGTGTTTTACACAGAATGTTCTTAAGCTACCTTTTTCTCAACCTGCACACCACATTTGATTTTTTGAGTGTGCAAGTATAAAAACACTTTTTTCTAAACAAAAGAAAGAAATATTGGGGTGCCTGGGTGGCTCCGTGGGTTAAGCTCTGCCTTCAGCTGAGGTCATGATCCCAGGGTCCTGGGATTGAGCCCCGCATCGGGATCTCTGCTCAGCGGGGAGCCTGCTTCCTCCTCTCTCTCTGCCTGCCTCTCTGTCTACTTGTGATCTCTCTCTCTCTGTCAAATAAATAAATAAAACCTTTAAAAAAAAAAAAAGAAATATGGTTGGATTCAAAGGCATTTAAGTGAATTATAATTGGTTAAACAACTGTAGCAAAAAGAGGCTAATAATTTGATGCCTGTAGCAGAGAGGCTTCCAGTCATGTGCTCTCCTGTTAAACATGTTAATTAGTGACTGGGATAAAGATCTAGAAATGAGGCATATTTGTCAAATTAGTGAATGATGTGAGGCTGAGAATGAAAGGAAACAGACTGGATAACAGAATCAGGACTAAAAGGACCTTAATAGACTGACACAAAGAGGTAAAATTTACCTCAAGGAGGTAAAATTCGTCTATCTATTCATTCATTCTGCAATGTTTATTGAACATCTATTACATGCCAGGCACTATTGTCAGTGCCTTGAATACAATGACTGAGACATATAGATTCTGCCCTCATGGGGATGATCTGGTGAAGACAGACCCTAAACAAATCTCTCTATATTGCATGATGTAAACTGAATTCTGTGATAGATGTGGGGCATCTACTTCTGTGGTCAAAGACAGTTGAAAGAGGTGACCCTTCATTTGGGATTCAAAAGGAGAGGAGTTAGCTATGCAAAGAGTTGGGGGAAAAGAATGGCAGACTAAGGAAGCACCCTGAATGTAGGCCCTGAGGCAGAAATGGAGAAATCCAGAAACAGAAAGGCCAGAAAGGCAATAGCACAGTGGACAGGAGAGAGCTTCATAGAATGAGGTGGGAGAAGAGGCCAGCTCTGAAGACCTTGTACATCACAGTAAAGAATTCGGCTTTTGTTACACTCAACAGAAATCTATTAGAAATAATCCCCAACAACGTGAATGCAACTAGAGGGTATTATGCTGAGCAACATAAGTCAATCAGAGAAAGACAATTATCATATGATCTCTCTGATATGAGGAATTTGAGAGGCACGACGGGAGGTTGCGGGGTAGGGAAGGAAAAAATGAAACAAGATGGGATCCGGAGGGTGACAAACCATAAGAGACTCTTAATCTCACAAAACAAACTGAGGGTTGCTGGGGAGTGGTTGGTTTATGGACAGTGGGAGGGTATGTGCTATGGTGAGTGCTGTGAATTGTGTAAGACTGATGATTCACAGATCTGTACCCCTGGGGCAAAGAATACATTATATGTTAATAAAACTAATTTTAAAAAGAAGTGATCCCATTTTATTTTTATAATAAATAGGCACCAATTTAGAGGTTTTTTTGAATGTTACTTATTTTAGTGGTTGCACCCATCCCAAAAGGTAGGTTGTTGTTGTCCTGACTTAAGGAAACTAAGGAATTAGACCTAGAATCACTTGGCTAAGGTCTTATAACTTGAATAAAAGCCACGAAGCATTCTCAGTCTGCCTACCAGGGCTTTTCCCCTTTGACCCAGGCTTCACCCAAGCCTGGAATGCCTCCTCCCATTCTGATACCAAGTTCTCCTAGCTTCTCAGCTTGACCACTCTGCAATGAGTTTGGGTTGGATACCTACCCCCTCACTCTAACGTTGCTTCTCCCTCCAAGCTCATGTGTGACCGTTCATCCCCACAAACCTGCTCCTCTGGCCTGCTGACCTACAGACCACTGATAAACCCACCCTGATTACCCCCACCCCATGCCTCTGCTCCAGATGCTTCTTGCTCCTTACCAAATTCCTGCATATTCCCCCAGAAGCCTTCTTAATCCTCTGAGGCAGTCTTTGGTACAGAGAAAGACTCTCCATATAGTTATTTCCCCAATATTATTACCTTTGTTGGAGCTCTGGACTTTAAAGAAGTATCAGTCTCAGATTGGATGTGATAGTGAAACCAGATGGTCCAGCACAGAACAGTGTTAGCAGATGGCACCATAAACCCAGGCACATTTGGGAAGAGAATACTAGTCCCTGGGAAGAGTCAGTGGATCCCAGTCAGGGATCCCAGTCCTAAAGGGACAAGGATATTAGTTAGCCCTGGTCGGGATCTCAACCATAGGGAAAAGACCAAAGCCCAGTAATGACAACCTGGACATAGAACTAGGGACCAAGTCTGGAGGGGTTGATCAAATAACCTCAGCAGTGGAGAGGGGAGGGCGGGGTAGGCTGGGAATCAGACAGGTTCTGACAACTGACAGGCCAAAACAGCTGTTTATTTAAGGAAAAAATAATTTAAAACTGTATTAGCCATTAACTCAATGGATAAAAAAGAAATCAAATACAAATTAAAACAAAGCCTTTGATCAGACAGTGAATAAAAGAAACATGAATGATTGAATGAACAAATAAGACATTTTCTAATCCAGGAGATATTATTCTTAACTAGTTTGCTGATAATTCTGCGAACAAAGAGAAATGCTAAAGAGGTCCTGAAGTGGATCCTAAGGACTAGAGATTGTTGGTCCTCACTTTCACATTATGTCTTTCAGCAAACTCCATTAAAACAAGAATTCCTAATCACTTAAAGATCAAGCAGTTGGCTTACTTAAGCAGTTAAAACCAACTAAGGTAACATATTTTTCTAAATGACAAAAGGTGAAGCATATGATCCCTTTGAGTCATGGAGCACTTAATTATGGTAGACATAAATAATAGAAGAATTAAGTGACCCCAAGACAGAGGTCATGAACTGGCACTTCAAATATGCATTGATAAGAATTAAGCCAACACTTAGATATCTGGTAGTTTCATTAAAAATACACATTTTTAAACTTCTCTAATAAAACAGGAAGATCTGGCATAGTGGGTTTGCTCCCCAGCCCTGCACCAACCCACCAGATCTGTGATAGTGGGCACTTTAGGGGTCCAGTCCACCACGCAATTGGCCTCATACCACCTTGGCTCATGTTTAGCACCTGCCTGCCTTTAGAGGTTTCTGTGTTGACACCCTGGTCCTCCAGGAAGGGAATTCCAAACCTCCAGACTAAACTTTAGGAAAGGTCCTTGAGACAGGAAAGTGTCCCCAGGTGCATCTCCCAGCACAAGACAGTTCCGTGTAATGGAGAAAGAAGACATCCACTAAATGTGCAGCCGTGACTGATTAGTGAATTTGCAATTCAGATTATTTTTTAAGAAGCTACATATTCGTGTTCATTGTTTCCCTTCATCTACGTTCTGCAAGATAAGAAAGGATGCAGAGATGCAAAACCTCGCCAAAGCCTATTTGGCCGAACTTATTAAAGAAGAATGCTGGAATTCGATGGCTGTGAAAGGTCGAGCTCTTAAGGTAACAGACATAATTCCAGATACCACACCTTAGCCAATGAGAACTTCCATTGAAAGTCTCATGGCAGAAAGATTTTTAAAAATTTTAAGAAAATTCACACATGGAAAATCATTCAGAACATCCTCTCCCTCCCTGTACCAAATTCCACCAACTCACGCCCCTTTCTCTCTTGTTTTCGTTCTTCCCTCTCTGCTTAGTCCCTATGCATTTCCAAGCCACCATCTCTTAAGATTTTCTTTCCTCTATGAACCACCTGCCTCTGCTCTTCCTATCTGTCTCTTCCAAAAGGCCACCTCAGTCACATTCACACAGATTGAAAACTAGACATAATATTGTTCACAGTTCTACCTGTGCCCTCTAAACATCTGGGTTATTTAATGCTTTTTCATTGAGATTCCTCCCAACACAATTTCCCTCTTTGTATAGGGTGATCAGAAGTCCCAGTTTATGCTGGTGGTCCTTAAGTAACTATTAAGAACACCCTTCTCACTTTCAAATCTGTCTCCCCCACCACCAGTTTGGATAATGAAGTATATAGCCACAATACATATTTGTGATTGAGTATTGCTCTTAAACAGGGTTTTGTAAGACTGGCACATTTGGGGCTGGATAATTCTTTGTTGTGGGGGCTATTCTGTCAATTATAGGATGTTTTGGCCTCTAGCTACTAGGCCCCAGTAACATTCAAAATTCCCATTAGTGAAAATCAAATGTATCTCCAGACATTGCCAAATGTCCCTGCAGGGCTGGGGAGGAGGAAGGGAACAGGGCAAACAAAATCACTCCTAGTTGAGAACCACTTTTCTAGAAATAAGTCCTTCACAAAAGCTCAGTATTTCTATCCAAAGTTTACACCAATACTAATGATGTACATTGTTTTATTTTAGAGAATGTTTCCACTCTCAATTCCACTCATGCATGATGACCTATGAATTAATTTTGGTCAGGGATAATATCCCTCACTCCACCTCTGATATGCACAGTTGTACTACAAATGAATTTATTTCATCTTGCCTTTTTTTCCCCAAGTGCTTTCACCTGCCCTACGTGGTTGAGAACTTTCCAATGAAAGAACGCACGGAAGAAGAGTTGAAAGAATTAAAGAGAGTTTTGTGGCAAAAGAAGATTGAAACAGAATGTCTTAAAGTACAATTTTAAATATATATGTGTTTATATAAGTAATGTGTTTTATTTTAGGGTCTCCATACAGATTTGAGTTAGGATACAACTTAAGTTTATATATTATTTACATTTTCATTCCTTGTTAATTATAGAATATATTTTAATAAATATAGGAGCTAAATCTACACAATAAATCAAGACACCTTTAGTCCTATACAATATTAGCTAGCCCTCAAATAAGAGAACATAATTTTAAAAAATTAGATATAGGGTTTTGTTCTTGCTCTGGTCAGAAGTGGTCTTCATCTGTCCTACTCTTTTTATCTTCTTGTATCACGAGCATTGTATTTTTAAATAATTGGCCAAAGATGTAGTAGTATCTGTTTTGGTGGAATTATGGTTTTCCTAGAGCAATTCCAGCTGTTTTTTTTGTTTGTTTGTTTGTTTTAAAGCAGCAATCTCTAACAGATCACTAGAAAAACATTGCCCCATCAATGTAGTTTTGGCCAGAAACTTGCATCCATTTTTTTTCCGAAACATAAAATGAAGGCATATTTCAAGTCTCCTTAACCTACACTCACCAGTCCTCTGTGATTAAGTTTCTTTGTAAACATGAAGAAAAGGTGTATTTTTTAATGTTTCTGTTCCAAGAAAGACTCAAGATATTTATAAGCAGCTGTCATTCTGACAGAAAGATAAATATTACATACTATCAAGGACAATTTTTACTTTCTTGACTTATCTACAGTTTGTCCATTTCCAAAGCTTAAATCTCTTCTGAATCAGTTTCAGGATCTATCCATCACTTTGAATTCAGTTGTTGGCAAGACAATTTAACACCTAAAATGACTGAAATATTTAAGTTGCCGCAAAATTGCCCTTTAGAGAATTCTTGCTGTTGCATAACTTTCGTGTCACCTTTTTCTATATTTAGGTACGGAAAGAAATTATAGAGGTGCAGTCCGCAATTACCTTGGCTAAAAAGCATCATGAAGAGGAGGATGAAGAAGAAGAAGAAGAAGTGGCAGTAAAAAATCCCAACTTGCCCAACTACCTGCTTGGCAGTCTGAGTACTGATTTTGGCGTACAAGCCTCTTTCCTGTCAAGCCAATTGGGACTTCATTCCAGAGAGGAGAAAATCAACCAAATTATATTACTGAAAGTGGGTGAATTTTTTCTTTATCCTCTAAAATCTCTAAAAGTCCCCATGAGGCATCTTGCAAAGGTTCAAACTGAAGTCTAATGCTAATCAAATGATGTATTTAAGGTACATAGAGAAATATCCAGATGGCTAGTATGTCCGTGTTCTTCAAAAGGAACTTGTGTACAGGAGTTCCTTTCATCTATTTGGACTGGGTTCCATGATAACAGGTTTTCTGAAGAATACCTACCCTGGCTGACACCACCAACAAACTATTCTTCTGCTTAGATCTTCAGGAAGCTCAAAGATAAAAGAGGTTCTCAAATGCCATCTGCTAGGTAACTCAGATGTCCCTTAGGACCTCCTTGGAAGATCAAGATATGATTGCTATCTGTCCCCTTAACCTGGGGAAATACAATTTCCTCTCTAAGACTTCCATAACTTCTCTTCTGGGACTCAGGAATAAGGTGCAGCATCCCGCAAGCTCTAAGCTCCTACTCCTTACTCTCCACTGAATGAGTCAGTCTCAGAACACATCTGTATATGCCTACCAGAAGTTTTTGAAATTTCGGTGACAGATTGCACCCATGTGAATGGTTCGAGATGTAATGTTGGCTCTTCCTATTCCTGAAAGTCGTCCAACTGTATCTACCATTTGAGTTCCACCTCCTACCGTGATACTTTGCTCTCTTTATTTTTTTTTCTTTTCTTCTCCTCCAACCCCTGAAATTCCTGTGCATTTATATCCAAAACTGTTTCATTATCTCTTTTGTTGCTCAGCTTTTGCTGACCTACACCCTCAGTGTCTCACCTTTCTGCTGTTTTATTAAGGCATTTTCCCATAAGCAGGTTAATCTCAGCCCAAGAGAAATTCTCTTGTCAGCTGTTAAGATCATTTTTCTACCTGCTTTAATGGTTTCATTGTCAGTAGGATAGATATATAGACTGAATCTGATGGTAAAATAAAGGCTACTTTGAGTTGACCATCATCCCACTCACCCACGCAGGTGGGAGAGCAATCCAGTCGGACCCACTGCCGTCTGGACAACTGGCTGATGCAGATAGCCAGCTTAGGTCCCCTTCCTACATGAGAATGATATGACCATACAGAGGAAGAATATTGTGTGTGGTGGTGCTTTTCTGGGAAATTCTCCAAACAACCTCTATAAGCTATCCTTTCCTTACCACATCTCCCCCAAACAAGGTTTCAAAGAAAAGCCATTTCCCAATTTAAATATCACATAATGCTTTTTAAATATTTTATGATGCATTTTTTTTAGAACATATACAAAAATTGAGAGAATGGCCCAAAGCGTCTCCAAGTATCCATCATCTACTTCAGCATTTATCAACATACTTGTATACTGAGTTACAGCTTCCATTTCAGGAAGTAGATTGTGGTATAACAGTTGTGTTGTTGCCTTAATCCTACCCGTGATAGGAAGCCACTGTGGATTACTGAACGAATAAGTGACTTAATATAAACTGTATTTTAGAAAGATTAACTTCCTGATGATTTATAAATTGATTTTGGAAGGAAAGTAAAGCCGTGGGACCTTGTCACTAGTCATGGGATGTGTTCTCAGTGTCACATTGATATTTCAGGATGTCATTTACAAGGTAAAAACTGCTTTCAACCGTGAGTTTGATGCTGCATATAAACAAAAAGAGTTCGAAGTTGCACGTGTGAAGGAAAGAAATGTAAGAATTCGAGAAATTATTTTAGATCTGGACTTGGAAGAAGTGATCTGGCAACCAGAATTTGATGATTGTGAGAAGCCAGAGAGAGCCCTTGTTGTGGAAAACAAAGAGGTACTGGCTAGCTGTGCTATCCCTTCCCTTTTCTCTCAGGACATTTCCCCACATTCTTTCCTACTCATCTCCTCATGTGCACTACTGGAAGTGACTGTATCAGGTGGTATCCTTGGTCACAAGAAACAAAAACAATTGACATTGCCTTAGCAATAATGAAAATTTCTTTTGGAATCCTGTGGAATCTAGGGAAGATTTGGAAGCCTAGAAAGAAACAGGGAACCGAAGACCAGAATCCTGCAGGGAGTCAAGAAGTCCGCTTTCTTTATCTCTTAGCTCACTTCTCTCTGCATTTCGCCTTCAGGAGTTTCTACTTTGTTTCTCCTTACTCAAGTGGATAGCTGGTCCAAACGAGAATCTCTCAGTCCTAATTCCACATTTGGCTAGGAAGACTTTCCTTGACCCAGCCTAGGTCCAGTACCTGTATCAGAAAAGGTTGGATCACATTGTGGAAGAGAGCGTGATGAAGCTCCAGTAATTATCTGGGTCATTAAGGCAGTATGGATCCCAGAGAAAGGGGCCTCAATGGTTAGTCTTTTTCTTTTTAGGAGAGAGTATGAGGCAGGGGCAGGGGGCGGTGCAGTGGGAGAGGGAGAGAAAGAATCTTAAACAGGCTCCATGACTAGTCCAGGGACCAACACAGGGCTCAATTTCACCACCCCGAGATCATGACCTGAGCAGAAATCAAGAGTCAGATGTTTAACCGACTGAGCCACCCAGATGCCCTGCTGTTCAGCCTTCTTAAAAGTTGTTTAGCTGGGGGGCGCCTGGGTAGCTCGGTCATTAAGCATCTGTCTTCGGCTCAGGTCATGATCCCAGAGTTCTGGGATCGAGCCTCACACTGGGTTTCCTGCTCAGCGGGAAGCCTGCTTCTCCCTCTCCCACTCCCTCTACTTGTGTCCCCACTCTTGCTGTGTGTGTGTGTGTCTCTCTCTGTGTCAAATAAATAAATAAAATCTTTAAAAAAAAAAAAAGGTGTTTGGCCAGAAGTGGTTACAAGTAAATGCTTAAAGAAAATAATTAAAATATAACCAAATTTAAAATACTAAAAAAAAAAAAAAAAAAAATCCTTGCTCATATGAAACCAGGTTGATTGCTTTGGGACAAAAGCTAATAGTGTTGCTTAGAAATAATAACAAACTCTTTTATAGTCCCTGTTAAAAGCCAGGTCCTGTTCTAAGTGCCCTAGATCGATGGAAACTAATTTATCATTATAAGACCTTACAAGGTAGGTACTAATAACACCTCTGTTTTACAGATAAGAAAACTAAGGCATAGCGAGGTTATGTAGCTTGACCACAGTTAGAAAGCTAATAAGTGACACAGTTGGGATTTGAACCCAAACCCTGTCCTTCAGAGTATGTCTTCATCTCTACAGTCTACTGTACTTGTTTAAGGAAATTATTTCTTCCAGAACCAGACTCCTGCCATGTAACCTAAGACTCTGGAGCACAGTGAGAGCAAGGACCCCACTCTGCGGCTGTCACCAAGATCCCACTGTGGGCAGTCTTTGTATGTGCATAATTAACCTCACCACACTTGATTCTACATCCGGAGAGTGACCTTGTTACAAGCCAAACTTATGTCTTTCCCTTGCTTAAACCCCTGCAGTGGCTGCTCATTTCACTTCAGATAACGAGCTCCTCTGTGACTGCCAATCATGGCTCCTTTCCTCTTCAGCTGCTCTCATTGCCTTGCTCTGGGCTGGCCACGCTTGTGTTCCCACAATCCCTTGAATGCTCCAAGCTATTAACCTCTCAGGACCCTCATCCTACAGGATTTGGCTTAGATGACACTCCTTTGAACCATTTTCCTGCCCCTCTCATCTGAATTAGATCCCTGTTACAATCTCTTTAATGATGGAGAAGAGCTTTGAGAACTAATAGAGAAGTAACGATCAATTTTCCCAACACTCTCATTCTTTATTTCAAGATAGGAAATTGATTGTGAAATCTGGGTGGTTCCTTTATCCTCATAATACCTTCTAACCTCCTCCCTGGTGTGTGGAAGGGATATTTGGTTTAAATTCTGTAAGAACAGCAGGAAACCACATTTTCTCTTTCGGAGTCCAGGGTGCTGACCATTACACTATGGGGCCACATTTTCTCTTTCAGATTACAGCTCAGAGACTTATTAATCCATGGCTGAAAGCCAAAACAGAATTGACTGCGACCCATGAAATGGAGCGATGGCTTCAGACACAGGTATGCAGTTTTGCTCAAACTTACCTATGACCCTCTTTCCTTTAGGGATACTTGTTCCTAATTTGGTTGAATAGTCTTGTACTTTACTCCACTATAGAAACCCATCGGGGCATTTGTCGTGGTCAGAGGTCCCTGGAATCTCAGTGGCCTCTTTCTCCTCTTCCCTCCACGCCATTTACCACCCTGCCCAATTCTAAATGGAGTCATTCTGGGTGGGTGGGAGGCTGCCTCTGGTTCTACCAGAGGGCCAGATCTCTGTCTTAGCTGCCCTCTCTGACCGTGGCTCTTCTCCAGGGCCCCAACACAAGGCGCCGAGCCCTGATGGACATGATGGGAGGAGTTCTGGAAGTCAAGAAGGAAGATATTTTGAGAATGGTAAGATTTCTGGACGTTCTTATGGAAGATGGAACAGGGATAGAGAGAGCTACACAAATTTGATCATTCTTGTCTACATTGGCCCAAGTTTTAGAAATTCTACAACAACAAATATACAACCTCCCTGTACTTCATAAACATATCACATTAGGTAAATGAGAAATTTGAAACCTTGGACTTGCCTCCCCATCTTACATAATGCAAACAAAAGAACAAAACAAACAACCATAGTGTTTCTGGTCTCTGTAGAAAGCAGTGATAATGTTGCATCTGTAATTCTGTGGATGTAGCAAGAAACATTCCTTTTGATACATGCATTACATGTCCCTGGAGCCCAGGTGTAGTTTTATGAACTACATGTGAAGTTATCGACTTCATATTTATGAAGATATCAACATACATGTCTGAACCTGTCACCTACGAGTCTCTGTACCTCCCAAACTGCCCACTCTTGCTTATGTCACAGAAAAACAGTTGTAACGTTTTTCATATCCTTTCATCAAAGTGTCAGGCCATTGTCTTGCCAATCTGAAGAACTATATCCCTTGAAAGGGCTCTTTTTTTTTTTTTAACTGTAACGATAACTCTGACCTTTTACTGTACTGTTATATTTATGTTTGAGCCACAGTGTATGCTTTCCTTTTTATCTTCAGGTGATTCCTCAACCTGCTTTCCTGGCAAAACCTGATGCTCTGTGGTCTGAAGAAGAGAGGAAACAATTCAAAGACTATGAGAAGAAAGTCAAAGAGTTAAATGAAGAAAGAGATAAGTACAGAAAGGTCAGAAGATCAAAGAATTAATATATCCTGCCAAGACTTTGTTTCAGTATCTTTTCAAATTAAGTGTTCTTTATTCCCTCAGTGTTGTTAGTAGCTTAAGGGTACTGTTTCAACTTACATTCTCAAGAGAATTTGGGGAATTGGGTAGAGATAACTTTGAAGAGTTAACACAATTTATTTATTTATTTATTTATTTATTAAGATTTTATTTATTTATTTGACAGAGAGAGATCACAAGTAGTCAGAGAGGCAGGCAGAGAGACAGGAGGAAGCAGATTCCCTGCAGAGCAGGGAGGACCCTGGGATCATGACCTGAGCCGAAGGCAGAGGCTTTAACCCACTGAGCCACATAGGTGCCCCGAATTAATACAATTTAAAACAGAAAGAATGTATTACAATGTGTTGTTTTTTTTTTAAAGTTCTTATTGATTTCAACATTTCCCAGATTGTTAGAGTTCATTTGGTCCTCCATTCATTCTTCAAATGTTTAATGAACATCTATTAGCATATATTGTAGGCACTGCTCTGTGTCTTCTATATCTGTTAGAGTTGAATATTAACTCTTGCTTGACTTCCTCTCAATCTCAAGGAAAGGACTTGACTGAAGAATAACGCAATCAATAGCACATACTTTACAGTTCTAACTTGAGATATTTGCAAAGCAGTTCTCCTACTGATATCTCCTTGCATCACAAAGAAACATTCCCACATTAAAATTCCTTAAATTCACAGACCTGTACCCCTGAAACAAATAATACATTATATATTAATTTTTTAAAAAGAAAAAGGAAAAAATAAAATTGTTCACAATTATAATAGAGATATAAAAGCTGATGGTATACAACCAAATAAAAAACATCTATTCCTCTGTGAAGAAGGTAAAATCAGTCTGAGGCAGGGCAGTGTGTCAGCTTTATTGTGGCTGTGTGTCCTGAGCAACTTCCTTGGACCCATTGTAACCTGCTCCCATTTTTATTCACTGCAGTCCTTTAACAGTGCCCTCACATCTCATCCTAAGATAGTATTTCCCGAAAAGCCAAAATGAGCAGTCTTAAAAGCAGTAAAAATTTCAAGCAGTTAGGAAGTATAGATGCCTAAGGTGGTGGGTGGCATTTATTCCATGGTTTCATATTGTGAAATAGTCTGCTGCCTACACTCTCACCTCCCTGCTCCGTGGTCGCCCTCAGTGGATAGAAGCCAGCGGTGGCAAAGCCAGTACTCAGCCTTCTCTGCACCTGCACCATGCACCACACAGTGGGTAGAGAAAAAAATACAGCTTTTCCCTCTAATGACCTTATCTTTACTGGGTCTTTAGAGCTGTTTGGTGATGCTATTTCATTTCCCCACCCCCAGCTTAGTCCATACCACCTGGGGGATCTTGTCAAAAATGTTGATTAGATTCTGTCATTTTGAGGAAATGGAAGGATCCTGAGATTTCTAACAAGCAGCCTGGTGGTGTCGCTTGCTGCTTGTCAGAGGACAAACACTTTAAGTAGCAAGATCCTAGAGGAGCATGTCTCACGTTCTTCTCTCTCTCTAAACTTCCAACACCTGACCCCCTACCATTCTGGCCATATGCCTCTTTTTCCACATCGATTTTCCCTCTAGTATAGACGAATGTTGTAATATTATACACTGGATACATCTCTCACCGTATAAATAAGAAAATGGAAAAAAAAAAAGGGATTCCTTTCAAGAGGATTCTGGAATTCTTTCTACTATCCTTGTGACTTTTGAGTTAATCTGAATTTATTTCAAAGTAAATAAAGTTAAAAGGGGAAAAAAAAGTCCCTGGACCCCACTTGCCTCTCAATCCACAGTCCAGTATCTCCTTAGAAAAACCCTTAGAAAAATCTGTGTTCACTGTCTCCAATTTCTCTTTTCTCAGCCATTGGAAAAACCTTTATATTATGGAAAATATCAAACATATAAAAATGTAGAGAGAATAACATAGTGGCCCCCTCATCCAGCCTCAACAGTTATCAAGTCATGGCAAATCTTATTTCATTTTATATCTCCACCAATTTCCCCCAAACTAGGTTTTTTTGCCAATTTTTATTTTAGAATTATTCAAATGTACAGAAATGTTTCATGAGTAGTACCATCTGTATACCATATTCCTGTGTCAATAGTGCACATATTCTGTATATATAGTATACCTGTACCATATACTTTCACCTGTCAACTTTTAATATTGCCACATTTGTTTTTTGCATTTTTCTCCTGTATTTATATATATATATATATATATATATATATATATATATGATATCAAAACTCCATACTATTACCTCCAATTCCAATTCAACATACCATAGGGTTCATCTCTTTCCCTAATTTAGCACTTAGATCTCCTTTCCAGTGCAAGCTCTATTTCCCCATATGTAAGTATATTTATTCATTTGCCCAGTCCTACAATATACATATAATCCCTCTAATAAAAGCAAAACATCATGGCAGGTTTTAAGATTTCTTTGCACCTTGGGGCACCTGGGTGGCTCAGTGGGTTAAAGCCTCTGCCTTCAGCTCAGGTCATGATCCCAGGTACCTGGGATCGAGACCGCATCGGGCT
Organism: Martes martes; assembly: GCF_963455335.1. Classification (NCBI taxonomy): domain Eukaryota; kingdom Metazoa; phylum Chordata; class Mammalia; order Carnivora; family Mustelidae; genus Martes; species Martes martes. The sequence goes on from NC_137902.1 coordinate 24,575,696, forward strand.
CTCTGCTCAGCGGGAAGCCTGCTTCCTCCTCTCTCTCTCTGCCTACTTGTGATCTCTGTCTGTCAAATAAATAAATTAAATCTTAAAAAAAAAAAAGGATTTCTTTGCACCTCTTCTTGTTCTTAGGCTATATCCCATGGAGGGCAGGCTACCTGCACATTATATTCAGAATTTATTTGGACTAATCCTTTCTTTCCCCTTTTGTGTGGATAACATTATCAACTTGATAAAAAGTTCTTCATGCACCCTGTTTTTATTTCAGGGGGAAGAGGCCAGTGTGTCTTCTGATTTCATGATTTTCTTTTGTTTCTGCAGGATCCTTAATCTTCACTTCTTCATTTCTTCTTTCCTTTTACCCAAGTCTCTAAAATACACCTCCCTCTTCCACACTGCCTCACTCTCCCCAGAAGCAGCACTGCCTGAGACTGCACCTCCAGTCCCTTCTTTACGATTTTCCGGGAGCTCCTCTTTGGGCACCACAACACTGTTGTCTTTTACCCAATTTATAGCATTAGTTTCCCTGCCCTCCCCCTCCCCGATCTGTAGCCCTCCCATTTTACTTCACACCATTCTCCTGGTCCTTAGCTGTGTTAACTAGGCCAGCTCCACTGACCTCCTTGGTGTTCCTCAAAGATACCCAGCACACTATGATGCCAGCACCCACAGCTCATTCTTGCCATGGTCCCTCAACATACTATGGCCATGCCCTGGGGTGCTGTCAACCCATTTAAACATACTTTGGATCTCTACTCGGTTGTCACCTCATCTTCCTACATAACATGGCGAACTCCCTCCCACCAGCCCCGCTCTATACCCTGACCCTACTTTGTTGTTCTCCAGAGTGCTCATGCCACCTGGCCTACCTTATCCATACTTGTTTACACGTTACCTGACTCCTCTATTTGAATGCAACATGAGGGAAGAGAATAGGTCTGTTTTGTTCATTACTATAGTTTTGAGAACTGTGCTTGACCTGTAATAAGCCCTCAGTAAATATTTCCTGAATGAATGGATAAATTTATTGACATTTATTATGTGCCAGACACTCTCCTAGGCCCTAGTGATTTGCAGATGAAAAGCTACCACCTTCACCCTTAAGAGCCTAGTCTGTCAACTACAACAATACCTTCTGAAATTGTAGGCAATATTTTTGTCCAGGGCTGGGAGAAATTCTTGGTCTAATGGATTCCACATTGTTCATCCACACCCTCCTATTGAGTCTCCCACCTTTCATCTCCCCTGCTTCTCATTTTGCAGCATCTGATACAGTTTTAGTTAAAATTAGATTTTCCCAGGAATGTTAGAAGAAAAGTGATGCCCGGTTCTTTAACAAATATTCTTTTGGTTCCCAAGGAACACTTGCTGAGTAGACAGACACAGCCCTGCCCCCTCATGGTGCTCATTGTCTTGGGGGGAGGGTGTTACACATTAACTGGACACTCACAAAATAGTTCTTTAACTGCAGTATGATGAATCAGGATGGACAAGTTCAGCTACCATCTATGACAATAAAACATAGAGGCACAGATGTAGATTGGGGCCATTGGTTTTCACTAGGTCCCCTTTTCAGGCTGGCGTGCCCATCCCCTCACTGCTGTGTGTACTGCAGCTAAAGGCTCAAACCTGAGACCTCTGATGCCTTGTCCTTGGCTCATCAAGGGGGCATCCTTGTTAGAGCATACCAGGTTATACCTACTGCCCCTATCCAAAAAAGCCTATAACTGACTGATGAGACGAGGATAGAGAAGTCCTGCCCAGTTGGCCTAAACTGGGACAGCTCAGCAGAGCCTCTCCATTACCCTTGAGCCCTAGGAATCAGGTAAAGGCTGGGCCACCTAAGAGCACATTGTTGCTCAGCTCCTGCTCCTTCCCTGCCTGCTTCCCCTTCCGCATTTTACAGGTATCTCTGAAAAAGCACTCCCTCCAATAATTGCATACACTGGAATCCTGTTCCAGGTTTTGCTTCTAAGACTCAAGGTAGTGCCTAAAACAGGACCCTAGGTAGGTTCACTTGAAAAAGTGGCTTTTATGCTCAAGTTGGAAGAATGAGAAAAATGACGGGTTGAAGAGCAGAGAATGGAGATCAGAGAGATAGAAAAGCACATGAGAAGAGCCTGTAGTGAGAATAATGTGGAGCATTTGAAGCACAGAGCAAAACGCCATTCTAACACTAAAAGAGTTCCTTTCAGACTGGAGAGAAGGGTGGGCTTTGGACCCTTGGACAGTCTGGTCTCAGCAGGCTGAGCCTTTGGTCATTTGCCATGTGATGGTGCTTCCATTGTCCAGGAACACATGGCCTTGATACATAACTACTGGGCCCACAGTCTTTGGGATTTTTTTCCATTTCTATGAGATTGTGTCATAAATTATGAAAAGCAAACTGACCCTGCAGTGTGCTTTTCCTGTATTTGTTTTATTTTAATGTTTTCTCATTGCTTAATTAGCTTAATTTGAGTGGTGTTTATCCTTGCATCAAGTGCCTCTACATTTTGCTAAATTCTCTCCATCACCTTCCCAGAATTAGTCCCTCTCTTCATTAAACGAGCATAGACAGAACTTGGCCTTTTTTTTTTTTTTTTAAACTTAAAGAGGGAGAGAGTGGGAGAGCACGCATGCACACATGCACACACTTGTGTGCAAGAGGAGTAGGGGAGGGGCAGAGGGAGGGAGAGAGAGAAAATCTTAACAGGCTCCACATCCAGCATGAAGCCTGATGCAGGGCTGTCTCATGACCCTGAGATCATGACCTGAGCTGAAATCAAGAGCTGGACACATTAATGATGTACTCAGTAAGGGCTAGTTGGACATAATAATAAAATAATTTTAAAATAGAAGTAAATAAAATTTTTTTAAAGAGCTGAACACAACCACCTGAGCCCCCCAGGTACCCCAGAACTTGGCTTTTTAAAGTAAATTTAAAATAATAATGCTATTATTACCATTATTGTAATAATTTATTCAAGTAAGGATTATCAATGGATGCTAAAACTGGTGGATAAAAGTTTGATGAGGGATGAGATTTTTACATGGTTTCTCAGTATCTTCCCACAAATTAATTACAAATGGAAAAACAGTAACTGTACAATAGAGAAACTGGCAGACACTACTTAACCAAGTGATCACAGTTAACATCACCAATAATGAAACAAACCAATGTCATGTCTCCTCATGTGGAGCACTGAGGAGGATACAACATGATTCATGTAGTGTTCCTGTCAGTGATGTACCACCAGAGATTTTGTTTTACTAGGCCTATCTCTGCCTGCGCCATTAGCCATGATTAGTTATTTCCTTTTTTTTCCCCCCACTATAACCTTCTTAAAACAAAAATCTCAGATTTGGGGTGCCCGGGTGACTCAGTGGGTTAAAGCTGCTGCCTTCAGCCCAGGTCATGATCCCAGGTTCTGGGATCGAGCCCCGAATCGGGCTCTGTGCTCGGCGGGGAGCCTGCCTTCCCACCTCTCTCTGCCTGCCTCTCTGCCTACTTGTGATCTCTGTCTGTCAGATAAATAAATAAAATCTTTAAAAAAAAAATCTCAGATTCAAAATATATTAAAGAGATCTAAGTGGAACATCTCTGATTGAAGAAGGTGAAGGACCCAGGATACTTCCCAAGGCCTGTCCTCCCCAGCTCCTACCTTGCAGCAAAATATGAACACCCCTTCCTTGGAGCATTTGATATTCCTAAATGTTAACTTTGTTATTGACTTCTTTCCAGTCATTGGAGGCAGAAATGAAGAAACTTCAAAACTCCATTCAAGAAAGCACACAGAATTTTGATGAACATTTGAAAAGACTCTTTAAAAGGAGAGTGAAGGCAGAGATGGTTGTCAACCAGGTAAGTAAAAGCTTTACTTACAGGACCCTTTCTTTTATGGAACGTCCAGGGCCTCTCTTTGTTCTTAGGAAAAAGACCAACAGCCTTTCTGGCACCATGTTCTAGCTCATGCTGACCTGCTTCCTGCTCCAGCCTCTCTTGTGCCACCCTCCCCCTCACTGCCATGCTTCCTCCTCTGGTGCCTCAAGCTCACCTCAGTGCTCCTTCCTCCCAGCTCTGCCTCCTGGCCTGTGTCTACTCAGCTATGTACGGCAGGCCCCAACTTACAAGCCAGCTCCTCAAGACTAGGCTGCAGTCTCCTAGTATGTGCTCTGCTCTTTTACTTTCTAAAACTTATTGCAACTGAATTTTAATTTATATGACATTACTTTTTAATGCTCCCCAAACTATAAGTTCCATGAAGTCTGTCTTATTCATTCCTGTATCTCCAGCAACTAACAAAGGGCTGGGCTCATACTACATGTTAAATGAATGAATAATCCACCTGCCCCCCAAAAGATACAATGAGAAATCTGGCTTAATTTGATCCAGCAGGAAAAATATAAATGAAGTATACAGTAACTAGAAGCAAGAAGATCAAGGATTGAATGAAGCCTTTAAATTCTGAGGAAAAATTATTCCTAACATTGGATTCTATTCCTGGCCAGACTATCAACTGAGTATAAGAGGAGAATAATGATATTTTGAGAAATACGAGATCTCAAAATTTTATATGTGTCTCCCAAAGCAAGCGGGTCAGGCAAAAAAGATGAGAGAAGATAAGAGAACCTCTAGGTTCCCAACCTCTAGGAGGTTGTCTCTGTCCTCAGGGTCCCAACAGGAATGGTACACTTAAAGAGTTACATTTAAGAGGGTTTAATGCAAGGACTCTCAGGGTTAAGGGGAAACAGCAAGGAATGGTGAAAACTTAGAGATTAGAAATAGCAGGAAGGCAGTAACCTCTCTAGAGCTAAAGAGGCAAAGGAAGACCTATGGCCTTGAGAGAGGGTCTGCTCCTCAGGAGTCGTGACCATAGACAGAACATAACCATTGGCCCCACAGGGAGTGAGTGTGTATATGGTAGTTGGGTGGGAGGACATTGGGAATAAATGCCCTAGCACTAGTCATAAGAGCCAGATTAGTCCTAATGCCCAAAAAAATGGAAACAATCTAAATGTCCAACAACTACATATAGTTAAATAAAATATGGCTTATCCGTATAATGGAATATTATTTGGCGATAAAAAGTACTAATACATAGTACAATATGGATGAACCCTGACTTGTATGAAATGAATGATTTATGAAATATGTCTTAATAAAGCTGTTATTTTAAAAAGACAAGCTCAGAACATCTTTTCATACAAGATAATGAGGAAACTGTCAAAGACTAGCAGGTATTATCCAAAGGACTCAGGAGCCAACTTTAAAAGCTCCCCTAGGGCTCCTGGGTGGCTCAGTGGGTTAAAGCCTCTGCCTTCGGCTCAGGTCATGATCCCAAGGTCCTGGGATGGAACCCCACATCGCAGCATCGGGCTCTCTGCTCAGCAGGGAGCCTGCTTCCCCCACCCCCGCTCTGCCTGCCTCTCTTGCCTACTTGTGATCTCTCTCTGTCAAATAAATAAATAAATAAAAATCTTTAAAAAAATAAAAACAAAAAATAAAAGCTCCCCTGAAGGGAATAATTTAAGATTCAATAATGATAATCATTGCCATTATCTGAAACCCACAAAAGGTGTTCAAATTTGTTAATTTGTAATTATTTTAAAAAGAAGAACGCCTACCATTCACCTTCAGAGGATAACAACAAATTCATTATGTAAAAACTGATAGAGACCATCAAGTAGTGATTCCACCTTCCTATGTGAACTGTACTACTAGGTAACTACATTGCAGATAAGGAGAAGCATCGGTCTATTTATAAAAGAATTTTAATAAGTGAAAAAGGAACAATAGGAATAGAATATCACCATCCTGCAACTCTCCATAGATTAATGGGCCTGGGCACGGAGTGTCTAAGTTACTAACATCACGAAAAGGCAGACACCCTAATATATGTGTACTGATCAAAGAACATAGTATCACCTACGGTATTGCCAAAAGGATCAAACATGTGTTTGATCAGGCCTCTGATCAGCTGCCAGTTTTCAGGAAGTACATGACATGAAGGATACTGATGAAATCACTGTAAGTATGCAGATTTCAAAACCCAGACTAGGTAAAACTGCAAGAAAATGTGAGGAAAGGAAAGGGGTGGAAGGGAAACTGGATTATAAGAGATTTTTTAAAATGTGACAATTTTTAAATGGACAGGTGATGCTGTAGTGCCTACAGAGATATACGTGGGTAATAAAACCATAAAGAAACACAAGGGCGTGATTACTATGAATGTTGGGAAAGTAGTTACTACCAGGGTTGAGACTGTGGAGGGGACACATGGAAGGGGCTTCTGGGATGGGAAAGTTCTATTTCTTGAACGGTGTGGTGATCCCAAGTGTGCTTTACCTTTATAATAACTCATTAAACTGTACATGGTCTTATGTATTTTTCTGTATATATGTTTTATCTTACAGTGAAAAGATGAAAAGTTAAAATAACTGAGTCATTAGTGCTACAGCCTATATTCCCTTTTTCTTAAAAAGAATTTCTCTTATTTGTATGTCATTAACCTGCTTGATGAGTGTCAAGTCTATGACCTCAGCAGAAAATCCTTTCTCAAATGCATGTACTGATCACCTTTTTAAATATTTCTACAGGAGGAACTGAAAATAAATAATCTTGTATTTTCTTTACTGTTGGATGAAGAAATAAGCTCCAGAGAAGCATTCCTAAACAACTACCTTACAAGGAAACAGGAGGAGAAAGTAAGGATAGTATCTGATATCTTGAATAAAAGGATTTTCTGACAGACGTGCTCCTTGTTTAACAAGCTCTCAGGGGTGCCTGGGTATCATAATCAGTTAAATGTCTCCCTTTAGCTCAGGTCACGGTCTTGGGGTCCTGGGATCGAGCCTGGGTTCCTGGGATCAAGCCTCGTATCCAGCCTCAGGTCAGGCGGAGCTCAGCACAAGAATCTACTTGTCCCTCTTCCTTTGCCCCTCCCCCTGCTCATGTTCTCTCTCTCCCAAATAAATAAATAAAATCTATATATGTTAAAAAAAAAAATACACACACACACACTCACACAAAACAAGAGCTCACACACCTAGACCCTTCCTTTCACATTCCTCTCAGCTGTGTGTCTTCCTTGGCTCCCTGGCAGGGACTTGGCTCCAGGGTCAGGGGAAAGTACCTGCTCTTATCTGTTACTGAAGTTATGGGATTCTGCATCTGTAATCATTTAGTCAAAAGAACCATGTGACTTTCATATGACATATGGTTTATAAAATGCCACAACATAGCTTCATGGTTGAAAGGACCCACTTTTAACCGCTGACTGGCTGTGACACTGTGGGACCTTGGACAAGGCGTAAACCTTTTAGGTTATGCAGCAAGCTCTGCTCTGAGAATATTGTTCTCTCCGGATCATTTGGAACCCTAAGTTTTACTAAACATGTAAGTAATGTGTTAGCTTATAGAATGAAAAACTGTCATATTCAAGAAAACTCTAGTAAATAGCATGAATAGATACGTTTCATTAGAGATGAAATGAATGCAAAATGATTGTCACATAATATTTTTCAAAAAGATTTTGGACACCTGGGTGGCTTTTGGATACCTGGGTGGCTCAGCTGGTTAAGTGGCTGCCTTTGGCTCAGTTGTGATCCTAAGGTCCTAGGATCAAGTCCCTCATCTGGCTCCTTGCTCAGTGGGAAGCCTGCCTCACCCTCTGCCTGCCACTCCCCCTGCCTGCTTGGGTTCACTCTCTCTGATTAAAAAATAAATTAGTAATAATAATAATAATAATGAAACAAAACAAAAGATTCAGCTTTTATTAGTAGTATTAATAAAGAACATTTATGAATGAATGATTTAAGGTATCATATATATGACATATGAACTTAGTTTTTGCTTCAAGTCCATGAAGGCAGTCCTACTCATAACAACCCTGTAAGGAACCGGATTCCTTTCACGGGTGAAGAGACCATCTCAGAGAGGCTGGTAACATGCCTGTCACCCATTAGAAAGTAAAATAGCAGGAATTGGAACTGTGAAAATAAATGAAGACCATCCAAATAAGAATAAGCCAACTACTTATTGTGAACTTGATCGAGTTTAAAAGTCAGCCACCATTACTTGTGTTTGGTGGACACTCAAAGGCAGACACAGGGATGGGAAAGCTATATAATGGAAGGAAGAGAAGGGTTCAGGTGCACTCTGATTAGAAGTTGCTGACATGGGGTGGGGAGGGTGCCTGGGTGTCTCAGTCGGTTAACCATCTGCCTTTGGCTCAGGTTGTGATCCTGGGGTCCTGGAATCAAGCCCCAGGGGGCTCCCTGCTCAGTGAGGAGTCAGCTTCTCCCTTTCCCTCTGCTTCCCCTGCCCCCACTCATGCTTGCTTGTGCTCTGTCTCTCTCTCTCTGTGAAATAAGTAAATAAAATCTTTAAAAAAAAAAGAAAGTTGTCGGCATAGGGAAGCCAGGGGCAAGTTAGTTAGAAGACAGGCAACCTATGTGATTAATTTGAGGAGCATATTCGGCTTTCTCTGTTTGGTCCTAAACTGGAAATTTTGGCAAAAATTAGGAAAGGCTGAAAGTTACTGATGAAATCCTGGCAGTCTGGGACTGATCGCTGCTGAGGATATGGTTTAGTTTCCCACCTTGTTGCTACAGGGATTGTGGGTCAGAGTTCTGTTTGTATATATGGTCTGGCCATTATCTGTTTATATATTCAATTTCTCAGAAGCCAGGCCATGTGAATCCCAAGTCTGTGCAATTTCATCATCAGACTTCCCTGCTCCACAGTCACTTACACTCTCACATAGCTGGTTATACTTAGAAACAGGTGATTAGATGTTTTTTCTTTCAAAGTCTCCAATTGATTTATTTTCTGCTATGAATGTTATCTGTAATGGATATTTCACTGATTCATTTATCTTGTATTAGGAAATTTCTTATTCTTAGTATCCCAGTATGTTTGTTTATCCTGAAAAAACTCAGTTCCAGTTGCCTCTTCTTGATGTTATTATAGAACCAGACTTCAGAGGCCATCCAGAAAGCCAGAGAAGACCTTGATGTGTACAAGGAACACTATGACAACTTGTTGGCAGAAGACAAAGTGAGAACCATTGTCTTACCCATTCACCAATGCAATAGCGTTGCTGCTTCAATTTGGGGAAGATTAAAAGGGATGTAATTTAACTTCCTTATAGATTCTATCCTGCTACAATTCTCAGTTATCAGTGAACTTCACTCTGAGCCATTGTATATTTCTGATAATCAGTGTGCAAAATAAATTTTTGTAACTTGTCTGGTTTAAATTTTCCCTTGTACAAAAAAAGAGAGCACTCACCTAGACCTTAGGGCTTCTCAAACTTTAAGTTGTGGTCCCCACTAGTTGGTCATGCAATCAATTTAGTAGGCTATGAGCAGAATTTTTAAAAACTTAATTCCAGGGGCACCTGGGTGGCTCAGTGGGTTAAGCCTCTCTGCCTTCAGCTCAGGTCATGATCTCAAGGTCCTGGGATCAAGCCCCACATCGAGCCACGCATCAGGCTCTCTGCTCAGCAGGGAGCCTGCTTCCCCTTCTCTCTCTCTCTGCCTGCCTCTCTGCCTACTTGTGCTCTCTCTCTATCAAATAAATAAATTTTTTAAAAAAATAAATAAATAAAACTTAATTCCAATATAATTAATATATGGTATTATATTAGTTTCAGATGTATAATATAATGATTCAACAATTCTATATATTGCTCAGTTCTATGCATTATGTATAGGTCGTGATAAGTATATTCTTAATCCCCATCACCTATTTCACTTAATACCCCCCACCCACCTGTGGTAACCATCAGTTTGTTCTCTATATTTAAGAGTATGGTTTTTCATGTATCTTTTTTTCTTTGTTCATTTCTTTTGTTTCTTATTTCCATTTATAAGTGAATTCATTCATCTTTTTCTGACCTACTTCACTTAACATGATACCCTCTAGGTCCATCTAGGTCCATTTGTTGTTGCAAATGACAAGATTTCATTCTTTTTATGGCTGAGTAATATGCCATCATATAATCTTTATCCGTCTATCTATTGATGGGCACTTGTATTGCTTCCAAAATTTGGCTACTATAAATAATGCTGCAATAAATATAGGGGTACATATATCTTTTTGAATTAGTGTTTTCGTATTCCTTGGGTTAATACCTAATAGTGGAATTATTGGATCATATGTATGACCAGTAGTTTTATAATGGAAAAGAACAGGATAGAAAAAACATAAAGAATAGAATATAATCCCTTGCATATTTTACTGGTAAATATTATTTTGTGAAAATTTTAGTTCTGAATGATTTCTAGAACCTTATTTGAAATAATATTTGTAATTCACAGAGATACTTTCTATTCAAAATAAATCTTTGAAGATCCTTGCATAGCAAGGGTTACACTCAAATAAGGCTACTTTACAAACCAAATTTTCATGGCTTTTTAAAATCAAAGTGATTCAATCCTGTATTTTGAAAAGTATTGTCAACAAAGAAAGGGCTTCTGAAAAGAGTTGCAATCCAAGCAATAATCTCTCTATCCTTAGGTTCTAGATCGCAGCTTTAAAAAAGAATTTTCCGAAATTCCCAGCCATCAGGTGGATACACTCTACAAACTTTTTAAACGCCGGCCAAGGTTTGTTTCTCCTTTACTATCATTTTTCTGAGAAAAAAAGTTTGTAAATGAAGAGGAGTGTTGTTAGATTTTGGCTTTTTCAATCCCAACTAGATAGAAATATTCAGTGTAACATCTTTTATGTGAAAACGTTCAAGTGTCTTTATCATAACTCAGGAGTTTTTTAGACTATTCATACATCTTAAGGTAAACAATGAAGTAAAATGATTTCATTATTCAAAAAGGTAAGTATCTAGGTAAGCATTGTGCTATCATAGTCCTATGAAAGTAATTCCTCTTAAAATATTGATGTTATACAGATCTATAGTTTTTCCCAAGGTGTGTTCTAGTAAATATGAGGCCCTTGTTGTATGAACTGGGATTACATGTAAAAAGCTACCAGGATAAAATGTGTTTGATAAAATCCTGGGTTAAAAGAAAAAGTTAAACAGTTTACTAAAGAATTTCTCAGAACTTGTTTTTGGCCTTTGGATCTCCAAGTATAAAAAATAGAGGGGTATCTGGACGTCTCAGTTGGTTAAGCATCTGATACTTGATTCTGGCCCAGGTCATGATCTCAGGGTCATGTGATTGAGCCCCAAGTCAGGCTCAGCACTGAGTGTAGAGCCTGCTTCAGATTCTCTCTCTCTCGGAGTGCCTGGGTGGCTCAGTCATTAAGCATCTGCCTTCAGCTCATGTCATGATCCCAGGGTCCTGGGATCAAGCCCCACGTCGGGCTCCCTGCTCAGGGGAGCCTGATTCTCCCTCTCCTACTTCCCCTGCTTGTGTTCTTTCTCTGTCTCTCTCTCTCTGTCAAATAAATAAACAAATATTAAAAAAAAAATTCTCTCCCTCTCCCTCCCCGCTACCACTCATAAGTACACATGCATGCTCTCTCAAAAAAAAAAAAAAAAAATAGAGTAAGCAGTATTTTCCAAACTTATTTGGCCATTCAGAACATATCATGTGATTGTGTTCAAGACAAAGTTTGGAAAATGCCAATATAAATGATTGAAAATAACCATTATCAAAAAGGGTTCGAAAATAATCAGGGTTTCATACTCAGAGTAGCATTAGAATTCATTTCACAGATTTCCAAAGTTTTACATACTCGGATTTCCATAAATTTCAATGGAAGATAAGCTAGAAACCATAGAATTTGTTACAAAGGCATAAGCTCATATTCTCTCCCTTTTAACAGGTTACACGCAACCCAGGAAATTCAACCTAAAACATGACTCATATCTTGGTTTCCCTATTTTTAAAGGAGTGAGTCATAATAAGTCTTATGAAGAAAGAAGCAACACTTCCCACATATTGGGAGGCAGCAGTGGAAAGAGCATAAGCTTTATTGTCAAACAGAATTAGCTTTAAATCCTAACTCTACCATCTATCAGATCTGTGGTCTTGGACCAATAGCTTCTCTCAGGCTTTCTTCATCTAGAGAAAGAGGATAACAATAGTAACTTCACAGCATATTGAAAAGCTTCCGGATAATAAGTGTCTGGTACAAATCTTTGGTTGGCTACATCTTTAATGTAGATTTTAAAAGGTGCTTTTCCAGTTCAGTTTATATCAGAAATATTCCAGGCTACTCATCTGCAAAAAGGATACTAGCAGAGAATATGTGGGACATAACCAGGGATTATCCACACTCCCCTTGGGCATTTACTTGCCTGCTTAAAATCACAGAAGGGAGATTTCTTTAGTGCAGGTAAAGCTGCCAGTGCTGACAACAGTCAGAGACATCAATAGGCCAGCCAAGGTCATGCCTGGGCATCCAGGGAGTATGGAAGGTCAAAGTGGGTGCTTTTCTCTTTGGAAAAATCCACCCACCAGCCTCCACTTGCCAAAAGAAAATGTCATGCAATGTCATACTGATGCTAAGAGTTGTATAATTTAACTTTGATTTCTTGTGTGTGAGAATATGAAAGGTTGATGGGTTTTTATTGGTAATACCAGGATTCACAAACAAAAAATGCACTCAGATACGGCCAGTATTGTGCCTTTTGGAGAGCGACAAGAATCTGGGAAATTGAATAAGGATGCATTTGTTCAGTTAATGAAAGCCATGGATGACTTGGACAATATTAATAACATGCCCGAAGGCCTGGACCCCTCAGTCTGGGATCATTTCTGCGTGACCAGACGAGCAAAAGTGGAAAATGAACAGAAAGTATATACTAACATTTTATTTTATTCCATTTCAATATCATTTCACTTAGTATACTAATATCAAATATGTAGTTTCTAGTGATCACAGCTTCCAGAAATGCTAATTATTTAGGTTTTCCTGCTAGGATAGTAGTTAGTAACACTAGTAATAATAACGATGAGATAAAATATTAAACTTAATGGCATTGAGGGCTAAGTATAGGTGTATACTTATAAGCCTATGTTGTCCAAAATAGTTGCCCCTAGCCACATGTAGTTATTATTTACTTAAAATAATGTAGCCAGTCCTGGTTGAGACATGTTGTAAGTAGAAAATAGACATAGATTTAGCAGTCTTATTATGAAAAAGGAATGGAAATGTCTCAACGTTTTTTTATATTCATTACAGTTGAAGCGATGTTTGGGATAAATTGTATAAATAAAATATATTAGTGAAATTAGTTTCACCTGTTTCATTTCACTTTTTATGCTGTGACTCCTGCAAAATTGAAAATTAAATATGTGGCTCGTATTTGTGGCTCACATTGTATTTCTCTTGGGCAGCACTGTCATAGACACAGCTGCCTTTCTCTCTGCCCTGGTCTTGAGTTGTCCTCAGCCCTTTTTGCACAGATTAGAATGTATTTCACTGGAACTTACTTTATATTGCTAGAATATTTTTTTTAATGTGGCAAATGTAACAATTTGAGAATGTATTAATTGGGAAAAGATTCGTTCCTTTTGCTGTTCCTTAGCCACCCAGGGCCTCCCCTCCCCCAAAATTCCCTAAATTCAGTGCCACAAACTTCAGACTGGCATAGTTTTGCTCAGGAATCTATAATTTTATCATTTTATCTGAAATGACGAGAACAAATTGTAAAATAAGACATAAGGAAAATTATATTTTCTTGCATATTTGTTTTTAGTGAGAAGCAAATTGAATATTTTTCGAAATATTCACAGAATGTGCCATGTAAATTTTAGGTACCGTATATTACATAATGGCAGGGATCTAAATTTTAAATTTTAAATTTTACTACTCTCCTAGAAAGACTTGTTAAGGCTTTGTAACTAAATAAAACATCTATGTTTTCTTAAGTTCTTTAAAATTAATTTGCTTTTATCTCCAAAGCCCCATATGCTCTAAGATGTTTGTGGTTTGGTTCCTTCAGGTAAAGCAGAAAGCGGCTGGCTTAATGGAAATGATAACTTTCCTCCGGAGGAGAACAGAGGATGATGAGAAGTTGCAACAGGAAATTGAAAAAGTGTTCCATGAACAGATGGTGTAATTTGAACTTTTCATTCATTTACACAGAGTCTAAGCTAGGACTAAGTTAGTTTGTGTTGTCATGGGGGGAGAAAGCCTACTCGCTGCACAGACTGGTCTCTCTTGTCGGGCTTTATAAATTCTTTTTGAAAAAGTGCATTTTGTTACAAAAGACCTTGCTTGAGAATGGAACTTACCTATAGGTTCCATTGCTCTTATTAGAAAGAGGCAAGTTTGGGGAAAACCTTACTGTTTTTTAACCTGCTCCTTCCACATAAATACAGTACAAAGAATTTGTTTCTGCTAGTCAGCACTTTTGGGCTCAAGCCACACAAGCAAACTCTGTGGAAAATTAAGCAGATATCCAAGAAATTCCCATGTAGGCAACTAACCAGCAAATATCTTTTTCTTTAAGAGAGCTTGTATTTTGTTGAGTGATTGGGGTACTGTTCTAAGTTTTGCTTCACTTTTTCCATTTTTGCAGCCACCTTGATAAATGCTTCTCTGGTGTTCCCAAATTCATCATTATACATCATCCTCAGATTTAGGCTCTAAGGAGGAATGGGACTTAGCCAGAAATAGATATAAGTAGCATACAGATTAAACATCGTTAATAAAATATCAGAAGTCAATACATAAAGTCAGAACTTCAATAGCTGTGTTATTTGGTAGCATCTCAATTTTTTTCCACTTACAACCAAAGTTATATTAATCTTTTCTTAATCATAAAGTGAAACTTTGTGACTGCATTTCTGTCCATGCCATTCTTTGAGCAGCCCAAGTGTAATTCCGTATCAACAAGATGAGGTATCATAGAGACCTCCAAGAAAGCTCATCATCAGGAAAAGATATTCTGTGTTAATCTCTAGCAGGTTTTCCTTCAGCTTAAGTTTGAAATTCAAGTTGAAAATTAAGTTTGAGTTTTAGGTTCTCAAATAATAGATGAAGTTTGAAATATAAGTATATTACAACTACTTACTTTGAAGTTTTTTCAATGTAGATTACAGGAAGAAAAAGTGAGATTCCAGTTGAATTTGACTATCCAAGTTCTCCTTAAACAAGGACAAGTGGAGCTGGAAAATTTTCAGTTATTGCTGGAGTATCCTGATGCAATTCTTATCAACAAGAGCATAATTGAAGACTTGAATTCTGTGATTCGGGTAATTATTACTTTTTTTTTAAAGATTTTACTTATTTGACAGACAGAGATCACAAGTAGGCAGAGAGGCAGGCAGAGAGGGAGAAGAGAGCCCCGCTGAGAAGAGAGCCCGATGCAGGGCTTGATCCCAGGACCCTGGGATCATGACCTGAGCTGAAGGCAGAGTCTTTAACCCACTGAGCCACCCAGGCGCCCCATAATTATCATTTTTTAAGAAGAAAGCCAACATATAACCTGCTGTACCAAATTTGTTCATTATTCTCCCATTTCCATGATAAATCATTTTCATTCAGTTAAATCAGTGTTTCCTAACTCTGGCTGTACATTAGAATCACCGGAAGAACTTTACAAATGTGTCCAGGCCCCACCCTGAGGCATGGCATTTTTTAAAAGCCTCCCAGATGATTCTAAGGTATAAGAAGTTCAGCACTACAAAGATAATTTTCATTCTAATGTGCCATCATTTTGTTAAGCTCAATCTAATTATCTAATGATAATTTTAGATAAGATTAGCTCACTGATTTCAAACCTTGCTTATTTTCTAATATAAGCATTTAATGTTACAAATTTGTCTCTAAGCATGATTATAGTTATATTATGCAAATTTTGATATTTTGTGTTTTCATTTTCTTTCCATTTAAAATATTTTCTAATTTCCCATGTAACTTCCTTTTAGACTTATGGGCTATTTAGAAATGTTATTTAATTTCCAAATATTTGGGGATTTTGTACTGTTTGGGAATTACATGCTAATGTTGCCATACCTTTTACTTTTATAAATACTCCAAATCCACAAAATACTGTCATCATTTTTGCTTTAGATAATTATCTTTTAGAGTGATGAAAAATAAGAAGAAAGCATTTTCAATTTTCTTTCATTTTCACTATTTCAAGAGATCTTCTTTGTGTGGAGTAAAGTGTCTGTCTTATACCATATATCTTCTGCTTAAAGAATTTCTTTTAACTGAATTGCAAGTTTGTCTGTATTAAATTCTCTGAGTTTTTCTTTGTCTGAAATTGTCTTTGATTTACCTTCATTGTTGATAGTTTGCTAGGTTCCCTGGACTGGCGGGTTTTTTTTCTCTTTTTCCCTCATCCTTTTCACTATAAATGTGTTCATTTTCTTCTGACTTACTGAGTTTCTGACAAGAAGTCTACTATGTATTTTTAAATCTTTGTTCCTCTTAATGTAATATGTCTTCCTGTGGGCTTTTCTCTTTATCCTGGTTTTCAGCAGTTTGAATATATGCCTAGGAGTGTGTGTATGGGTATACAATCCTTTTAACATGCTGTTGAATTTGGTTTGCTAATATTTTATTAAGGACTTATGCATCTGTTTCCATCAGGGATATGAGCCTGTAATTTTCTTTTCTTGTGGTGTCCTTGTCTGGCTTTGACATCAGGGTAATTCTGGTCTTGTAGTATGAGTTTGGAAGTGTTCATTCCTCTTATATTTCTTTAAGGAGCTTGAGAAGGATTGGCATTAATTCTTCTTTGAATATTTGGTAGAATTCACCAGTGAAGCCTTCTGGTCTTGGGCTTTTTATTTTGTTGTAAGGTTTTATTCAGATTCAATATTTAGTTAGTATATTTTATTCAGATTTTCTGTTACTCTTTGAGTCAGTTTTTGTGGTTTGTGTATTTCTAGAATGTTTCACCTAAGTTTATCTAATTTGTTGGCGTACAATTGTTCAGAGTAATCTGTTATATAATATATAATATATATAATATATAATCTGTTATAATCTTATTAAATTCTGTAAGGTTAGTAGTAATGTCCTTGATTTTATTTCTGATTTTAGAAAATTGAGTTCTTTTCTCCTTTTTCTGATTCTAGCTGAAGGTTTGTCAATTTTGACTTCAAAGATTTTGGTTTCATTCATTCTCTCTGTTTTTCTCCTATTTTCTATTTCATTTATCTCTAATCTTCTATCTCCTTCCTTCTACTGGCTTTGAGTTAAGTTTGGTCTTCTTTTGATGATCCTATAAGGTATAACATTAGATTATTGACTTGAGATCATTTTCCTTTTTTAACATAGGTGCTTATAGCTATAAGTTTCCCTCTGAATACTGGTTTTGATGAATCTCATAAGTTTTGGTATATTACGTTTTCATTCTCATTCATTTCAAAGTATTTTCTGATATCCTTTGTGACTTCTTCTTTGACCGATTATTTTTAAAGGTGTCATTTAATTTCTACATATTTTGTGAACATTCCTCTTTTCTTTCTGTTATTGATTTCTAGTTCTATTACCTTGTGGTCACAACAAATGTTTTATATGATTTCAATCTTCTAAAATTTATTAGGATTCATTTTATGACCTAACATATGGTCTATACCTGAGAATGTTCCACTCGCAATTGCAAAGAATGTGTATTCTGCTATTATTGAGTGTCTGTTCTATCTATGTCTTTTAGGTCTAATTAGTTTATAATGTTGTTTAAATCCTCTATTTCCTTATTGATATTCTGTATACTTGTTCTATTCATTATTGAAAGCCGGATGGAAATCTCCAGTTATTATTATGCAACCATTTCTCCTTCAATTCTATTGGTTTTTGTTTCATATATTTGGGGGCTCTGTTTTTAGTGCATACGTGTTTATAATTGTTATATCTTCTTGAAGAATTGGCTTCTTATCGGCAAATAATGTGCTTGTGTGGTATTAGTATAGCCACCCCAGCTATCCTTTGATTACAATTTGCACAGATGGTATCTTTCCATCCTTTCATTTTCATGTTGTTTGTTTCACTGAATCTAAAGTGAGTCTCTTCTAGACAGAATATCATTGGATCATTTTTTAATCCATTTTGCCTATCTCTGCCTTTTACTTATAGAGTTTAATCCATTTACATTTTAAAGTAATGGCTAGTTAAAAAAAAAAGGAATTTACTATTTTGTTATTTGTTTTCTATCATATTTTCTGGTTCCTAAATCCCTCCATTATTGTCTTGTTTTATATATAGTTGGTTTTTTTGCAGAGTACCATTTTGATCCCCTTGTCTTTTACTTTTCTATATGCATTGTAGTTGTTTCCTCAGTGGCTACTATGGGAATTAAAATTCACATCTTAGTTTTATTTTTTTTTAAGATTTTATTTATTTATTTGACAGAGAGAGATTACAAGTAGGCAGAGCAGCAGGCAGAGAGAGAGAGGGAAGCAGGCTCCCCCAGAACCTGATGTGGGGCTCGATCCCAGGACCCTGAGATCATGACCCGAGCCGAAGGCAGAAGCTTAACCCACTGAGCCACCCAGGTGCCCCCACATCTTAGTTTTATGACAAACTAATTCAAATAAGCACCAACTTAATTTCACTAGTATATAAAACTCTACTCCAGTACAATTCTGTCCCTCCCCTTTTCTGTTGTTATGGTCACAAATTATATCTTTATGCATTATATGTCCATTAACATAGATTTATTATTACTGTTTGGTGCATTTTTCTTTTATATCATAGAGGAAAAAAGAGTACTTACAAACAAAGAATATAATAATACTGACTATTATATAGTTGACTGTATAGTTGCATTTTAAATTTAGCTTTTTTTAAAATTTCTTCTTATGACTTTGAGTTACTGTCTAGTGCCTTTTGATTTCAGGTTGAAGGACTCCCTTTAGCATTTCAGATACAGCAGGTCTACTAATGAGGAATTCCATCAGCTTTATTTTCTCAAAGTATCTTAAATTCTCCTTCATATTTTGTTGTTAGTGTAAATGCAAAAATCATTATCAAAAATGCTGATGGATTCAATGTGAATAATAAAGAGAAGGATCAAGAATAAATTAAAAAATGTTGGCTTTTGAGCAACTGGATAGATGATAATGTCATTAACTGACACAAGAACTAGGCGTATGTAGCTTTGGCTGGGACATAAAGAGTTTTGGGCTTTGTTAAATTGAGATGCATGTAAAACATTCTAATGGAGGGGCACCTGGGTAACTTGAGCTCTTGATTTCAGCTCAGGTCATGATCTCAAGGCCATGGGATCAAGCCCCACATCTGGCTCCTTGCTCAGTGAGGAGTCTGCTGGAGATTCTCTTTTTCCCTTTCACTCTGCCCCTCCCCCCTCCCATGCATGCTCTCTCTTTCTCTCTCCTTCTCTTTCAAGTAATAAATAAATTTTTTAAAAAGCCATTCCAGTGGATATATCAACTGGACAGAATTTAGAGCTGAGATATAAATTTAGAAGTATTCTAGATATAGATCACATACAGATAACTACATATGAATTATTATATAGAGATATTTACATATGGATAATTTAAGCCATGAACATGCTTGAGACCAGCTAGGAATGGGACTTTGGCCAATGTCCAAAGTCCAACTCTGATAGACCTATCGGAGAAGGAGTCAAGTAATAAAACTGAGAAGGAGTTGCCAATGAAGGAAAAAACCTGAAAACTATGAGAGAAATGGCTCCAAGGACAAGGGACTCATGCACTATGTCAGTTACTTGACAAGAGCAGTCTCAGTGAAGTTGGGGCAGGTCAATTGGCTATGGTTGAAGAAATAATATGAAGTGAGGTTGTAGAGATGGTGACTATAAATAAATCTTAGGAAAAAAAGTTGACCAAAAGGAGAGCAGAAAGGAGATGTGGTAGCTCTACAGCAGTATTTTCTAACCTTGGCACTGCTGACATTTTGGGTCAGATGATTATTTGTTGTGGAGAGATGTCCTGTGTATTGCATAAAGTTTAGTACCATCCCTGGCATCTACCCTCTAGATGCCAGTAGTAACACCTCCCTCCGGTTATGTCAACCAAAAATTTCTGCAAACATAATCTTAATTTCCTATGGTAGGGCAGTATCTCCAACATTTGAGAAACACTACCCTAGAGCAATGCTTGAACTTAGGATGTTGGAGTTGTTACATACAATAAGATCTCCCAAGGGTATAATTGTGGGATTTGGGTGTCTAAGTGAGATGGGTATCATTGAAAGTGAGTAATTCAAGGAATTGAGAGGCCCAGCAGTGATCAGAAGATGGAAATAATTTTTAAAAAGAGTAACGGGTGGTATGGTATAATATAATGGCATGAACTTCAAAAAGCTAAGTTTTTGAAGAAGAAAGATATAAAATGTTGACTGATAGAACTCATAAAATTTATTTTAGAGACATAAGAGTTTCACTAATAGCAATCTGGGAGAACAACTTCATGAAAATATTCCTGAACTTCATGTAGGCAATTTGAAATGAAGTGCAAAAATCTGGGTGTTTAAATATATTTAATCCACTCAATTTTATTTTTTAAATTTTTTTTGCTTTTCCACTAGCTACCAACCAGATACTGTTGTGCCTAGATGCATTAAACTACAGTCCTTTGTCTATACTGTCAGGAAGGCAGAGTAGACAGTAGGGGTATAAACACATACAGATTGGTAGATTGGTGATGGCAAAAAGAGTTTCTGCCTAATTATTGACATATAAAGTAAATTGGCTATGCTATTCAGATGTATTTTATAATCCTTTCTGTTTTGGCCTATCAGCTTTTTAGTGATCAGTAATTTTTTAATATCTGCTACACTTTTAAAAAGAAGGGGCACCTAGGTGATCAGGCTGATTCATCATTTCAGCTCAGGGTCGTGAAATCCAGCTTTGAGTGGGGCTCCATGCTGGCCATGAAGCCTGCTTAAGGTTCTCTCTCCTTCTCCCTCTGCTCCCCCCTTCTCATGCATGTACTCCTTCTCCTCAAAATAAATAAATAAATAAATAAACAAATAATAATAATAATTTTTTTTAAGATTTTATTTATTTATTTGACAGAGAGAGAGCTCACAAGTAGGCAGAGAGGCAGGCAGAGAGAGGAGGAGGAAGCAGGCTCCCTGCCAAGCAGAGAGTCCGATGCGGAGCTCATTCCCAGGACCCTGGGATCACGACCTGAGCCGAAGGCAGAGGTTTTAACCCACTGAGCCACCCAGGTGCCCCAATAATAATAATTTTTTTTAAAAAAGAAGATAGAATTACCTCCATGATCCAAGTGTTTCCTAAGAATAGCATTCAGCTTCAGATATTCTGTATTCTGTATGCAGAGTCCTATGAATATCAAAATGTACTTTTTTTTTTTCAAGACTCAAGGACAAAAGAAAGTTGCTAGCATGGTGGAAAGTAAAGATGTCCACAAAGGAATATTTCAGATTGAGTGGGAACATAGGAAAATGGAGATGGAAATGGAAGACCTAAATCAGAAGGCTTGGGATATTCAGATGCTGTTTTTTTCAAGAGATCGTCAAAAGGTGAGTTCTCCCTGCCTCACTATATAATTTTAATTTCATTCCTTAACGTTTTCTTTCATTTAAACAGTGTTTAATAAGACGCTTCTGCAGTATCAAGCACATTATAAGCCAGTAGTTTTTCTCAATGTGTCTACAAATTCTTTGTCTTCTGAGGATTTCCTGATTGTCAAATCTAGTGGTCTGACCCCTAGTCATCACCATCCCTCAACTCTTGGTAGCATTTGACCATCTTAATTGCCCAACTCTCTGACTTTTATCAATCCTGTTTTCTGCTATTTTTCTTCCAACATGTCAGGACACTCTGCCTCTTTTACTGAATTTTCTTTTGCTTCTAACCGCCCCCCTTTTTTAAAGAGTTATTTATTTATTTAAGAGAGGAGGGGGGACAAGTGGGAGGGGGAGAGGGAGAGAGAATCTCAAGCAGACCCCGCAGTGAGTGGGGAGCCTCACTTGGGGCTTAATCTCACAACCCAGAGATCACTACCTGAGCGGAAACCAAGAGTCAGATGTTCAACTGACTATGCCACCCAGGTGCCCCCTAACTCTTAAATATAACTATCCTTTATGATCCTGCCTTTTGCTCTGTTTCCGTCCATGCCCTCTCCTTTAAGGATGTCGATTTTTCTAACTTCAGTGATCACTTCTAAAAGACTGATCCAAATTCTCTGTTCCTGATCTCCCTCTAGCTCTATTTCTACGTTCCCTATTCCCAACAGCAACCCTTCTTAATGTGCTTAGTTCTGTTCTTTTCAACCCCTTACTCAGGCTTATAGTTGTAGTCATCTTTGATTCCCCTCTCCCATCTTCCAAGTCTTGCCTAGTTTATCTGTTTATTCCCTCATTCTTTGTCCCCACTGCCGTTAGCCTGGCTCAGTGTTTCTTTTCCACGATTTAGACTATTGTATTATAATCCACCTGGGGGCACCTGGCTGGCTTAGTTGGAATAACATGCAGCTCTTGATCTCAGGGTCATAAGTTCAAGCCCCAAGTTGGGTGTAGAGATCACTAAAAAAAATAAACAAACTTTTACCAAAAAAAATCTCTTAGCTGGTCTCTTGACCTTTGGGCTCTTACTTATCTATACTATATGTTGCTCTCAGATTAATATTGATGTTCAGCCCTGGTAACCTTACTACTCAGCTCAAACATTTTAAACTGCAACCTCTTACCTAGTAAATGAATTATGAAATTTTTAGGTGGATGATCTGCATCCTTCAACTAACTTTTTAAATTCATTCCCACTGTTCCTCACATTAGTGTTCTCAAAACAAACTGATTAATATTTTCTCGGATTTTACCTCTGTGTCTTTGCTCATTACTGGTTCTTCAACCTAAAATCTCTTTCCTCACATTTTTCACATCCCAAATCTATTTTTCAAGGTCTAGTTTAAATGCCACCTTCTCTAAAAGCCTCTGGATTTTCCTAGTCCAGAAAAACCACATCCTTTTCCAAACCATCTTTGAATTTGCATGTCACTTTACATATTTTCTGGCAACTAATCATATCTACATGCTTTTTTTTTTTTTGAAACCTAAAGTCATGTTATCTATCTTTGTATCTCCCTTAGTATCTTTAACTGGAACAGTATTAATATAGGGCTCAAATGAGACACTTAATAAATATTTGGTGAGTTGAATAAATGAGAAAATAAATTCTAGGCATTTGTGATTATTAAAATACAAGTGAGTGTATCAATAGCTAAATACAAGTAAACATTATGGCATGAAAGTCAAATCAATCTTAGATAATTTTTATGATAATGGTAACTTTGAAAACTAAGAATGTTTTATAAAGTTATCTATTGAAAGAATAAAATATCTTACATATTTTGTGGGGTCTTTTTCTTCTCTAAGTACCTAAATGAACCAAACTATGAGACTCTGATTGCCATTCAGATTGGAATAATGGAGCAAACCATTGCTGTTTTAGAGAAGGTAGGTCTCAAAGATATTATTCATTATAATCCCAACAGCTGTGAATTATTTGAACAAAGTAATAGTATTCCAAGTCATGAATTCAGACAGAACCTAATAAAACCGTGGTCCATTATTGTCATTCAGGATCTAATTAGAGGTCCTGGAATAGTGTCTTTGCAACCATAACAAGTATGGTAGACTGAAGTACTTCTTTTACTATTAGAATTAATCCCTTGGGAGATATCTGAGTGTACATGAATTTCTAATTTCACATTAAGTTGTGATTTATGTAACAGAAGTGTTGATAGTCTTTCTTTGACTTTGTAAAGCCTTTGTTTTTTCATTATTGCTTAAGAAATGCTCAGTTTAGCTTGTATAACTTATATAAGATGGAAACAAAGTAATCTCAAGGCTTTGTATTTTTTTAATCTCTCATTTTTAAGAATATACAAGATTTTTTCTAAAATGTCATATTAAAATACCATTCTATCTTTAAACAATTTAGTTAACTACTATGTTCAGGCATTATGTTAGGCAATAGGGATATGGGGATAAGATGATACCTTGATGATAATTTAAATTAAAAAAATAATGTCTTTGTAAAAATACTTTTTTTCAAAACTACTTTTGCGGGGTGTCATGGGAACAAAAATCTCAGACCCACAAAAAGAATGTGGAAAACTGCAAAAAACTACTAAAAAAACTGGGAAGGTACAGCAATCAAAAAGATGTAGCAAATTATACTCTAAGCTGCAATTTACGAGAAGAATTGGTGGCTGTCTCAGAGAGAAAAGACATCTGTAATGCAATAGGTAAGAATATTTTTTCTTTACTCAACTGTAGGTCTCTTTGGTGACTAACATAACATAATAAAAAAAACTATAGGGGTGCCTGGGTGGCTCAGTTGGTTAAAGCCTCTGCCTTGGGCTCATGTCATGATCTCAGGGTCCTGGAATCGAGTCCCGCATCAGGTTCTCTGCTCAACGGGGAACCTGCTTCCTCCTCTCTCTCTGCCTGCCTCTCTGACTACTTGTAATCTCTGTCTGTCAAATAAATAAATAAAATCCTTTAAGAAAAAATTATAAAAAAAAATAGTAATCATTATTCCTGAAATCTGGTTAGTAGTTATAAAGCTGCCAGCATTTCTTCCAAATATTTAATTGATTCTGAATTCTGTTTCTATAAAGTAGAGATGATAATCCAACTAATTCTTTCCTTCTTCATTTTTGGGGTAGGGTCTAAACTGACTTGTGAAAAGATTGCCAAGGAACGATATGAAAACATGATGCAACACCAAAAGCTAACAAAAATTGCAAAACAACAAGCTGAACAGATTTCAGTATTGCAGGCTGAAGTTGAACGATTAAGGATGAAAACATTTCCTGCTCTTGTTCAAATATAAAAATGCTGGTGGGAAACACAAGGGAATCAATCATTTAAAAAATAATTTCATTTTATTAAAATGATTTCTTTTTCTCCCATATCAGGAAATTTAAGTAGAGCTGCTTCTTAGTTGCATATTTTTAATAGCAAATTATTTAATTTTAACCTTAATCATTATAAAAATGTGTCTTGCATTAATGTGTAAAATATTATGAATTGTTTTCATTCAGGAATGAACTGAAAATATTCAAGATGTATTTTACTCTCTTACTCATTTAGTCTTAGTTTTTGTCATAAAGACAAAAAATTCTTCGCTACTCCTGGCATTTCTAATTTTATAAAATTACCAGAAAACTTAAGAGTTAATGGATGATTTTTATATTTTTTTCTATATTTCCCAAGTTTTCTTCAGCAGAAAAAATATAATAAGAAAAAAATTTCTCAGAACATTTAGGACATTTCTCAGAACACTTATTCCCAATTCTAGCAATGAGAACAAAGTGAACCATTTCCTTTTACCAAGCCTTAAATCATTTGAAAAGTACAACATATTTTTTCTGCATAAACATAACATAGTCTTCTACATTGCATATTCTTTGTAATACATGATGATAATTAAACAATGAAAAGATTGAATGCTCAGAAAACTGCTTCCCCCTTCCATAGACTGTGAACTGCTACATTCCAAGATGATACCATCAGGTTCATTGACCAGTCCTCACAATCTTTTGACATGTCATGGTCTCAATTCTTCTGAAATCCGTGAATTAAATGTTAAGTGTAATCTGCAACAGCATATTCAGTGTGCGTAGGTGTAGGTAAAGCAAGAGAGCTATTATCATAAAAAAGCTTGTATTTAGAAAAAAAATCTTTAAGAGATTTAAAATATTCTAGAGATTGCTCAGGTCTCTTGATCCCCCATATACTGATAAATGCTGGATGGGAATGTAAGAGAAGTGATAGGCCCAACATCACTTTTGATGGCCCTCCTTAGTACCAGAATGACTCCTCAAGTAGTCGATTTGGCTGATTTCAGCAGACAAGTGCCCACTGGTAACATTCTCTACATCTTGGATCCTTCAAAATTATCTTTGAGAGGGTGATTGTGGGGGTGGGAACCTGGATCCAAGGGTGAAGTGTATGAAGAGTACAAACACTTTGTATTAGGATGAGATCATCAAAGTTCTCTGTCCTGCTGGTTTGAGTCAATAAAGATTCTGCTAGGTGTTTTTTTCCTCTCCATTTTTTCTGGTGATATAAATTCCAGATGACCAGGATTGGTTGCCTTATTAGGCTCCATTTGCTAATAGTCAATGCCACAAATTTCACCATGGATTCCTAGATCTTAACAGCCTATGTAATTTCCTTTTTAAAATTTTTTAATAAACATATAATGTATTATTGGACCCAGGGGTACAGGTCTGTGAATCGCCAGGTTTACACACTTCACAGCACTCACCATAGCACATACCTTCCCCAATGTCCATAACCCCACCACCCTATTAACAGCCTATGTAATTTCTTTCTTAGTGGCTACCCTGGGTGACTCTGACAATTCAAGCTTTTTGCTTTGAGACATGTATAGAGTGGAGGTTAGCAGAAATCTCTTGTCTCTACTAGCAGCACTTTTCAACAGAAGTCATCTTCTGGTTTGGGGGGTTGGCTTTGGAAGGGCACGTGGGTCATCCACACCAACTCACTCTTGATACCGTCCATGGTACTAATTCCTCTCAGCTTCTGCTGAACTAACAGCAATTGTATTTTTATAGTTCTTTAAATTATATTATATAGTAAGATAATTAACTGGGTCAAATATAGCATGGTTCTTAGTAGGGCTCTCTTGCTGGGTTACCTGGTTTCAAATCCTGGCTCTGCCACTTGAGCTTTAAATAACTATTTAGTTAAATAACTATCTTAAATTTTCTCATCTTTAAAATTGGGATGCCAATAATTTTAATACTCAAATGAGTTAACATAATTTGTAAACTGGCACAAAGCAGTTGCTAAATGGTAGCTTTCATTTTTGTGAATAAAAATATAGTATCCAGTGATGTTTAAAACAAATGCATCCCATTAAATAGAGGTGAAATTCAACAGAAATTATAAAAAAGGGTCTCGCCTCATGGGCATCTTGGGCATTAAACTTTCCTGTAAGCCTGATCCATGTTCCAAGAACTATCTCCTGTTGCAGGAATGTTCACTGTGCTGCTAGAGCCCTTAGCACCCAGTCAGTGCTTTGGAAACGTCCATTACTATGTCCCCAACTGCTCTCCCCAACTCTCCCAGAACTAGAGTCCCACTGATGCTATAGTTCCTCCAAGTGGACATGTGAGGGTGACTCCAGGGGATGTGCTAATCAACAATAAGTAGCTGCAACCAAATACCAGCACCATCACTAGGGAAACCATTTCCCATGCCACATTTACACCTTCTAGCTGTGCAGCAAGCAGCAATGGAGGCTGATAGCTCCCAACAGCACAGCTTCCTAGGAATACCCATCTAGAAATCTCAGGGTCAGAAGAGGCCCATGTTAGGCCTGAGTCAGTCCTCTTGGGTTCATGGCAGCTAATGACAATACCAGTGTCTAGAAGGTAGGAATTTGTGTATGGCAAGAGGGGAGTGTTTGGCAAGGGGGAAGGGTAGTACCAGCATGGACACTAACAATTAGAATGGATGTAAAAGCAGCCATCTTAATGTCTCCTGCTAGGTCAAATATTGATTTGTTAGATCATGGGGTGGGACTGGGCCAAAAACAGGGTATGCTTGGAGGAGGGGCCTTAGGGTAGTGGCTCTTTATCTACTAGTAGAGAAGTACTTTCTTTCAGGATTTTTTTTTTATTTTATTTATTTATTTGATAGAGATCACAAGTAGGCAGAGAGGCAGGCAGAGAGAGGAGAAAGCAGGCTCTCCACGGAGCAGAGAGCCTGATGCGGGGCTCGATCCCAGGACCCTGGGATCATGACCTGAGCCGAAGGCAGAGGCTTTAACCCACTGAGCCACCCAGGCGCCCCGGATTTTTTTAACTAAGTAAAGCTGTTTTAGCCTTTAACAGGACCCAAAAGCAGAAATCCAGACGGCCCTCAGGAAGGACTGGAGGATAGAACCAGGAAGCCACTGATCCACAAAGTTCTCTCTCCATCTAACATCTTTGCCTTTCTTAATAAGGGCACATACTATCCTTCTTAGCACACCAGCTTTTCTGCTTCCAAATCTGCCTACAATAGCTTCAGCCACAAAAAGAGATGGGGTTTCTTTCCCTGAGCACAATTCCAATTCTCAGAATGGGCCAGCTTGGGTCATATTTCTGTATACAACCACAAGGAGAGGTAACGTGTACAATATAGCAGCCAGAAACACAGCCTTATGAAAGTGGCTTTCTAGCTGAGGAGTCACTATGAACTGAATGGATGAAACTAGAAAGGTAGATGAACGTGAAGGATCTTGTATGCCTTGAAGGCGGGAATGAGGATATGTTGTTTTTAAGAGATAGATGGTCATTTCACTAAATGAGATGAAGAATAAACAAATTTGAAAAGACAGCGAAGAATAAAATGACATATGGACAAGTTTAATTACCTGCTACACCATCCAGATGGAAGTATGTGGTAAATGGATAGAAACACGGTCCATAAACTTAGGAGACAGGCATTTTTAGACCACTTTAGGTTTAGACATTCACCAGACTGAACTATTTTTTAACATTTAAAATAAAACCTTAAAAAAGAAATAGAACTTTTTTTACCACAATAAACAATATATTAAAATTGACTTACAGAAATGACCAAACCATTTTTTAAACATGATTTAATTTTTTTTCACATTTCTTTAAATATGAAGTTTTCTTTGGCAAATTTATCCAGACTACTAAATTTTCATTTTAGATCTTATTTTATATTTACGTAATGGTTTCTACCTTCCTTTTAAAATGTATTAAGTATCTTTTAAGTTATCATTCTCAAAAATATTCTGGGGAAATAATTATGAATTAAACATCCATAAATTCTTCTTCATTTCTGTTATAGTGTAGCAATTTATCGTCTAACCCACAGTGGTCTATCAACTGAGAAAGGCTGAGTTTCCTGTTCTCCGCAGACATGGCTGACTGCAACTCATAAAGCAACAGCTGGCTACAGCTTCTCCACTTCTGTATTAACAACTGTAACTGAGACAGGTCATTCTAAAAGAGGAAAAAAAATAGGTTAATACCTAGCTAAGCATACTATTTTAACTTAATGAAAGTTGTTAAATTAGTAAATGAGTAGGTTTGAAGAGTAACACACTTGGTCAGGATTGGGACTTCTACCCAGGAAAAAGTAAGATGGTTTTAAGTAGAATGACTGCAATGACACTCAAATTGAGTTCTATGGCTATTTTGTTTGGTCCAACCTCTGGACCATCTTTACCCTCAGGGACAAATCAAATCATGAAATAGGGCAAAACTATGTAGAGAAGAAACAATATAGATTAAAACAAAACAAAACACTTTTTCGATTATAGCTGTACTTCTAAAAAATGAAAATATTCAATTAAAATAAAATTAAAATATTCCCAACATCACTATCTTATAAAACCCAGGTAGTTACATTTAGAAAAATCCTAAAAATTCAAGACAACAAATCAGATCTAAAATTCCAATTTATACCACGCTGTTGGGGAAGGAGCCACTACATATACATGAATGACCCGGGTCAGTAAAGGTTATCTTCTCCCAAGTGCCCAGATGAAATCTAAAAACCTACTTTGTATTTGTTGTCTTATCAAACAAAGTACCTGGAACATTGGAATAAGTTGGAAGAACACAAGACTATTACTAAAAATAGTTTTTATTGGGGTGCCTGGGTGGCCCAGTGGGTTAAAGCCTCTGCCTTCAGCTCAGGTCATGATCCCAGGTTTCTAGGATTGAGCCCCGCCTCGGGCTCTCTGCTCTGCAGGGAGACTGCTTCCCTTCCCTTCTCTCTGCCTGCCTCTCTGCCTACTTGTGATCTCTGTCAAATAAATAATAAAATCTTTTTAAAATATATTTTTTATTGTACTTTGTGGTCTATGTTTAGCTTTTTTAATCATTCACTGGCAACTATCACTTTTGTTCTCATTGTACTTGATTTTATCATTTGATACTAATATTGCTACAGGCTGGAAACTAGAGAGAAAAACTTCAAATGCATATTAAATGAGAGCTGGGACTTTCTAAAGTTGTATCTGGTGTGTAGGAGCCTCTTCCACTCGAAATCTATGACTTTCATTTGAGTTACAGTTGTTGGCAGCTAGGTTTCTCAATGTATGGCTTATTGCTTATTATGCTTAAATAAACATTTTCTCTTTGAAATTACTTTCCTATCATTTATTTAAAAATAAATATTAAGAAGTGGTTCTGAAATTATTCTCACCTTTGATCTATACATTTTGACCAGTTTTAGCCTCCGAAGAAGGTCTTCTTTCTCTTCAATCTGCTTCATCAATTTTGTTCTTTCTTCACTTAATCCCTGTTTGGGAAGATCCTCATTCACAAAGTCACTTTGGAGATCACTGCATGACTCAGTATCAAGAGATTTAGATTCACACGCACTGATATTCTTGAAGGCATTTTTCAAATATGTACTTTCTTTGAATTCACCATCTTTGTGTTTAAAATTTTCCTGAAGTTCCAAACAGTTTTCTTCTGTTGAAGATCCTGGTTTCTCAGGAAAATTCCGATCGTTTTCTTCATTCTCTACCTTAAGACGTTTTACCACACCGTAACGGGAATTAAATGAAGATCTAGTTTTCCTTAATCGTTCTCTAAGTGTTGCACTCATAGGCTGAAAAAAGCACAAAACATTAATCAAGAAAAACATTCCTGTGTAAACAAACATACTAGAAATAAAAACCTTATATTTCTTTGACAGAAGTGGTTGACACCACTAGATGGCTTTGTATCTCCACATATCTAAAGTAACCACCACAAAATGTAATTCCTGCAAGCCCTATTAATTTCATGTTTTAGAAACGTCAGAACCCTTCTAAAACAGTGTTGAGACACCTATCCTTGTCATCACAAATACCTGTTCAGCAACTAGCACATTCCTGATGCTAATGAATGTTTCAGTTACAAATTAAGTAAAAGACCTAGATCCCTGCCACCAAAGACCTTCAGAATACTGCGGATTCAAGCTTCCTCAGTTTGGAATTTTGTAGTAACCTGATCTGAAACTAAATGAAAATAACTGATTCAAGATGAAAATGAGGGGTGGGGATAGGGGGTCAAACACATTATCTTAGGCTAAAGACCTAAAATTATTTAATAGTTCGGTATCTACTTACTGATCTACACATTATGTTAATTGACAGTTTTCTGTAGATTTAAACCCACTACTGGCACAATACCTAGAAATACAGAACAGCTCCAGCGAAAGAACTAAGATATTCATACTTGTTTTCTTAAACTGCTTGTACGGGGAGATGGTGGGTTGGCGCAGGACCGTGGAGTGCTAGGTAAAATCACAGCTGAGCCGGACGGGCTTTCCATCTTGGAAATGAAATCTTCGCCTACCTCTTTTAAAAAAAAAAAAAAAAAAAAAAAAATCAGAATGTAAATAAAATTAGCTGATACCGCGATATATTCAATTTTTGTGAAAGAACTTTTTACTCTTGTACATATAACATCCACAAATACGCCAGCAACAACTTCACTTAGTTGTGATCCATTCTTGCTCTTTTTGCAGTTTCCCGTTTACTTTCCTAAGTAAGACTGTGTTGGTCCACATGGTGATTCCTGGGTTTTTTTCAGGACAAATTAGCATTTCATAATAAACACTCCACTTGTTTTATCTATCAAAATATCCTCAAAATCCGCCATGTAGAGGGTAGCGAGAATGATTTTGTAATTCTCCGGGAATCCTTTAATTTCGTTACTCCGGCTTTATAATGAAATATAATTGAAATCTTGACTCGAAAAACTGACGTATCACAGTACCTTAAACCCTAAAAAGCTGTGTGACTAGAACCAACGACCACTCAGGCCTGACGAACAAGGAACACAAGCGCAGATAAATGCCCGTGTGTGTCGTTTAAGTAGCGAAGAGACCCTGGAAAGAGAGTTGGCTTAAGCCGTTTTCCTCAAACAAAGGCATCCACTTTAATGGGGTATGGAGGGGAGTTTCTTCCTACCTCCCACTACTGCAGAACACCCACACTAGCCCTCGAGAGACCCCAACTCATTCTCATCCCCAGAACCGCAGAAAGAGAGGTCCACTCGACTCCACCACAGACACCCGAACCAGCCCAACTCTCATACATTCACTCACTAGCCGACACTCCACCACCCTCCGCCATCCCCAGAGCCCAGAGCATGCGCGCTGGCCTGGCCGGGCGAGACCGCACGAGAGGCGGAAGAGAAGCGCGATTGGCTGAATTGATCGACGCGCGCAGCTCCGGGGGGGGCTCAGCGGCCTAGAGCGGCAGGACGGCGCGCGCGCGTGCGCGCGCGGCCTCCAGCGACTGCGAGGAGGTGGAGGCCGGGGAGGGGGGGTCACGCGATGTCCACAGAGACGCGTGATTGGCCCGGTGGACTGACGCTCTCCGCTCTGCCCCGCCCAAGGGCGGAGCGCTGCGGGGGAGGGGGGGGCTAGGGCGCTCTGTGCGCGCGGCCGCGAGCCTCAGCCGGGTTGGAGGCGGGGGTGGGCAGAGTCTCTGAACGCCAGCCGGGTGGATTCTTAGCGCGCCGCGCTTCTCTTCGCGGCTTCCCCCCACCTCTTTCCAGGCCTTGCCTTCCCTTCCAGCTTCCTTGTTTTTGTGTGTGCAAAGTACGCCTGGGCGTGCCCCTCCCCCGCACCTAGGTTTTCCTGTCCCCGCTGCCCCCCCTCCTCCCGCCGTTAGTCTCTGTCCTCACTCCCCACACAAAACGTCCGTCCTCACACCGGGCAGGACCCGAAGCCGCAGACCTGGCTACGGGTTAAATTTACGGCCCTAAACTCTCCTAAGGCAAAGAACGCAAAAGAGGAGAGCGCTGGTTTAGGTGGCCTGTTGAGAATCCAACATGTTAGAAATCGCTCCAAGAGGCCGGGCGGATGGGTTGAGCTCTTTTCCAGTCACTGACGTCGCAAACGGCGGCTCTCTCACAGGTTTTCTACTGCATCTACCCCCAAATTTAGATTCTGTAGCTTGGCTTCAAGTCTGGTCAGACTGGGGTCAGACCCCTTTGGGCTACACAGGAAGCAGACCAATCACTGAATAAGATTGTGTTGGTGCTGAATTCAGATGTTTGTTTCTGTTTTTCCAGAATCCAGATGTTTGAGGCAGATCTAGCCCTTGCTGAATACTGGGCAGCGCCTTCGTCGAAAATGGTCCTCCTGTGGGGCCCTTGCTGGCTCAGTCGCAAGAGCGCAGGTCTTGATGGGGAGGGGGCGGGGGGAGCTGAGTTCGAGCCCCGCCTTAGCTGTAGAGATTACTTTTAAATATAAAACATTAAAAAGAACAAAACCCTCACTTCCTGGTAGCGATCTTCTGTTGCTGTGCAACAACAAAGTTAAATAAATCGGGTGGAGCACTGGGTTTGGGGAAAGACAATTACTCAGGATTTTCTGAGTCACCTGGAAGTTGGGAATTTTAAGGAGCTGGTGTTTTCAACCTAATGAATGGCCATTTTAAACGTTGGTACTGTCTCTTTGCAAAGAGCTGATAGCTTAGAGGTGCCAGGACCCTGAGGAATTAACTGAGTCCTAAGTAGTCAGATACAGAGAAACTGAAGACAACCCAGTGCAGTGATTAAGGAGGTAAACCTTGGAGGCGAATTGCCTAGGTTCAAATCCTGACACCATTATTTTATATGCTTTGTCAAGTAGTGTCTCTATGCCTGGGTTTCCTCATCTGTAAAACAGGTATAATAGTATCAACCTCCTAGGGATTGGAGGATTAAATGAGAATTCGTGAGGGGCAAGGAAAACAGCAGTAGATATTTAGGACCCACTCCATAGTTGTTATTTTATATATACTACTATATTCACCATTCCTTAATTGATATAACAGTATGCATGGTAATTCTTTCATCCTTCTGCTTTATCTCCCCAAAAAGGCCAGATTTTTAAAAGATGCTGTAATCCATAAAACCCCATACAATTTAAGCCAAAAGGAGCAGAACACTTGGTGCCTCCATATATAATTAATATATATTCCCCTTCTAAATTTTAAAAAATTGCATAAATTCACCTCAAGGAATTTACAAAATGAAAGAGAGAACTCATGATTTTCTTTTTCTTTTCTTTTTTTCTTTTTGAAGACTTTATTTACCCACCTGACAGAACACAAGCAGAGGGAATGGCAGGGGCAGAGGGAGAAGCAGGTTACCAGCTGAGCAGGGAGCCTGTTGAAGGGGCTGGATCCCAGGACCTGGAACCGTGACTGGAGCCAAAAGCAGGCGTTTAACCAACTGACCCACCCAGGTACCCCAAACTCATGATTTTCTGACACAAGTGTTACCACATCAAGCCACAGGTCTGTCTGTACATTTATTTCTCCCTTTACTCATCCATTGGCATCAGTTACTCACACTGAAAAGAGCAGACTGATTTGTCCTGACACTAGAAGCACAATGCAGACTCTGCATATTCTTTATACCTTGGGGCATAAGGTTGGGTTGTTTTTATGATTCTCTAAAATCAGCTGCTCCAAAATCCTTTTATCAGGAGAGCCCAAGCTTAGAGCTGTGTTTTTGCTGGCTGCATAAAAGAAAACAACATCTTGCCTTGCAAATGTTCTGACTTGCTTATTATGTGAACTGCTACATTAAATGGGATTGTTTTGGCCAGATTTTCAAAGAACTTCAGAATAACTATTCAGAAAAACCTGCATTTTAGAAATGTGCGTTTGTTGACCTACATCTCTGACTTACATGTGTTGTTACAACTGAACGATCTTCCCACATTTAAGTTTGTATTTTACTTACTCCAGTGACATCCGCAAGTGGAAACAGCTTCCGCTCTCAACTTGGTGTAAGGAATCTGGAATATAGCCCCTGTACAGTTTTCATTTTATCTTTAGATAAAGCCTAGCAAACACTTCCATGACTTTAAGTGCCCCAAATCTATTGTTTTATAAGTAGTTTGTTGTTTGTGACATGGGACATTGTATGTTACTTGAAATTTTTCAGGGTGGGAAAAACACTGCCCTAGAGAGCCAGAAGGCAAGGACTCCTTATTCTACCATAGAGAACAATTTGAACAATAGAATTCTATGATAATAGTAATTAATATTAACCTAAGGCAGGCTTTCCCTGTGTTTTTAAATTTCTCTAATACCCAAGGCTACTGTTAGCTACTTTGTTATTCATTAGGGAGTGGTGAATGTTTCTTCCCTTAGTCTGTGATTATTGTCATTGGGATGATGACATAGGCCTAAAAATCTTTATGAGGCTTTTTTATTCTTTTTTAATGGCAAGAAGAAAATAGTCTTTCTCTCTTTCTCCATATAAACCACACACATACACACACACACACACACACACACACACACACACACACATGCGGTTAAGCCACAATTTAAAATTTCATTTCACTGGGTTTATTTATTTAAAAATTCTTAGCTGTAGCATCATTTTATAAATCTTAACAGTAATCTCAGAGTGACCTACATTCCATTCCATTGACTTTTCTGTGTTAATACCATTTTTATATTATGTAGATACACCTAGTATCCATAGATTTTTTTAACAATTAAAAATATAAATATACATTTGTAAAACAGGATTAAAATCTAATTGGGTGAGGTATTGTGTAAAATCCACATGATTAAGTTGATTTATAATGTTCATTAGGGCAAGTTAAACAAAATCTAATACAAATTTATAACACTCACAAAAACTCCTAAATTCTCTTAAGTGGCTTTCAATATTGCTTCTGACATTTCTATATAGGTTGAAAATCTTCAAAAACTCTCCTCTATGTTTCTCTTGCCATGAATTCGATTCCTGCAGACCTATCCATGGTAAAGAAGATGTGTTTTAGTGTTGTCATCTTATAAATTTCCCTTTAAGTGACTGACAAACTGTTTCTATTTCTTTTCTTTAAAGACCTCCTATGGAATTCTATAATGTATAATTGATTGATTTGTAGAGACTGTTGAAGACTTTTTTTTAATCCAAGTATGACCTTTGTGGGTAAATTGTTTAATACTCTCTAGCTACATTAAGCAAAAGCAATTTTATTTTCAACCTCAAGATGAAAGAGCCCCTAACTTAGCTACTAGGCATCGCTGAGAGGTTGCCTTACTGAGTAGGATGGCTACTTAGAGTGTGAAGACATGGGGAGGGTCAATAGCATTTGTGTGATAAAAACTTGTCCACCACTGTGCAACTAGAAAACTTATCTGGTAACTAATACTGAGGGTAATATACTGAACAAGAACCTAAAGAGCTCCTTTCACCTGGTGTTCCTGTCCTTTTATTTTTATTAGACCTGGCATTTTGTCAAGTCCATTAGAGACTAGAGGAGCAAGAGTGTCTATGATTCATTGCTGTCACTGGGGTGTGTTCTCTTGGAGAAGAATAGAGTGATTCAGGTTAGATTAATAATGATGAGGAAGGGGGTAGGGTGTGTGTGGGAGGGAGGGTCGTGGCACAGGAGTTAGACTGTGGAAAGGTAATGGTAATAAAAGTATAGCTAAAGGCGACATCTTTCTCAGATCCTTAATTAACTCAAATGTCACTGCTGCATTCATTTGGGGGAAAAAAGGCATTAGATTTCAGCAATTCTTTAAGCAACAGAACATGTCTTATAATCATCCTTAACTACCTGAAGTTTGAGAGATAACAACTCCCAAGATAATTTCACAGTATTGAAATCTGTTTGAAGTGCTAGCAGAGAAGTCAGTGTAGTTTTCTACCCTTGACTCTCATTATTGTTTCAGTCTTGAGAGTGTAAAAGCTTTCTTTTAGATGGAGAAGCAAGAATGTCTCATGATACAGGAAAATAAGGAGTGAAGAGACTATTCTACCATGTTCTAGGACGCTATTGATCTTTTTTCCTATGTTCTTCTAGCCCCTTGGCAAACTTTGATGATAGTAGTAGAGAAAATCTGTAAATCAGCATATAACCAGGAATTTTCTGGTGCAATTCAGGATCTGACAGCTAGATTGAAACTTCACCCCTTTCCCACCATTCCCAAAGGCAACATAAAAATGTCTTAGATTTTCATCATGGGCCTTATGAGCAGTACCAAACCCCCCAAATGCAGAGAGAGCCCCTGACCAAGAGATCTGAATCCCCAGGGTGGATCCATTAGGGAGGCATAATCAAAAATGGGGGAGGTGGCTTGAGCAAAGACCTCTCTTCCTTGATCCTCTTTCCTGCACCTCTAAGACTGCCTCATGCCCATGTCCCCCACACCATGCCTAACTTGTCAGTGACATCAACATTATCCAGCTCTCCACTCTGTCACACCTCCGTCACCACCAAAAAATAATGTGTGAAACTTGATGATGATACTGGTGACCCTCAACTAACAAATGATACTGCCATATTTTTATAGTGAAAATATGTGTTTCCCATGGATAAGATCTTGGGAAGGAAGCATAGAACACGGCTACATTCACACTGATCTGGTCCTCCAGGACTTCACTCAGCTATTTAAATGTCCTTAACACAAAATTAAGACAGATAATACTTATCCTTCAACAATGTACACCTTTAACTCAAACTCTTCCCAAACCTCCCACCTCCCCAAATTTTCCCTTACATGCCCCTCTGGTTATTATTATAGCAGCTATCAAGTACATTATCTCAGTTATTTTTCACTTTTTGATGTGACATCATAAGTCGTATTATCCTTTCCTTAGAACTATTTACAGACTTTCCTTTTATCTTATTCTTAAGTCAAGAGAAGGTCATTCAGTTGTTTTCCAGTAGTCCACAGTGCTTGGGAATAGTGATTTAGTCTACCTCCATCGCATTGCTTACCCTCTTCCTTACACTGTGTTACAGTGTAACACTATGCTTTTCTATGAATGCTGGATATTGAAAACTCAACTTCTATGTTACCAAAGATCTACTGTGAGTGGAATTCACACCAAATGCAGGGATAACACTCATCAACAAACATGGTCTTCTCAGACTTTTGAAAGCCTGTCATTGGATAGATAGCATACCATGATACCAAAGAACACAGGCTTGGGTTTTGGAAGGCAGGCAACTAATCACGTCCACATT
Organism: Martes martes; assembly: GCF_963455335.1. Taxonomy (NCBI): domain Eukaryota; kingdom Metazoa; phylum Chordata; class Mammalia; order Carnivora; family Mustelidae; genus Martes; species Martes martes. Next base: position 24,613,554 of record NC_137902.1, read on the forward strand.
TGTTAAGCAAATTCCTATGAAACTATAAATTATAAACTGCCCATAGGTTAAAAAAAAAAAAAAAAAGCATTACTATAGGTTGCCATTATCTGAAATGCTTTCCTAGCCTAACTCTGGGCCATTGGAATAGGGTACTTTAAACCTGCACGTACAAGTTTAAGATTTTTGTAAAGATGCCAAGTCTTTAACATAACAATAATTAACATAAAGCTTGTGCAATTAAGCTGCCCCAGAAGGAATGAGTTTGAATCTTTGGCAAGATGTTCCTCTTTTTTAAAAAAGCAACTTCACCAGTACATATTATCTTCACTCAGAGTTGTTTCCCTTAGGTTTGTGAAGCTGACTTTGTTTCATTCCAGCAATTGTCTATAGGGATAGCAATTCATTTTCAGTCACTAATTTTCAGGATGAATCAATCCTAATCAAACCAATTTTACCCACCAATGTAATCTGCTATGTCTATTTCCATTTTTATAGTTTGAAAGAATTAGACTTGCTGATCCCCTCAACCTAAATAGAATTCTTCTGTGCTGAGAATGGGATTAAGTTCCCAAAATAAACTCTAAGAAGAGAATTCATTTCAGAAAAAGAAAATTCACTGATATCAAACAGTAGATGTAGTGAGCCAGTACCTGAAGTGACTTGATCTTAGGAAGTGAAAATAGCATATTGTTACAGGTTTGAAAGACTACAGCTTAGAATTATGTGGACAAATGAGAATATAAATCTCCCTCTACTTATGATGGAGTTACATCCTGATAAACCCATTGTAAAGTGAAAATATCATTAAGTCAAAAATGCGTTTAATACACCTAACCTACCAAATATCCTAGCTTAGCTTAGCCTGAATTAAATGTGTTCAGAACACTTACATTAGCCTACACTTGGGCAAAGTCATCTATTTCATAATAAAATGTTGGATATCTCATCTAATTTACTGAATACTGAAAAGGGTAGACAGAATACTGAAAAGGGAAGATTTGTATGGGTACAGAATAGTTTTAAGTGTATGAGTTGTTTACCCTCGTGACTGCATGGCTGGCTGCGAGCTGGGGTTCCCTTTCACTGCATAGTAGAGATCAAAATTCAAAACTGTAAGTTTAAGATTCTCTTTTTATGGTTTCTACTGAATGCATATCGCTTTTGCACCATGGTAGAGTTGAGCAATCATAAGTTGAACCATCATAGGTCTGTACTAAAAAGCTAAAATTGAACATTTGCATACTATTTAGAAGCTCTGAAGGCAAGCTTTATGAACCCATCAATAACTGCTCAAGCTAAGATTATAGGAAACTTTCCTGGATTGCTACATTAATAACTGAACCCATCCTCAAGAGTTCAAAATTCAGTGCCAAGAATTTTGTAGGAGAAGAAAAAATGAGAGGAAAAAGGGGGGAGGAATATATCTTTACTATATGTTTCTTGCCCTTAAGGAGAATAAAACTCTTGTGTTTAAAACACCATTTTTTAAAATAACATATTACTGATTACTAGGCTTGGTTATGCCATACTGCAAGTTATGCTGCAAATTTAACCTGGATTTTGAGGTCCAAATGCAGATCAAACACCATGAAACCTGGGCACATTCACTGGGGCTATATTGAGAAAATAATGACTTCTTAATGAGAAATGCATACCTCATGTTCTTTAAGGCCTTTGATACTATTGAATAAAAATGATTATGGAAGTTTAAGATTTTATGATTAATAAAGATGTAAACAGGCATTATAGATATACCTATACTTTCTTAAGACTGATGCAGTATTACAATAATCAGGGTAAAACTGATTATATCTTGTAAATTAGATAAGCCACATTTTATAGTAGGTAAAATTTTAAATGAGTAAGGCTGTAAAGCCGCAGACCTTACTTCAATTTTCTTTAGCATTCCAAACCTTTTCATTGTTGAGTTTCGTTGTTGTGTGCAGTGAGTTGGGGAAGAAATGGGCTGTGGTCATAAACTGTGAAGGTGAGGTTGCTTTCATATGACATAATCATGGGTTGTCAGTTTAAATTGGGGAAAATGGGAAAGTCGTTTGGGATTTTTGTTTGAATACAACTTTGGATGAATACAAATGATACACATTGATGTTTACACCTGTTTTTCTCTGATTCATTCATTCTCCTGGAAATAGGGCTGCACCAGGGGATAGGACTGAATCAGAGCAGCCGAGCTCTTTACGAGTTCTTTACTGACCCTGCTACTAACAACTAACGTGCTGTGTGACTCTGACAGATTCATTTAAATTCTGTGGTCTCTGTTTTCTCAACTATGAATTGTAGAAAAAAGAGTAATCTTTCCAAGCTCTGAGGTTTTCTCATTCCAGTTTGGGTACATTTTGGTCCACCTGAAATTAACCAGTTCCCACCATTACTTGGTTCACAGAAAGTTAAACTTACAGGTAAAATTCCATGTAGAAACGACGATTAAACAGACACTCTGGAAGATGTGCTAGGTGCTAAACGTGGAAAAGTAAATATTTTTTTAAGGAATTTACAAAGACAAATTGGACACGTCGGTATTTATCACATAGATTCCATCAGTTTGAGCCCTGGGGAAATTTGTTATATGGAGGATTTTTTTTTTCTTCAATGACCTTTCCTGCCTCAGAAGCCCTCCCATATCATCAGAGTCCCAGTCTCCCAGCCCTGGGGCTTCAGGCTAACTCTCACTACCTGCTTGCCATGGCAGGACACACTCCTGGTTGCTCTGCTTACTTTTACTGTCATCTTCTGGAACTCACGTCCTCGCTTCTGTTAAATTTTGTTGCTTACCATAGGTGCTCAGTAAGTGTGTTCTGAATGGATAAACTTAAGGATAAATGATTAATTTTTAAATCAGTCACTCAAAAGGTGAAAATCCCGAAGTAAGAAAAGAAAGTTACAGTGTGGTTGCCTAATAGAGCAAGGGATAGGGGAATATGAACAGCAGGCAGACTTTTCACTGCACTCTTTGGATTATTGTTGGGGACTGGTTATGAAAAAAACCAAGTCATGATTAGAAGTTTGGAATTTTCAGACACCACCCCTCCCCAACCACTTCTCTAGAGAGGGGAGAGGGGTTAGAAACAGAGTTAATAATTGATCATGTCGATGTGAGGAAGCCTCCATAAAATCCCAATGGTACGGCATCTGAAGAGCTTCCAGGTTGGTGAACACATTCACGTATGAGGGGAGTGACACATCCCATCTCCACAGGGACAGAAACCCTTCTGCTTAGGGACCCTCCCAGGTCTCACCCTATGCATCTTTTCATCTGGCTATTCATCTGTATCCTTTATCATATCCTTAATAAACTGGTAAACAAGGGCACCTGCATGGCTCAAGTTGTTGAGCATCTGACTCTTGATTTCAGCTCAGGTCATGATCTCAGGGTTGTGAAACTGAGCCCTGCATTGGGCTCTGTGCTCAGCTTGGAGTTGGCTTGGGAATCTCTTTCTCCCTTTGCCCCTCCCCTGGTGCTCCTCTCTCTGTCTTTCAAATCATTTATCAAATGAGGTAATAATATCTACTCTATGAATTATAATGAAGCAGATAGTGTTTAATATGGAACTTTCCAGATAGTTACTCTCCACATAATGGTGGTGAAGCTAGTTATACTGGTGGTAGTTACCTTAAAGTTGAGGATGGGGGCAAATGTCGGGGCAGGACAACAGAGCAACTTGATCAGAGAGCTTTTCTCATCTTTCATTTAGCCAAATTTTTTCAAATTGTGCTCCAGTAGAACAATCCTGTTCCATGAGCTAGTTCAAGGTGTTTTACAGATAAAATCGAAATTAGGGTGATCTTTTCTAAATTTGCAGAAAAAATAAAGATATAAGATGCTTCCAATTATAATTTTTTCTATTCACTCTTCTTAACACTTTTTTGTCTGCTAATGTACAAGAGATAACAAATGAATAGGTAGCAGAGGAATATTAAGAATAAACATCAGTAAACTGATTTAAATGTTTACTCAACATTTAACAAATATTTGTTTAATAGAAGTTTTTGGGATTTCTTGGGGTAAAGACTTTGGTCATTTTTCTTGATAGTATTATTGCTCTTAGTTCATATGACAAAACAAAATATAGCTTTATTTTATTTTGTTCCATAAAGAGCCCATATCATCCCCATGCTTGACCACTTGCAGAATTCCATGATCTGCTATTGCCAGCATCTCATTGTTTGAAGCTATAGAGTCCTGGGTTTTAGGCCACACTTAGGACTACTAAAATATCCATGGAAAGCCCCACTGTTTATCACCTAACCCCTTCTTATATTAGAGGAATACTATCTTAAAAATATAATCTCTTTTTAAAAACTGAAATCTTAGTTAACAAGAGTTACACACTTTTGTTACTTGTGCTACACGCTATGAACGGATAAGTACATCTGTATCTCCTAGAGTCTCTATATACGAGGATGTCCTAAAGAGTGAGAGTAAGAAGAAATGGGAAACATAGAGGAAACACGTCCTGCTTTAGCCCACGCTCTATACTAGTCATCCCCAAGAAGAGAGAACAGCGCTATTCAAATAGCTGCTCAAACTTCAGAAAACACGAATGACTACATCTTGACTCATCTTCCTCTCAGAAATCCTCTGAGGTGCAGAGTGACTTATTGATTGCTTGTTCTTGATAAGTAGGTGAATCCAGCACGTTTCTAGGTATTGACTGGCAGAACTGATTAACAAGGACTGTAGGACGCCAGTCTGCTGAATAGCCTGGGGCAGCCTCCTCTGACGGTGTGGCTCAGCATTACTTCCTCCATCAAGACCCTCTCACTAAGTCTTCCATGTTAATTCAGGAGCCTAGAAGAAAAGGATTTGTAAATCTAATTATCGAGACAAATAAAATGGCTCAAAGAGTATGGCATGAATTCTGAGACCCAAGTCTAGGCTTCTCCAGATACTTTATACCACTGAAGGCCTAGATGAACACTTCTGTTTGAATCAAGTTTCATTTTTGCAAGTAATGCTTCACATTGAAGGTATTTTTATTAACTGCTTATCTCAAGGGCTGGCTTTTTGCTGTGACGTGAATCTGAAGCCCTAACAAAAATTAGGAGGAACAGTCTCTCTTCCTAAGCTTCTGTACCCAGACCACAGTTGGGTTTATAAGAAAAGCTTGATGGTTAGCCTTAGCTTTAAACAGGGTAAATTTAGAACCCTCTTGGAAGAATTTCTTGGACAACTCTCTTACTGTAGCTATGTGAGCCCTGATATTGCTGAATATACCACAGACAAATCCTTTAGTCCACAGAATTTTTTTCTACACTCTGACAACCTTGAGCTTAAAGAATTAGAATCTTAATATTTTTTATTCTTAAACAAACAAATCAAATCACAAAATATATAAGGCAAAAATAACCAAAATGGGCTTACTACAGGTGTACAATGCTATTTTAGCACTTGATAGTCAACATAGTTCACCATATTGGCCAAAAAAAAATCATATGACCATCTAAATAGATGGTTAATAAAAAGCATTTAGATAAAGTTCAACATTAATTCATGTGAAGTAAAAGCAAATTAGTAATTTTTTAAAACTTACCTATAAAGTATTTAATTTAAAAACTATAATAAATATAATGGTCAAATGTTGAAAACTTTTCCTTTAAAATTGAGAATACTAAGAATGCTTACTATTATCATTTCTATTCATCGTTCTGAATGATGATGTAATTCTTATTAAAAAGTATAAGGCAAAAAAGAAGGAAAGAAAATATAAAAGGACTAAAAAGAAAAAAACAAAATATATGCAGATGACATGACTGAGTATAAAGAAAATCCAAAAGAACCTGCAAATAAATTATTCTAAATAATATGAGAATATAGCAAGATTACTACACATAGTGTCAAAATGATTAAAAAATCGATTAAACTTATAAAATGAAATTTTTAAAAACATTATTTCAAATAGGATCAAAAACATTACTACCCAGGAGAGACATAAAACCTCTACACAGGGGGCACCTGGGTGGCTCAGTGGGTTAAAGCCTCTGCCTTCGGCTCAGGTCATGATCCCAGGGTCGTTGAATTGAGCCCCCGCATCCGGCTCTCTGCTCCGCAGGGAGCCTGCTTCCCCTTCTCTCTCTGCCTGCCTCTCTGCCTACTTGCGATCTCTGTCTGTCAAATAAATAAATAAAATCTTTAAAAAAAAAACCAAACCTCTACACAGAAAACTATGAAATGTATAATCTATAAAATTATGGAACATATAAACTTATAAAACATATAAGCATATAAATTATAAACATTAAGACATACTAACTGTATGTTTATAAAGCATATAAACTAAAAATATATGCAGCTATATAGCATTATTCTAAGAACTCATAGACCTTAATAAATGGAGATGTAGACAAGGGCTCCTTAATTAGAAGACTACATTTTAAGACATTGAGTTCCCTCAAATTGGTATATGGATTTTGTGCAATTTCATTTTTTAAAAATTCTTAGCAGATGTTTGTGTATATGGGTGTGTTTTACAGGTTCATTGTGAAGTTTAACTGGAAATGCAAAGGCCCAAGAACATCCAAGATGCATTGAAAAAAGAAAAACAAAGAGGAACAAAAACAAAAAGAACAAGTTGTTGATATCTTGTTGATGTCAAGATATCATGATATCTAGGCAGTGTGGAATTGGAGCAAAGAGCCATGCATAACAGTGAAGCAGAGTCCAAAGTATACCCATGTAGAAGTAGAGACTTGACCTATGATAAAGATAGCAATGAGGTGCCTGGCTGGCTCAGTCAGTTAAGCATATATATGCCTTCAGCTCAGGTGATGATCCTGAAGTCCTGGGATGGTCCTGGGATCAAGCCCCATGGTTGGGCTCACTGCTTAGTGGGGAGTCTGCCTCTCCCTCTCCCTCTGCCTCTCTTCCTGCTTACGCACTCTCTCTCTCTCTCAAATAAATAAAATTTTTTTAAAAAGATAGCACTAAAGAGAAATGCTAGAAAGGATTATTTCTTTACTTGTATGTTTGTTTTTAAAGATTTACATATTTATTTTAGAGAGAGAGAGGATGGGGGGAGAGCAGAGGGAGAGAGTCTGAAGCAGACTCTGTGCTGAGCTTGGAGCCCATCGGGGGGCTCAGTCTCACAACTCTGAGATCACTACCTGAGCTGACCTGAGACAAAACCAAGAGTTCAACACTTAAACAACTGTACCACCCAGGTGCCTGGAAAGAAGGATCTTTCAAATAAATGCTGCTAGGCCAACTGGATAGCCATGTGGGAAAAAAACTAAAATTGACCCCTAATTCACACCATTCACAAAATTCAGTTCTAAGAGGATGTAGATCCAAATGTGAAAGATTAAAAAATGACAATTTAGAAGACTTATAAGAAAGGATATCTTCATGAACTTGGGAAATGGAAAGATTTCTTACATAAGAAATAAGACACAGTGATCATTAAGGAAACAATTAAGGGTTCTGTTTATTTAAAAAAATTTTAAGAAGATTGAAACATGCCACAGCTTGGGAGAGTTATTTACAAAATATATAACTGCTACCAAGAAAATGAGTAAGAAAAAGACAAACAGTTCTAATTTTAAAACGGTCATGAAACTTGAACAGGCACTTCACCAAAGGGTCTATCCAAATGGCCAATAAATACATGAAAAGGTAGGAAACCTCATTAGTAAGCAGAGAAATTAAAAATAAAACCACAATGAGATACTACTACAGACCCACCAAAATAGCGAAAATGAAAAAGACTGACCATACTAAGTGTTGGTGTACTCTTGGTTGGTTGGTGAAACTCTTACACGTTGCTAGTGGGAATGTCAAGTCCTGTGGACTATCTGGCATTCGTTGCTAAAGTTAAATGTGTACGTATCCTATAAGCTAGTGAGTGCACTCTGAGGTGTAGGTCCAAGCAGGAATTTTGTGCACATGTTCAACAAAAGGCATGTATAAGAAAGTAGCAGAATTTTTCATAATACTCGAAATTTGAAACAATTCAAATGTCAATATAGAAATAACATGTAGTATATTCATACAGTAGAAAGCTGCACAGTATTACACATGACAATGTGGATGAATCTTATAAACATAATGTTGAGCAAAAGAAGTCATACACGAAAGATTATGTATCATATAATTCCATTTTAATAATTTCAAAAACGCACAAAATTAACTTATGGTACTGAAAGTTCCTGGAAAGCAGAGTTGCTAAGGGCTAGTGATGTTATATTTGTTGCCATAGATGGTGGTTATGAGGGTATGTTCACTTTGTGATTATTCATTAAGCTGCATTATTATAATTTGTGTACCTTTCTCTATGTGTGTTACTTTTTTAAAGCAAGGAAAACAAAAGACAAGTGGCCCATAAATCAATTACTTTCTCTTCATGTTTCAAGATTTATTCCTTTTTCAAATCCAGAAGTCTTGAGGTAGCAACAAGCATTTCTACATACTAGCTGTATTATACATACTTACTGAATTTGAAAAATTATTTATTAATAGACTTTATTTTTTTAGAAGACCTTATTTTTTAGAAGACTTTTAGGTTTACAGAAAAATGGAGTAAGAAGTACAGAGTTCCCATATATCCCCCCGATCTTTTCTCCCCACCAATAACAATTTCTTCTATTATTGGCATCTTGCATCATTAGCATGATACATTTGTTATAATTGTAGGCCAATATTGATACATTATTCTTAACTAAAGTGGATAGTTTACATTAGAGCTCATTCTTTGTGATGTGCATTCTGTGGGTTTTGACAAATGTATAATGACTTGTATCCACCATTCAGTAGAATGGATTTTAAATTTTACTTTTCACTTCATACGGTTTCTATAATGATTATGCTTTTCCATTGCTGATTGATTTTGTCTCCTTTATAACTATAGCTATTTCCCAGAGAGGATATAAACTTCTTTTTATGTCATTAGCCAGTGGTTTATGTTAAGTAACATCAAGTTAAGGATTTATTGCCAAGTACTGGGCAAAAATAGTTGCTTTCTAGGCCTGAAATTTCAGAGATAGCCTATCTTGCATTTGTCTTTGGCAATTAGGAGATACATCAACATTCCAGTGAAAGATTCTATAATAATGTTTCAGGGCTTGCCATGGACCATCAACCCTCAGCCCCACACTGAGGATTACTAACAATGCTCTGAATCAACACAAGACTCAAGACAGGATGTGTAAGTTCTTACTCCTGGCACCATCATCGCAAAAGGCTTTGTATACCTTAATATGTGAATATTGAACATATTCAACCTGGAGAGGGTCTGGACAGCAGATTTTTCCTCCACTCCTCCCCCTGCATTCCTCAGGGAAGCACCTCAGAAGTGACTAATATCATGACAGGAAAAGAAGGTTCTCACCTGTCTCCATTCACATAGAAGCATGTAGTGTGGCTTCTAGTAAATACTCAGGACTAATGGGGGAAATCTAATGACTGCATTTTGGTCTTAGAGTGAATTAATTTATTTATTAATTAATTTATTTATTTGTCAGAGAGCGCATGCAAGCAGACAGAGTGGCAGGCAGAGGCAGAGAGAAGCAGGCCCCCTGCTGAACAAGGAGCCCGATGTGGGACTTGATCCCAGGACCCTGGGATCATGACCTGAGCCAAAGGCAGTGGCTTAACCAACTGAGCCACCCAGGTGTCCCTCTTAGAGTGAATTCTGTTGGATGTGTGGTTATGAGCACTGGGTTAGAGATAAACCCACTTTTTAGTCATTGAGAACAACATACTGGAAGTGTTGATTATATATTAGAAGAAGAGAAAGCAGATAACACTCAAATGTGTTCAGAAACAACCAAAAAAGCATGTCATATAAATGCAATCCATAAATAGAACTAATGAAATCCAAAGTCAAGAATAACATCAAAGGCAGCTCATAGTTATCATGAGGCAGGATGGGTTTACAACAATCTTTAAGCAAGATTATATAGAAATTATATAATTATATAAATTATATAGACCACTAGTGTGGTCTCATTATAATGCTAATTCTACTAAACCAAAACATTGGAAAGAATTAGATTGATATTTAATGATCCTAGGCTTTTTTTTTTTAATTTTTATTTATTTATTTGACAGAGAGAGAGATCACAAGTAGGCAGAGAGGCAGGCAGAGAGAGAGGAGGAAGCAGGCTCCCTGCCGAGCAGAGAGCCCGATTCGGGGCTTGATCCCAGGACGCTGAGATCATGACCTGAGCCGAAGGCAGAGGCTTTAACCCACTGAGCCACCCAGGTGCCCTGATCCTAATGAACTTTTTTCTTCATGGAAAATATTATCATGAAAATATTAAAACAACAAAATCATGAGAAATTATTTACAACTGTAAGAAAATCATTGGTTTTCTCTTTTCTTTCCTTCTTTCTTTCTTTCTTTTTCTTTTTTTGTGTTTCAGATTTTTATTTTTATTTAAATTCCAGTTAGTGGGGCACCTGGGTGGCTCAGTAGGTTGAACATCTGACTCTTGATTTAGGCTCAGGTCAAGGTCTCCGGGTCATGAGATTGAGCCCTGTGTTGGGCTCCACGGTCAGTGGAGAGTCAGCTTCTCTCCCTCTCTGCCCCTCTCCCTGCTTACTCGCTCTCTAAAATAAATAAATAAATAAATAAATAAATACGTATTTAATAAATAAATAATCAATTAATTCCAGTTCATTAACATATAGTGTAATATTAGTTTCAGGAGCAAGATTTAGTGATTCGTCACTTACATACAGCACCCAAGTACCCTCCTTAATCCCCATCACCCATTTAACCCATCCTCCACCCACCTCCCCTCCAGCAACCCTCAGTTTGTTCTCTACAGTTAAGAGTCTGTTTTATGGCTTGCCTCTCCTTGTTTCCCATGTTTATCTGTTCTGTTCCTTAAATTCCACATATGAATGAAATCATATGGTACTTGTCCTTCTCTGACTGATTTATTTCACTTAGCATAATACACTCTAGCCCCAACCATGTCATTGCAAAGGGAAAGATTCCATTCTTTTTTATGGCAGAATAATATTCCATTGTATATAGATACCCATTGTTAAACACTTTAATATCTATTTGTATGCATACAAACATGGTGATAGTTGCTTATTCAATAAAATATTGCCTTCAACTGCTAGCTACAACAAAGCAGTGTGTTACCTGAGTGTGAGTTGCTGTGAAGCTAGAAGGGAACTCTTCATTCATTAGTTCAGGTTTTCTCCTATATCACACTCTTTTGTATGAAGATCACAGGAGCTCTCAAAGTATCCAAAATTATATTTTCATCCTCTATCACCCATCTCTGTTGTTAGAGATTTCCATCTACCAGATCTAAATATTACTTTAAAATAGCAAATATATAGACTTATACTTCTTTTCTGAAAATATTCTTACCCAATGATAAACCATGATCTTGGGATTCAGGTGTGGCTGAGAAGGTCTCTGAGATACCAACAGGCTTTCACCTCTGAGCCCATGTCTGTCCTCTGCTGAACACTGTTAGCTGCCTTTGGAAGTACAAGGTTCTCAGATGTGTTCAGGTAAATAGAGCTGCACAAAAATAAACACTTAATGGAATGTGGGGTTCATCCATGCAGTTAGTGATTTGCTGAATATCCAACTCATCTAAAAATGAACAGTATGCTCACTTTCTGCTGTATGGGGGATTTGTTTTATTAAGAATGAATGTATTGGGGCACCTGGATGGCTCAATCAGCTAAGCGTCCAGCTCTTGATTTCAGCTCAGGTCTTGATCTCAGGGTTGTGAGTTCAAGCCCTACATTGGCTCCGTGCTGCATGTGGAGCCTACTTTAAAAAAAAAGAAGGGGCGCCTGGGTGGCTCAGTGGGTTAAGGCCTCTGCCTTCGGCTCAGGTCATGGTCTCAGGGTCCTGGGATCGAGCCCCGCATCGGGCGCTCTGCTCCACAGGGAGCCTGCTTCCCTTCCTCTCTCTCTGCCTGCCTCTCTGCCTCCTTGTGATCTCTGTCTGTAAGAAAAATAAATAAATAAAATTTAAAAAAGAAGAAGAATGTGTTGTTCTTCTTACATGAAAAAGATTCTTACCCATGTACTCCAATTCTTGGACAATTGGTGCGTTGTATGGGGTTGTACTGAGCCCTACCCTATACTGTTGCCTAATTTCCTTGTAAGCACCATGCCTGAAGTCAACAAGCTGAATTGTTTTTAATATTCATGTAAATTATAAATCTGCAGAAATCTCTTAATAGGGTTCATATCATGTAAATAATTTATTTTTATGAGGACTTGTACTGTTTTGTTTAAAAAATTGCAAAAAAGAATATCCTTCAAGTCTCTGGGCCAGAGCTTTCAGCAGGAAGGGACCTTCTGTTGTTGGTTTTCACATTGTGTCTCATGTGCTGACTGAGGGAGTTAGTTCACAAACTCTTGCCTATTTATATTTCAGTAAAATTCTCCATTCCAATAGAAAAACCTCTCCCAGGGATGCCTGGAATCTGGGGTGTAGAGATTGAGACTAAACATGTAAGGACAGCTCCCTTAGGAATGGCAGGTGCTTTCACTGGTTAAAAAAAAAAAAAATCACAGGAGTCCTTTAAACCTCTTTTTGGAACAGGTGTTGAAAAAGATAATTTCTCTGGAATATGCTCTTTTCATCAATCTAAATACCCTTCACAACTACCAGATGTCAGCATGATTCTACCAAACCCCTTATGATGACTGACTATTTCTTACACATTTCCCTGTGGGCTAGAATGTACCTCCACAAATAAAATCAAGGAGTGCCTGTATCCTGCCTTTACCTGAAAATGTCTTGGGGTTATAGTTATGACATGTCATCACTCAAAGAGATTAGAGCATCAGACTTAGGATAAGCTGGCAATAGAACCCAAAAAAGAAATATACACTAAGTTAACAAGACTGTAAAAACCCCAGGACCAGAAGAACAAGCAAGGTCCTGTCCCTTTACCTGAGGCAAAATAGGGAGTCATTCCCCATGGGAAAAGCAAATGAAACCTAACCCCAGACCTTCATTTCAGAGCCTCATCTCAAGAACTCTGAGGTTAGGAATGAAGAGTCTGATCACACTTTATTTTCTCCAACTGGTACCAGGTTCCATAGTGGAAAAGAGCCCAGCTGTTGCTATTACCTGTGCATGCAGGAATGGCTGAGAAGGTGGAAACACACCCACAAGTCCCTTCTCTCATCGCACTCACAAAATATAAAGAGTCTAACCCAAATTGGAAACAGTTAAGAAAATGCTGGAAGGGAAGTGGAAGAAATTGCAAGAGTGTTCTAGCTCTTCTGTTGAGGGCTCTACATGCATTCTATCCCTCCTGATTTAGGGAAAACCAGTCTAAATAATATTTCTCATCTTCCCATGCACTGTCCCCCTCTTCCCTTCTTTGTTACGTTCATGACTCCCTTCTTAATTTTCCTTCTTTTCTGCCTCATACTTCTTTTCTGTTCTCTCTTTCCTTACTTTCATTCCACTTGGAAGGAATATTTTTTGAATACTACAGTGATCTGGATACAGACCAGGCTCTGTAGATGCAAAGATGAATACAGCATCAGAGATATGTCCTAGAAGAGGGGACGGGGGGACCGTGACAGGTCTGGGTCTTAGCATGTGGATAGTGAAGTGCCAACAGGATATCCATGGAGGCAGACGGTACTGGTTGGGAAAAAACTAATCAGGAGCTCAGGAAAGAGGAAACTTATTGATTGTCTGTTACACTATAGGCACTGTGTTTGGTGTTGGGAATGGAGTTAAAAAAGTAAAACCCAGCCCATTTCTCCAAGGACTTTAAGAAAACAAACAGCTACATTCAAGTATTAGAGGTGCAGAGAAAGTTTGGGCAGGTGCAGAGGAGGTACAAAGAACAATGTCCTATGTGGGGAAGGAGATAAAGTTGGCCCCCCAGTTTCATTAACCAGACCAGCAAGGATGGTGTCCATAGGCATTAAATTTGCAGTTGGCCTTAAGTTCTATTGATACCAAATTGTTCCAGCCAGTCTCGCTCATGGGGTAGGACTAGCTTTTCTGATTTGTATTCTTCTTTCTCTAACTGGGCACTGATATCCAGGAGGAGAATAGTCTCCATCTCTTCATGGGAAAGGGGAATCTGTGGCTACCTGTATAAGGCCTCCTGCCCACGTTATTACAAGAAGCTTAAACTTGTTGGCTTTATTGTTAGGCTTAACACTCTATAGATTTCACAAAATAGCCAATGATGGTTTACATTTTCCCCATGCATTTCCTAAGCCCTAGAATAAGCCTGATGGTGTTCTGGGGTGAGTGTTCAGACTTTAATGAGCTAGCACTCTGATGGGTCGCAAGAACTTTCTGAGAGCACAAGGAGATAATTGCTGTGAGTCTTTTCAGTGGTGTAAGATCAGACGAAATTAACTTTATATTTCAAAATCCCTTCCCAGCTTTTGTGGTAAAATCCCCTTTGATTTATCATATTTTGAACTAATGGAAATTCCCTCCCATGCTACCTACTCCCAACCCCATTTGTTTAAGCATCAGAGGAAACTCTCCTGTCTTTCATCAGTCACCCATTTGTATCTCTCTCCTAACCCAAAAAACCCTCATAGTCTTACGAAGTTAAGGTTTACACAAACAAGTTAACTCTCCCAGCCCTTTCTCAGATGCCCGAATTAACTCAGACAAACCAAAAATGGAAACCCAAAGGTCACATACCTGCTGCATTTTTATCCCTTTAAAGGAAGAGTCCCCTTTTGTGTTTTTCCTTTGCCAACAACACTGCTCTCTAGCCACAAGTTATTGCTAAGAAAACAGGCAGCCTTGAACAGTCCTGTGAGGTTCTATATATAGTTAAGTCAATACTACTGCAATCAACTCAGATATTTTTGCTCAGTCTAGGTTTGTTTTTCCAGGTTTTGGATTTAGACTGTCTACTTCCCTCCAAAATTACCTATTACAGTGTTGTTTCAATTATGGTGATGTATTATTATTGATGACCTGAACTTTATTTATGATACTTTTCCAAGTTATGTGGGATTATTATTAAAAAAATTATAGTGAAGTGTAAATTGCTTCTTGTTAGTTCTGGGGGAGGAGGAGGATTATTGGATTTTTTTAATGAAGATATTTCTTTTCTTCCTCACTCTTTTTTAAGTTTTTAAATTCCAGGTAGTTAATATACAGTGTCATTTTAGATTCAGGTGTACAATATGGTGATTCAGTGCTCCCATCCATCACCCAGTGCTCATCACAAGTGCCCTCCTTCATCCCCATCTGCTATTTCACCCATCCCCCACCAGACCTCCCCTCTGGTAACCACCAGTTTGTTCTCTATAGTTAAGAATCTGTTTCTTGGTTTGTCTCTATCTCTCTCTCTCCCTCTTTTTTTCCTCTTTGCTCATTTTTTTTTCTTTGTTTCTAAATTCCATACATGAATGAAATAATAAGGTATTTGTCTTTCTCTGACCAACTTATTTCACTTAGCGTTATACTCTCTGGCTCCATCCATGTCATTGTAAATGGCGAGATTTCATTCTTTTTTGTGGATGAGTAATATTCCTCTGTGTGTGTGTGTGTGTGTGTGTGTGTGTGTGTGTGTGTGTGACATCTTCTTCATTCATTCTTCAGCCAGTAGAGCCTAGGACTGTTTCTGTAATTTGGCTATTGTAGATAAAGCTGCTATAAACATTGGGGTGCATGTATCCCTTTGAATTAGTACTTTTGTATTCATTGGGTAATACCTGGTAGTGCTATTGCTGGATCATAAGGTTAATTCCATTTTTAACTTTTTGAGGAGCCTCCACACCATTTTCCACACTGGCTGCACCAGTTTACGTTCCCACCAATAGTGCATGAGGGTTTCTTCCACATCCTTGCCCACACCTGTTGTTTCTTGTGTTGTTGATTTTAACTATTCTGTGTGAGGTCCTATCTCATTGTAGGTTTGATTTGTATTTCCCTGATGATCAGTGAGGTTTAGCATTGGATAATTGGATCTTTATAGTTTTTTGGCCATTTAAAATTTTAATTAAGTGCTCTATAGGCTGAAGAGGCTGAAGAAGTCTGAGATAATCAGAAATGATAACAGTTTCTTTTAAATGTTAGTACCCATTTCAGGTACTCTTTCTGCTGTGGCTGCTTTATTTCATATCAATGAAAAGAGCATAATCTGATAAACATAAAGTACATACCAAAAAAATTACCTCGTAAAATAAATTTGATTTTATGCCACATTAACTATCCTGCCCTTCCAAGTATCTTGTTAGTACACAGAACGGCTGAGCTTACTTCTTACTCCCAAGAGAAATGGGTGGTTGGTAAAATCACCAAGAGCAGGGTTTTTCTGCTTTAGTTCATCATTGAGAATTGCTAAAACTTGCACAGGACTTTAGAGGCACGTGCTTGGTCCATAAGGTTTGGTAATCCTTCAAGATCCTCAGTAGGCAGGATAGTTAAGAGTCCCCAAAAACATCTTGAACATTTCCCCCAAAGCCATAACAAAACAAGCAAACAAAAACCTACATCTGAGTCCTGACTCTGACATTAATGACCTTCAATAACATATTTAGTTTATTTAGGTCTCAATTTTCTCACTTTCATTATCATTAGGCGATCTCTAAGACCTCTTTGAGCTCCAAGATTTTATGATATTAATATTTGAAGTATGCCCATTTTTACTAAAATTAAAGATTCTGGCATCTTCTGAGAATTGGTACTTGTGAGTCTTGGGTGTTTGTGGTCTTGACACTGAGGGAGCTATATTTGAGTGTTTACATCTGAGTGAATCACTCTCAACCTTTGAAATGTGAATATCTAAAGTCAAAGTATTTTACAGAGTTCCACATGATAATATATGTACTTTTGGAACCAATTGATTAAAAAATTAGGCAGGGGCACCAGGGTGGCTCAGTGGGTCAAAGCCTCTGCCTTTGGCTCAGGTCACGATCCCAGGGTCCTGGGATGGAGCCCCACATTGAGCTCTCTGCTCACTGGGGAGCCTGCTTCCCCCCCTCTCTCTGTCTGCCTTTCTGCCTACTTGTGATCTCTAAATAAATAAATAAATAAATAAAATCTTTAAAAATTCTTAAAAAAAATTAGGCAATACCAGAGGAACACTTTGACTTCATTAACATTTTCAGTAAATTTATATTTTGTTATTCACAACAGCATCTATGTATATTTAGACAATACCATTACTTATTATGTATCCGAGAATACCATTATTTATTATTAAGTATCAATGAGGATGCTTTCAACTCCAATAACTGAAAATACCAACTCAGACTGGCTTAAATGGTAAGGAAGTTTATAATCTCAACATATGGAGAATTTAGAGACGGGGTGGCTCATTAACTGTTTATTCTGGCACTCAGTGTTGTCATGAGGAGCAGGGATATTTTCAGTTCTCGTCTCCTCACTGTGGTGATTTCGTTCGTGTGGCTGCAGTGTTTTCAGCAGGTCCACACCACATCCAGACATAACAATTCCCTGAAAAAGAAAAGGGTTATCTCTTGTCTCCTTAGAAGCAATAAGCCTTTCCCTGAAGTCCCTAGATAGGCTTTCTTCATGTACAATTTGCCACAGATGGATCACATTTCCTTCCTAAACCATCATTAACAAGGACAGGAGGTTAAGGTAAACAGTTTGGGGGTAGAACTGGGAGGCCAGCACCATGACTGCTATGACAGATGATCCATCCTCAGTCTATATATACAGAACGCTGTGCACAGAACCATGAGAAGTTGGCATGTGCTGCCCACTTCTTCCAAATACTCTGGAGCTCCTTGATCACATCCTGTCCATAATACCAATTGACACTCACCACACTATTAATGACTTGAATTTGCTTATGGATTAAAAAGATGAAATTAATAGTTCTAAAGCAGATCACCCGTGTGAGCATCTTTCCCAGAGGATAAATCTTAAATAACTGCAACAAATAGCACATGTCATGCTTAATACTTAATGTTGCTACTGAGAAAAACAGAGAGATCTGCCCAAGGAACAAATCTCAAATGAGATCACAGAGATTATGATGGGATGTCATTACTGCCAATCATTTCTGCTATAGGAGTGGTAATAAAAGGGGTCAGTGAGAAATATAGACTTTCTCAAACAAAAATCAAGAGAATGAGTTGCCAATAGACCTGTCTTTCAAGAAATGTTAAAAGAAGTGGGTTTTGTTTACCTTTTTTAAAGATTTTATTTATATTTTAGCTTGAGAGAGAGACCGAGAGAGAGTAAGCACAAGCAGGGGGAACAGCAGGCAGAGAGAGAAGCAGACTTCCTGCTGAGCAGAGTGCCCAATGGGGGACCTGATCCCAGGACCCTGGGATCATGACCTAAGCTGAAGGCAGACACATAACCTACTGAGCCATCCAGATGTCCCTAAAAGAAGTTTTTTGGAGAAAAGGAAAATCATATAGGTCAGGAATTCAGGTCTGCATAAAGTAAGGAAGAACCTTGAAAAAGGAATAAATGAAGGGAAATAAAAACTTCTATTTTTCTTACTACTAATTGATCTAATAGACAAGCTTATTTAAAATCCTAATACCAACCACATATGCAATTATGTATGGTTATGCTTTATATATAAAGTGTATACTTGTACATAAGCAAAATGAAAGACTGCAGGAGCGCCTGGGCAGCTTGATTGGTTAAGCATCCAACTCTTGATTTTGGCTCAGGTTGTGATCTAAGGGTTGTGAAATTGGGCCCCATGTTAGGCTCCGCACTCAGCGACATGTCTGCTTAACGTTCCCTCTCTCCCTCTGCCCGTCCTCCCACTCATGCTCTCTCTCTCAAATAAATAAATAAAATATTTTAAAAAAAAAAAAAAGGAAAGGAAAGAAAATGGCAGGTTTAACCACAGACTGGGATGAATACCCGCAAAAACACCTCTCTCTAAAAGGACTTACACTCAGAATATATAGAGAATTATCAAAATTCAATAATAAAAAAAAAAAACCCAGTTTGAGAATGGGCAAATATTTGAACAGACACTTCACCAAAGAAAATATATGAATGGTAAATAAACACACGAAATGATGGTCCACATCTTAGTCAACAGAGAAATGCAAATTAAAGCCATATTGCAATACCACTCCACACTTACTAGAATGACTAAAATCAAACGAACGAACAATACCAAGAGCTGACAAAGATGTGGAACAAAAAGAACTCTTGTACATGACTGGTGGAAATGCAAAATGGCACAAATATTTTTAAAAACAATTTGTCAGCTTCTTAACAAATTGTATCTGTATTTACCTAGGTCAACATTCCACTCATAGGTATTTGCCCACAAAAAATAAAAACTTAGGTTCATGCAATATAATTACATAATGTTTAGAGCAACTTTATTCGTAATTGACAAAAATGAGACATAATCCAAATGGGCATCAAAATATGAATGTATAAAAATTGTATATCCAAACAATGGAATATGACTTAGTAATAAAAAGAGGCAAACTAGTGATGTACACAATATGGATTAATCTCAAATACTAGTCAAAGAAGCCAGGCTTGAAAGGCTATGTATTATATGATTACATGACATTCTGGAAAAGGGAAACCATAGGAATAGAAAACAGATTATTAGTTGACAGGGGCTGGAGATGGAGGTAAATTGCAATGGAGCACAATGGAATTGGGGGATGTGATGGAACTGTTCTAGATCTTGAAGAGTGGTTATACAACTACCAGCATTTGTCAAAACTCATAGAGTACAAAAAAGGTGAATTTTACTGAATTTAAATTATCTGATTTGTATCTGATTCTGGCAAATGGCTAAAACACCAGGGGCTGCAAACACAAGTTGGGAACTTGTTTTATGAAAAAGAATAGTTTGAAACTTTTTAGAGAAGGAGAGCCTGGCTGGCTCAGTGAGTTAAGTGTCCACCTTCAGCTCAGGCCAGAATCCCAGAATCCCAGGATCCGGCTCCCAGCTCAGCAGGAACTCTGCTTCTCCCTTTCCCTCCCCTCCTTGCACACTCTCTCTCTCACTCCCTCTCTCCCAAATAAATAGATTAAATCTTTAAAAAAAAAATTGGGGGTATGAGTTTTATAATCACTGGAATGTTGAGTCAATGAGCAGTTCAGGCAATAAGATGTGATTTTCAGCGTGAATCTGTGTTAGAGATATACCCATGAGGAAAATAGTGGTAACCACAAACCAGATAATAGGGTGTGGTCTTCATCTTAATAAAGATAGTCCTTGTGTGGACATGTTTGTGAGAACCAAGCCCATCTTCTGAATCATGGCCTAAAGTACAACAGAATATTCATCACCTGATACAGATATTGCCGATCTTTGGGCTAAAAGCCATTAAAATCCAGTAATAAATCCAGCTGTCAGGTGGCTTCCTTCTACTTTGTTGAATTGTTTTTCATTGCTCCCCAATAGAGATCAAGCCTAACACACATTTTAAACAACTGGCCTATTTATATTCAGTAATTCCTTTTTTAGAGATCATCTTTTTCTATGAGCACTATTGAACTTTTCATCTCCTTGATGCTTCTGACGTCCCTTCCATGTCATTTCTGAGCATATGAATACAAATAACTTGGCTTATCCCAGTTCTTAGAAAGATTTAACAGTGCCAGGGTGGGCAGGTGAACAGTGCCAAACAGAAGACTAGGAATGACTTGCAGCCCAGACAGGATTTTCATTTCTTCCATAAATGGGGGAATCTTTTGGAATCTAAGGTGTATATTTTCTCTGATAATGAAAGGGTAGTAACTGTTAACACTAACACCTCACATATTTTTCTTTGGCTCATTGTTATCTTTGGATAAAAAGTAATCTATAAATGTTTAGTTATTAGAAACAAGTTACAGAGGCACCTGGCTGGCTCAGTCGGAGGAGAATGTGACTCTTGATCTCCAGGTTGTGAGTTGGAGGCCCACATTGGATGCAGAGATTACTTAAATAAATAAATATTAAAGGGCACCTGAGTTGTGCAGTTGATTGAACGTCAGACTCTTCGTTTCAGTTCAGGTCATGGTCTCAGGGTCATGAGATCAATCCTCATGTTGGGCTCCATGCTTGACCCAGAGTCACTTGAGACCTTCTCTCCCTCTCCCTCTGCCTCTCTCCCCCACTTGCATGCACTCTCTCTCTCTCAAATAAATAAATCCTTTTTAAAAAATAAATACATGTTTTGGGGCACCAGGTGGCTCAGTGGGTTAAGCCTCTGCCTTCGGCTCAGGTCATGATCCCAGGGTCCTGGGGTCGAGCCCCGCATCGGGCGCTCTGCTCCGCAGGGAGCCTGCTTCCCTTCCTCTCTCTCTGCCTGCCTCTCTGCCTACTTGTGATCTCTAAATAAATAAATAAAATCTTAAAATAAATAAATAAATACATGTTTTAAAAAAGAAAAGAAACAAGTTACAGATAATCTGGTAGAGCATGTGTTAGAAATAACACATGGTGTTTTAAAACTAATTAAGTGTTTTGTCTATAGGTGATATATTTTAATATTATCCTATTGTCTTAGTTCTAAATTCTTCAAGACAGAAAATGAAACCATTTTTTTAAACCTCTCATGTGTTAGGTAATGAACATAGGACAAAATGGAGGCAGGAAAAAGTCAAGGGAATGATCCCCCCCCCCCCACCCCATATCCTTCTGTAAGCTCTAACAGGTGGTCTTCTGAGGAAGGTGGAAGGACTTTGGAATTAGGGAAAAGGAGGGAAGTTTCTGTGGTCAGTGGCTGGCTTGGAAAAATCTCATTGTCATCCCAAGTCCTACCCTCTTTCTCATCCTAACAACAATCACTCAATGCCCTGTGTCTTCCCAGCCTCCCTGATATTGGCTCCCTTGGTTCCTTTCCTCTTTTCATCTTTGCCTTCCTAAGCTTCAGCCCTTCTGTTTCACCTAAACTACTGCCCCGGTGTCCTTTATTAGTTTCACTGTCTCATCTCTCTGGTCCACTCTACATTGTCACCACACTGATCTTTGTTCCACCCAGTTTCCATCATTCCATTTCTCGACTTCCCATAAATCCCTCTCACCCATGGAAGGACGTAGACATTCCTCAGACTGGCATTTCAGATTTCCCATGATCCGACTGGCACACCCTACACTTCCAATCTCTCCCATCTACTCTTTTTTTCATGGTATGTTTTACCATCTTCCACCCAACCCTTACTCTTTCCTGGGTCGGTGCCTCTCATGCTGGACTTTGTGCTTGAAAATTCAACTCTGCCCTCAGTTTCTTAATAGCACCCATCCTTTTAAGTACCGCTCAAATGACAACTCTTTTATGAAACAATAGCTGATGCCCACAGCTGGGTATCCATATATTTTTTTTTCATGTTGTGTATTCCTTAAAGGCATGTTTTATATCTCATCTTCAATTGTATCTCCACACCCAATGCCTTGCTCAGAGTAGACACTCAATACGTATTAGTTTACTCATTCAACAAATACGTATGGGTTCTGAGTGGATAAATGAATAGATCTGAAATTAGAAATGGAAGAAAAGAAACCAGGTGCTTTGCTATTATTTTAAAAAGGCAGCAAAGAACACAGTTTGAGAACAATTCAGGAACCATTATGGACAGGAAAAGCAGATGGAGACTTTAAGCCTGTGTGTGAAGGGCAGGAGTTGGTATACTGTGTCTCAGCTGCATCCTTCCAAAAGCCAGACTGCTCCATAAACTGTGACGTACGCTGTTGTCCTCATTGTTTACAGGGAAGTCTTACTATCCAGGAGTATATACAACCAAAGAGAGAGCCAGGCAGAAATATGGTCTTCTGGTCTTCGAAATAGCATAGCAAACTGCAATAATTATTGTATCATTTTTTAAATCATTTTTATTTTATTATGTAGGAATTCAGTGTTGTTTGTTTTTTTTTAAACCAGTGGATTTACTATTCAACAAAAGAGCTGAATCACTGACTGTAGGTACTGGAATTATCTCATTAAATATAAAATGATTTTCCCTCACCTCCTTCTCAGTGAACTTTTTATTGTCTCTTAGGGAGACAAAGCAAGTATATCCCAAAACTTCAGGATTCCTGGAGGAAAGTATCATCAGAACAACATATCACTATGAAGTGATGTTGTTTTATGAAAGGAGGGTCACAAAATCCATGGAAATCGATAGGGTACATTCCTTTAAACAAAATAGGTAAAGAAAACTCTGTGTTCACAAAGATTAATGAGGTAGTGAGTAGTCATTTGACAAAAACACCCTGTCACCAAAAAGTGGATTTACACATCACTTTTCAGAAACTTGGCAGCCACGTAAAACAGGGTCCACCTATACTCAACGTTGCTCAGCAAGTGATAAGAATCTGGTCACCAGATGCCAATCTGGGCTACACGTGAACAGGCATCCTTTCTCCCCAACCTATTTAAAAGTCAGTAGATAATTTGAGGAGGATGAATATTTTTCCGGTTGCCACTTAAGGGAATTTTCTTTCTAGTCCATCACACATTGATTAAACATGACTCATTAACACAGCTCTGAAAGGAGCAGGAAACAAGAAACACCTTTCTGGTGTCTTAGTCACTGCTCTATCCTAAATCTGATTCTGTTCCTTTGTTTCAGCAAGGATTTTGTTTTTTTCTGGTTAATTTAAAACATTTAAAAGACAGCTCCCTTAGTACCAGGCATATGGTAGGAACTTGATATACAAATGTTGAATGAACATAAAGATTTCTTTCACTCCATGTACCAAGATAATGTCTTCTTATAAATGATTTTGCTAAGTACAGTAAATGATGAATGTTGAATAACGAATATAAATGCTAGAATTCTTTTAATTTCCTTCTCTCCCAGAATGCTTAGTACAGGACTCTGTAAACAGCACACACACGCACACATAGACATAGACTTAGTAGCTACTGAGTTAGCTCAGAGGATCTTGGTTGAATTACTTTGGGGTTTATCTCTTTTGGGTGTGACTTTTCCATTGTCCCTGGAGAATTATGTTATTACAGTACCCCAAGGGGGTAAAAAAGCAATGCTGATTCCAATGGTTCATTAGCATGTTTGGTTTTATACAATTGTTATAGTTAAATAATTGGTCTATGGTTGCCAAGTCATAATAGATAGATTTTTATCTAAATGCATCAAGAAATTCTATCAACACCATAATGCTGTTGGCGGCAAATATCCCCACTATTCAGACGGTTTTCATTCTGATTTAAGTTGTCATTTGCTCTTGGCCTGATCTATTTTGATAATGTCTATTTTCTTTCAGTTCAAAGCTATGGGCAAATTTATTTATTTATTTATTTATTTATTTTTTGAAGATTTTATTTATTTATTTGACAGGCAGAGATCACAAGTAGGCAGAGAGGCAGGCAGAGAGAGAGGAGAAAGCAGGTTCTCCACGGAACAGAGAGCCCGATGCGGGGCTTGATCCTAGGACTCTGGGATCATGACCTGAGCCAAAGGCAGAGGCTTTAACCCACTGAGCCACCCAGGTGCCCCTGCTATGGGCAAATTTAAATTGCAGTGATACACCAGGCAGTGGGAAATGAGAGTTCAAGAGTTGAATGGAATATAGGCTTTGTCACTGTGTGTAAAAAAACAAACAAAACAAAACAAAAAACCCCAACCTAGTCCTCCTCTTGTGTCTTCCTTTACTCTCACATGTCTACAAGCCTACAGCACTTTGGATACTCTGTTTACCAAATGGGGGCAGACAGGGGGAGGGGTTCCCACATCAGGCAACTCCACAGCAACAGCTGTGTGTCCTACAATTTTTTTCAATTCTGACACTGTCTGTCTGGAGACAGTGTCGGATCCCTCAGGGTAAGGGTTCAGTCCCACGAGACTGCCCCCCACTACAGACACTGGTCACAAGCAATAGTAGGTCCCCAGGTTACCTACATCTACTGTCCAATGTGGCAGTAAATCAGAGGTTCCCATGATCTCCTCGCTCTTGGATTCAATTATTTGCTAGAGGAGCTCGCAGAACTCAGGGAAACATTTATGTTTATCAGTTTATTAAAGGATATGATAAAGGATACAGATGAATAGCCAGATGAAGAGAGGCACAGGGCGAGGTCTGGGAAGGTCCTGAGCACAGGAGCTTCTGTCCCTGTGGAGCCAGGATGCCTCACCCTCCTGGTATGTGGATGTGTTCATCTACCTGGAAGCTCTCTGAACCCCATATCATTGGTTTTGTAAGGCACCCTCATCAGGTAGCTATGATCAATCATTAACTCCATTTACAGGCCCTCTGCCCTTTCTGGAGCCACTTATTAGATGTAAAATCTTTGGCCTGGTTACTCACTGAATTTCACTTTCCTCAGCTATAAAAGAAAAAAACACAATAGTACACACCTCTTAGAGTTGCTATAGGGAATAAATAAAATAACGTAGTAAAATACCTGATGCACAATAGACCTTAGAAAACGTTAATTCCAGTCTCTCTTCTTTCTTAATCTGAACACTCACACGGTGGCAGTACGGAGTTGCTTTTTTTTTTTTTTTTAAGATTTTATTTATTTATTTGACAGACAGAGATCACAGGTAGGGAGAGAGGCAGGCAGAGAGAGAGAGAGAGAGAGAGAGAGGGAAGCAGGCTCCCTGCTGAGCAGAGAGCCCGATTCGGGGCTCGATCCCAGGACCCTGGGATCACGACCTGGAGCCAAAGGCATAGGCTTTAACCCACTGAGCCACCCAGGCGCCCCCGGAGTTGCTTTCTAATGTCAATTGAAGAACATTTTTCTAATACCTAAAAACACCTCCCTCCCGTGGCTCATGAGGCCTTGCGTGATCTTGCCACTGTCTCTCTCTAGCTTCTCTCCTACTGCCATCCTCACTTCGTTTAGGACACTTAAATAGAGTGGCATCACTTTTCCTCAAACTTACTTGGCTTCTTCTACTTCAGAGCCTTCTCAAATATTTTCTTCCCTGTCTAGATTCTAGAACAATCTCAATCCCTCCTTTCACCTGTATGACCTTTGCTCAACCATCCTCTTATTAGTCCAAATGTTACCTTCTTTGTGGGACTTGCCCTTCCATCCCTCCTCCAGATGACCTCTCCTCCTCTCTGATAGAATCCAGAATTCTTTCTTTATAGTAGTTATCACATTCTTAATTGTGTATCAATGCATAATTGTTTGTTGTGAACCTCATTTGTTATAAATTGTGCCCCCCCCCAAATTCCGATGGTGAAGCCTAACCCTCAGTTATCTTAGAAGGTGAGCACAATCTGGAGATACAGCTTTTCATGAAGTAGTTAATGTGAGGCTGTTAGGATGGGCTCTAATCCAATCTGACTGGTGTCCCTGTAAGAAATTAGGACACACAGTGAGAAGCTGGGATGCTCACACACACACGGAAAAGGCCGCATGAGAACACAACAGGAAGCCAGCCCTTTACAAGCCAAGGAGGGAAAGGCTTGGGGAGAAACCTAGCTGCTGACATGTTGGTCTTAGACTTCCAGCTCCTGGAACTGTGAGAAAACTAATTTCTTTTGTGTAAGTCACCAGAATGTTGTCCCGGCAGCCTTAGCAGAGTAGTACACTATTTAAGACCTACCTTCTTCCATTATACTGTGAATTCTGTAAGGACAGGGAATATGTCCACATTTCATTACTGAACTCTCAACATACAGTTTAATGTCTGGCTCTGAGCGTGTTTTTGTGTAATTCAAGAATGAATGAGTAAATGAATGACTGATGCAGGCTTATGTCGATTTTGTGCTGTAAGCTCCCCATTTTCCAGATCCCCAGTGCTCTCCTCCTATGAGATTGACAGCAGACACGCTGAGTAAGTATTCATTTCGGGTAGGCAGGAACATCCCAGAAAGGAAGAACCCAGGAGTGTCACATTCTAGGTCATCGAAAAGCTTCTGAGTGCGTGACTCCAGGGCTGAATGTTGGGGGCTTAGGAGTGAGACCCCCCACAGGTGGTGCTCGGTGGTCCACTGCCGTTCCACGTGGGGTGAGTGCCCACCATAGCAGGGCGCAGACACTCCAGGAATCCAGAGGCTCCCCTCAGGATTGGGAATACCATCTAAGTGAGCTCCAGGTTCAGACTCCCCATTATTAGTGATAGCATGAGTCTCAAGCTAGTCGTTAGGGTCCTGGAAAGCCAGATACTAAGCAAGTATTTGAGCATTATGTAGATTGGTATAAATTGACCCTTTAGGGGAGTCTAATGGCTCCAGGGAATGAGCCGAAACTAGAGAGTTTCTGGGAGTCCACATACGTCTTTGGGTGTGTGGAGACTCAACCCTCCTCAGCAGTATGTCTCCATTATTTGGTGGCTAAGTGCTTAAAATCTTGTTACTAACATGTCACTCTTTGGAGTAAACATCACTATATCTGGCTGCCCCTTTTAAAAAATAAATCCCTTTGTCATCAATTGTCCCACTTTTCAGTCACCAATATCTGATTTTGAATGAGTTCACCCCTTTACTCCAGGTGGGCTTGACGGGGCCTGGGTCAGAATGAAGGAAAGAGGGCAAAGGCAGATGTAGGAGAAACAGGTCTTGAATATAAATCCAGCCAACTTCACAGTTTTTCTAGGAATCGGACATTCGTCCACAGGCACCCCCACGAGCCTGGCCACACCGTGAGTCACGCACCTTAGGATTTTTACCATTCTCTGGCCACAAGGAATGGGAATGCCACGTTGTGGCAGGTCTCTGGTTATGAAAGATAAGGAAACGTGATAAAGGGCATTTCCTTTACCTTTGTTCCTTTCTCCCCACAGACCCATAAATGGTTAATGGGACTCCCCTGGTCCGAGAAATGTTCTGCCCACAGTAAAGT
Source organism: Martes martes (assembly GCF_963455335.1). Taxonomy (NCBI): domain Eukaryota; kingdom Metazoa; phylum Chordata; class Mammalia; order Carnivora; family Mustelidae; genus Martes; species Martes martes. The sequence continues at coordinate 24,641,197 of NC_137902.1, forward strand.
TTGATTCCTGGAGGCAGATCTTTTTTAAATGCACAAGTGTCAGATAATTGGAAGGGTGGAGTAACTGTAAGCCCGACACACCTTTGTCAGGACTTGTTAAGGAGCAAAGAACTGAAAGAAACGAGGGGGAGAGCAGGAGAAGTAAACATTTTTGGAAGATCACTCAGCTCTAACACACCTGGGCTGGGTCTGGATAAAAAAAGTGGGGTCTGCAAACGTCTCGGAGAAAACATCAGGAGGAGAGAGAGAGAGGGGGTTTTATTCAAAGTTGTTTCCAGTCCCTTCCAAATCTCAAAGAAGGTAAGTTACAGGAGGGATTTGTCCTTTGTCTCCCTTCCCCTGGGACTTTGACTTGGCATTTGCTATTTGGAATTTGAGTGTTTGTTAGAGCACATAAGATGAAATTGTTAGGGTTCAAGCATTGCAGCAGACGCAATTAATTGATCCAAAAGTTCCTTTGCTTTCTGCATTCTGCTTGGGGGAGGTCTTTTAAAGGAACAGTCAGAAAGGTCCCTCTGGGGGAAGAAGAAGGCCGGTTACGATAAACTGGGCTCTCGTGGCCAGTTGGGTTTTCTCTCTTGGTATTATTTTCAGTATTGTAAAATGGCTTGTGTTAAAATTGTTTTATTCAGAATAGGATAGAGTTATGATTCCTTCGATCTCAGTCTCTGGCACTTGCTCTCCCCCCTCTCTCCATTTCCTTCTCTTCCCTCGAAGCAGAGACTAGCTCAGAGGTGAAGTCACAGAGAGGGTAAGTGGGGGCTTGTAGAAACAGCCCCTGAGCGCGAAGAGCTGAGATGCCGTCTGGGCTCCGCGCCTGCGGGTCCTGATTAAGTTCGAGAGGATGGAGGGACATTGTTGTTTACCACGCTCTCAAAATACCGCCTCTAATCTAAAGCAAAGTGTAATATCTGAAACGGTATAATCCAGGAATTTCCTGGAGTCAAATTTAGAACAAGGAAAAAAAGAAAGGGAACGTTTTGTCTGTGTAACACACCTTTACTGGCCAATTCGCCCCTTCTCCCCAGATCATTCTGGGGTGAGAATTACCACCTTCAGTATCTCACTGGACGGCCTTAACTGCTCAATGACAAATCACCATGTTGCTTTTTTTGAAGTGTAGACAGAGCCCCTGGCACATGGCTTCATGTGAGTCACAGTTCATCAGTAGGTAATGGTCATATTTGCTAATGTCCATAAAATATAGTGAGGTTTTTTAAAAGATAGTCATTCTGAAAGCCGAACTGTTTTTCCTCACCGCCGTCTGCTGTGTCTTAGAGGTAAGGCACAGATCTAAGTCAGCTCCTGACGGCTGCCCTTCAGAAAATTGGAGGCACCAGCGTTACTCTGAGCCCCTTCGAAACACTCACACAAATCTGATCAGAGTTGACCTGGGCACAGTGACAGAGTCTTGCCTCAAGCTTGGATAGAAACTCAGATTCGTGAAATGGATCCCACCTAAGGACCAAGCTCATTCTCAGATTGTGCCTGACCAGAAGCAGCCTAGGTCTGTGCGGTTTGGCTTATTTGCTGTTATTAACAGCAGCAGGACTTCACGAAAAAGGGCTGTAAACAAGAGGCAACATCACAAACCCGGTGCCCAAACTCCCTCAACCCCAAATTCTGGAAATCAGGGGTGTCAGATGTAGCCAGGGGCACACCTGACGCTGAGGTATGTAGAGACCAAAGCCTCTGAGACAATCCACCCTAGGGCGCTGGTTTTCCTGGCATCAAACTGCTTGCACCATCCGTGTTAACAGATCAGAGTAGTACATGGTTTTCTCACCCTGTCCATTTTGTTGTTTTGTTTTTAGATTTGAAGCATACAGAGATGAGAGTAATAGAAGCTATAAAAAAAATACTTGCGGTTCCTTAGCAGAAGCTAGAGAGATTAATTCTTAAAATAGGAACTAGAAAATACTTAGCTTCTCCATTCCCTTCCTTATTGAAGACTAAGTGTTTCGTGGGTCATTATTTTTTTCATAAGGTTTTTTATTTTATTTTATTTTATTTATTTGAAAGAGAGAGACAGAGATAGAAACAGGGATAGTGAGAGAGCACACAAGAGGGAGGAGAGGGACAAGCAAGCTCCCTTCTGAGCAGGGTTAGATTTCAGAACCCTGGGATCATGACCTGAGTCAAAGGCAGATGCTTAACCACCTGAGCCACCCAGGCACCCCTCATGGGTCATTAGAATAAGGTCACTGTGAGAGCTGACTCTCCGTAACAGTGGTTTGTCCTGATTTGTGGGCGTGCCATTACTGGAATGGTTTTAGGTGAATGTGACATAATTTAAATGCAGTGGAAAGAAAAAATTCAAAAGAGTAGAAAAATGATTTTGAATTGTGTCTTTCTGCATAAGAAAATATCATGAGATCATTTTTCTACATCTTCTAAAGAGCATTAACGAGGACATCACCATGAGCAGCCCCTTAGCACTACAGGTGAAATTAGCATAATTTTGGAATTGAGAACCTAGAGACCTGCTCTTTCTTGGTTCTAGTGCAGTGGCCTAAACATCAAATAAGTTAAAATTAAAGAGTTAAACATCATGCTACTTGACAGTACTTCCATTAAGTAGTGTTTTGGGAGGAGTGAGCTGGGCAGGGAGGCACAGGCTCAGGCATGTGTCCGGGCTTGTAACTTTCCTTTCCCTAGCGTTACACTTCTTAAAACTATCCGCACTGAGAAAGTTTTAAAAGGAAGTCCTGCGGGGATACCACAGGCCCTATGGGACGATCCCAGTCCAGGTTTGTGCCTCGACCCATCACTTTCCTTTCGATGACTCACTTAAAAAATTTTCGTCTTGTATTTGATTTAGAGGAATCCGCCTCCCAGCATAACCCTGCCACCTCAGACTTTTGGTGGCAAAGTCACCAGAACTCTGACCTGAGTATTCCAGGCCCAGGGAATCATTCTGAGCAGCCATGGGACTCAGCCTTCTCAGGGGCTTCGGGCTGAAAGAGAGGCCGGGGCCCATCCACCCACACCCAGCTCAGGCCCATTCTCTCCCTGAGCACCTTCTAGGAAGGATTCCCCAGGTCCTGGAGGGGGGTATTTGATTTCTTAGCAGGTGGTCCCTCTCCTTGTACCCTCTGGTAGTTGGGGAACCCATGGCATTTTGCCATACACATCAAAGCTCCATCATCAGCACTTAAGAAAAAGACTTGGAGTGCCTAGGGTAGTGGGTTATTTTTCTGGGTACAGAAAGAATAAGGAAACACTCACTAGGTTTGCTGCCTGGACGCTGAGACTTTCATCAATGGGAGCTATCCTCAGTCTGCCTTGATGGCGACAAGTAAAAGAAACCCAGCCAAACCCAAATGGATGGCTGCTGACAGCCGCTTTCTTTAAAGGATCAAAACACACAATAACTTGTGGGAAGTAAAAGCCTCCAGGGCCTGTTATAAACAGTACGTTTCAGGATAGTGTTTCCTATCAGTTCGGGTACCACCCTAGGTGGCTCCCCGCAAGCCGCCAGGTGCATTTGAGTGTTTAATCTCCAAAATGCCTCCTGGTCCACAGCTAACGACCAATTAAAAAAAAAAAAAAGAAAAAAACAAAAAAAAAAAAAGGCAGAGGGGCTTCAGAGATACCAAAGGCAATTACTGCTTAAAAGCTTTCAAAAAGGGGTGCCTGGGTGGCTCAGTGGGTTAAAGCCTCTGCCTTCAGCTCAGGTCATGATCTCAGGGTCCTGGGATCTAGCCCCACGTCGGGCTCTCTGATCAGCAGGGAGCCTGCTTCTGCCTGCTTCTCTGCCTACTTGTGATCTCTCTCTCTCTCTGTGAAATAAATAAATAAAATTTAAATTTAAAAAAAGCTTTCAAAAAGGGTATCTGGTGGCATGTAGGTTTGTATGACAGTAGTCAAACACGTTATAGCCAGAATGCAGACACAGACACAGGCCAGGTTTGGCCTTCTCAAGAGGCTGGACTCCGTTGTGAAATTGTCTATGGAGCCCCTCCTCTTTGGTTCTGGGAAACATACCAGAGTCAAAGCCACCTTCTGTGGCTTTTCAGATCCAGTCAGGAGTTTTTCCATGATGCCTCATTCCTTGCCTAGAGCTGCACTTAAGAAACTCCAGTGAGCAAGAAGTTGGCATGTTCAACCAGGCCCTGAAGCTAACTGTACCCATCTTGGTTCATTCCACCAGCCTGCTGAGGAGCTGGTCTCCTGTGATCTTGGTTTTCAGTGGGGAAGTCACCTGGGGCCGCATTATGACTTTTGTGGGCCCTGGATGTATTTGATTTTTTGGACCCCTTCCTCCATTCAAAAAAACAAAAACAAAACAAAAAACTTAAAAAATTATATTTTATAACTGCATTGAAAGAATATAAACCAGGTTAGATTGTATTCATTTCTCCTTCTGATTTTAAAGATATTCTTTTTAAGATTTATTTGAAAGAGAGAGAGAGAGCGCGCGCGCATGTTCATGAGCAGGAGAGTGGGGCAGAGAGAGCAGGAAAGAGAGAATCCTCAAGTCCTCAAGCAGACTCCCCACTCAGCACAGAACCCAACTCAGAGCTAGATCCCAGGACACAGAGATCATGACTTGAGCCAAAGTCAAGAGTCGGTCGCTTAACCGACTAAGCCACCCAGGTACCCCATTTCTCCTTCTGATTTTAAATTTAAAAAAAATGTATTTATTTGAGTGAGAGAGAGAGTATGAGCAGGAGGGAAGGGAAGAGGGAGGAGAAGCAGACTTCCCACTCAGCCTAGAGACCAATGTGGGGCTCCATCCCTAGTCCCAGAGATCATGACCTGAGCCAAAGGCAGATGCTTAACCAACTGAGCCACCCAGGTATCCCTCTTCTTCTGATTGTAAAAAGAAATTAAAACACTTTCATGGGCCCCTAAAAGTGTGATAGGATTAGGTACTGTGCCTTGTGTGCCTAACGGATAAGTGACCCTGAAGTCACCAGGCAGGTAAAAAAATCTGAAAGGAGAAATCTTTTTTTTTTTTTTAATATTTTCATTTATTTGATAGAGATTACAAGTAGTCAGAGAGGCAGGCAGGGAGAGAGAGGAGGAAGCAGGCTCCCTGCTGAGCAGAGAGCCCGATGTGGGGCTTGATCCCAGGACCCTGGGATCATGACCTGAGCCAAAGGCAGAGGCTTTAACCCACTGAGCCATCCAGGCGCCCCTGAAAGGAGAAATCTTAAGCAAGGCACATCCTGGGCAGAAGTGGCTTGCCCTGAATTCCAGAATCCAACTTGAACTGCATCCAAAAGAGAAAGGTAAGGTTAGGGGGAGGAGGGAAAACACAGGAAAAGCCAGATTTCAAGTCTTCCCAGACTGGAAGCCACATCAAGAACCCAGTTGGGAAGGGGCTTCCTGTTGTGCTCCCCTGTGTGTTTAAGCCTCAGCCCCCACCCCAGCCTTTTGCTGTCAGATGGCTTCAGTCCATCTATACTTCAGGACACAGTGGACAAGGTCTCAATGGTTTTCCCTTCTGGGAGCAGTGAGTAAGGGGGAACATAGATAACATAAAAATATGCCTTTCCTACATATTTCTGTAGATTTTACACATTTTCTTCATATACTTTTTCCTACAAATAAGCATAGCGGGGCTAGCTTATTACAAAGGGAAAGTTCCATATTGTAAGAAGTGTTAAGTGCCATACAAGTACCAGCAGTACAGTAATTTTTCTCCTGATTTAAATCGATCAAATGTCGGGATGCCTGGGTGGCTCAGTTGGTTAAGTGTCTGACTTCTACCCAGGTCATGATCCCAGGGTACTGGGATTGAGTTCCATATTGGACTCCTTGCTCAGCAGGGTGCCTGCTTCTCCCTTTGTCTGTTGTGCACGCTCTCTTGCTCTCTCTCTCTCTCTCTGACAAATAAATAAAATCGAAAAAACATCATTCTCCCATCTAAACTCTAAATAATGAAGTATTCTATTCATTGAGTTCCCTGTAGAACACTAAACATTATGGGATAGAACAAAATGAGTTCGCTAAAAGCACCAAGTGCATTGACAGATATCCTTCAGCTGTCTGTTACTTTTTTTTTTTTTAAGATTTTGTTTATTTATTTGACAGATAGAGATCACAAGTAGGCAGAGAGGCAAACAGAGAGAGGGAAGCAGGCTCCCTGCTGAGCAGAGCCCGAGGCGGGGCTTGATGACCTGAGCCAAAGGCAGAGGCTTTAACCCACTGAGCCACCCAGGCACCCCTGTCTGTTACTTTAGCAAAGAATGGAGGTTTTATAGTCAAAGGTCAGGGTGCCACATCTTCCATGTAATTCCACTACTACTCAGCAAGGGGCAGTCTGGTCAATAAGATCCTGAAAAAAGAGCTCCCCATACAGGACAGAATCCAAAGTGAAACTATCCACTTTGTGCAGTCCAAAGTGGACTCCCTCTTATAACTGAAATAAGGAGTGGGAGGGACTCTGTAAAAAAATATGCACAAGAAAGAATTATGCCTTGAATTCTGGGAGTCAAGTGTTTTTGTTTCTCAGCTCGCATACTAGGGACCTGTGCTTCCTAAAAGTGATGGTAAGTGTCATGGCTGATCATGGTTTTTGGCTTTTCTGCAGGTGGCTATGGTATGGATGTAACCAAGAAAAACAAGCGAGATGGCACTGAAGTCACTGAAAGAAGTAAGAGCATGAGACATAGCATTATAAAAGTAATAAAAAAATTTGGAAAGAGTAATTCATGCCTGATTCCATCATAACTACTGTCTAATTTCTAAATTATTTATAGTCTTTCTTTTTTTTTCTTTTGTTTCACTGTATCATTTAAAATGTTTTCCTAAGTAGACTTTATTCCTTCCCATATGATGGATTTTATTGATTTTTATTTTAACATACTTGTAATCAAAATGTGTTCTGCTTTTTCTTCAAAAATGAAAACTACCATTTCGACATATAGTTCTCATAATTAGTACTTTTTTTTTAAAGATTTTATTTATTTCTTTGACAGACAGAGATCACAAGTAGGCAGAGAGGCAGGCAGAGAGAGAGGAGGAAGCAGGCTCCCCGCTGAGCAGAGACCCTGATGCGGGGCTTGATCCGAGGACCCTGGGATCATGACCTGAGCCGAAGGCAGAGGCTTTAACCCACTGAGCCACCCAGGCGCCCCTCATAATTAGTACTTTTAATAGCTGCATAATATTCTGTGAAATGAATCTGCCAAAGGCATTTAACCATTTCTTTATTTAGAAGACATGGCAACAAAAATCCAAAAGAATAATATCCTGCTTACTGCAGGGACAAAGTTAGAATAACACTGGTGTCGCAGTCACAATCTACACTGAAACAGAAAACAGACACATTTCTTTTGTGAAACTGCCCAAATCATAAATTCAGAGACATTTAAACTGTCCCCGAAACGGTTCCAACTCTTTCATTTATCCTGTGACTTTCATATATCTCTAATAAAAAAATTCTGGCTTCCCAGACTTGGAACGTTAGGTTAAGAAGTAATTTATTTTTATGTGTCCAAGAATCCCAAAGGTCCACACAATGAGAGGTTTAGTGAAAGCTCAAGGACTGTTATTCAAATCAAGCTGCCATTTTAGTCTGAAAAACCATTTCCTGTTATGCATGGAATGCAGTTTCTGCCACAGTCATCACCCCAGGTTCCTGCCAAGACAAGAAAATCAATTAGAAAAGTACCGTGTGAAGAAGGAAAGGAGTGGGGCAGCAAGACTGGTGCAGGACAGAGCAGCGTCCTGCCCGACGGCTTAAATTGGTGCAAAGGATCCTGCACCTTTTCCCCTTTAGCCTCCCGTACCGACGTGTGTGCGCACATACACAGCACGCATGCACATATACCTGGACATGCACACACTTGCACACACCACACAAGTGTGTGACGTCAGTAGACTGCTGCTCCTTTATGTCCGGCACAGAGGGAGGTGGTAATGACGGTCACCCTTAGAGAACAACGTTGGCCCTGCTGTGATTGTAGGAATCTGCCCACCTCCCCATGTTGCTGCAGGAGAGAGAGCGGTTCAGGAAGGCAATAGGTTTTTCTTCTAACTGGTGTTTAAAACATTCTGGAAGCTTTTATTACCTCTGTAGATTCATCTTCACTTGGGAGTCTAGAGAAACTCAGCCTGGGGAGGCAAAGCGCTGGTTCTTGTAGTCTGTCTTTGATATATCTGTCCCTAATTTCACCAAGCACCAAATGTGACTTACTAATAACCCCCGGCCTTCCTACACAACCCCACATTCAGGGATGGCCCTGCAGATTTTAGCATGAATTATGTCCTTCAGACATAATTGTCTGCTAAAAAGCTAAAAAAAGAAGTACAAAGTGATTATCCGCTTCACAGTGAGATCAGCCAGGAAAATGCCATGGCCCTAGCCGGACTGGGTGACCTTTGGAAGGGGCAGTTCAGATAGAGTGTGGCTCGACACATTTGAGGTGACTTGTGGCCCTGGTCCTCCTTCAGAGGTGAATCCAGGCCTGGACTGGATCTAATTGTTAAATGAGAGACATGAATGCCAAGGTAAGTCATCCTTCTAACTAGTGGGTAACTACTTTTGGTTCCAAAAGGATATAAATGTATTTTCCAGGTCCATTAAATCACATCATTATTGCACATATGTCCATGTGCAGAGAGTCAGAGCACATACCTTAAAGCATGAGCATACAAAAATCAATGTTAAACCTAATTTAAGATGCTGAGCCTATGACAGATGTTAGACCTTGCCAAGATATAGGGAATTCAGTGTAGTATATCTGATCTTTTTATTTTCTTTTTCTAGTTATCACGGAAACAGTAACTACAAGACTTACATCCTTACCTCCAAGTAAGTGACTGTGGAGAGCTTTCTTCTCACTAAGGCATGTGTGAAGCACCCCACATGTAACCTTTCCCGTGGGTACTTACTCTTCAGTTGAGCAAAACCAAAATATCTGAAATCTCTTTTTTAACAGCTATAGAGACATTAATTTATACAACCACAAAATCCACCAGTTTGAAGTATACATAATTCAGTGGTTGTTGGTATTGTTAACCTTAAAAATAAACTGGCCAGTTATTTTACCAGCAAAATATGGGTTTATTCGGGAAAAGCAAAGAATCACAACCTGGAACAAGCAAGCTAAGACTGACCATAGGCAAGTCCAACAAACAAAGAAGAGAAGCATTATTTTATGGAGATTAAAGAGGACACTAAGAGGTGTTGTTTAAATGAAAGACCATTGGAGAAAAGCAATTCAGGGTGATGGATGGTTTCTCATTGGCCAAGTTGCAGGTGTAGTAGATTTCCTGGAGGAAATGCAATGTACATCTTTCCCTGTTGAGGCCTGTAATTGGTGACTCTTTTCTGGTGAGGATTCTTCTGTGTGTCTGTAATTGACATTAAGTGGCATGGCTCCCCTTCCAACCTCCCCCTCCAGCATCAATTCACTTGAGCGAGGTTTCCTTTTATTAATTTTCATAGTATCTTTATAGAGTTGTACAGCCAATGCAACAATCTAATTTTAGAACACTGCATCACCCCAAAAGGAAACTTCATGACCATTAGCAGTCATTCGCCATTACCTCCCCTCTCCCCTGCCCCCGAGAGCTGTGAATCTATTCTCTGTCTCTATAGATTTACCTGATCAGACACTCATATCAGAAACCTTATCCAGCCTGAGCATAGGGTGGGAGAAGGGAACCACTGTTCAGGCTTCTTCTGTCTGAGTCCACTAGTCTTCTGGGGCAGTCCTTAGGTTGAGTCCTTAGGCTTCTGTATTGGAGAACTGAGCCCTAAAGCTACCCCTGCACCTGCCAGGCAGCCTGGCTTACAGAGGATGGGAACGAGAGGTCAGAGCATGACGGCCACCATGGGGAACACCAGCGACACAGAGCTGTCACCCACCCCTTCAACAACTCTAGTGGCTGCCATGTCTATGGCACTGACCAGGCAATCTCCAAAAAGCAAGTCCAACCCATGCCCTAGCCTCACAGAGCCTTTCATCACTCAGCTACCTTTTCTTCAGCTTTCCTAGTGAGCAACTTGCTATGTTCCGCCCAGAAGACTTTCCTTTTAAATCAGGTGGAATATTTGCTCTTGACATTTCTGTCATAAACAAACACAGGAGAATATGGCAGCTTGCACCTGCAAAGGGACACCAAACCAGCAGGGTCGTGGGTGATAAGCCAGGGGTGGTCTCCACAGTGGAGCTGGAGGGGACCCCCCCCGGTCTGATTCCACCCATAAATTGTCACCTGATTCTTGTTTGTGCAGAAGGGGGAACCAGCAACGGCTATGCTAAAACGGGCTCTCTGGGTGGAGGGAGCCGGCTGGAGAAGCACAGCCTGACCCATGGCAGCAGTGGCTACATAAACTCAAGTAAGTGCCTGCGGGTGGAGGGACTGGGGGAGAACAGGTGGACAGGGGCAGAGGATCCTACCAAGAGAGGAATCATCACAACTGCTTGTCATCCATTCCAAGTGCTCCCAGTTGTTGTGTAACTGACACAGAGACCAGCCAAGGGGATACTTTCAAATAAGATGCACTGGAAGCCTCCTTACAATGGGATCCGTTTCTTTTAGTCCCTAATATAAATAACAATGCTCAAGAATGCTTGGTGGGGAGGTGCTCTTTTCCCACTGAGTCACTCTCTAGAAGCTGTTTCTTTTAGGGAAGGGTGTGCACACAAGAGGGTTTACAATTTGAATTAACAACAACAACAAAAGAAATTTAACCACTGGGTTACTCCGCTCAGGGAGTCTAGTGACACACAATCCCACACTGAGTTTCCACTGGGCAACCATCCAACACAGGCCCATTGTTCCCAGTGAAGCACTCTTTCACGGTAGCTTCCAAACCGAACCGAGACAAAGTGAGGCAAAACAAATGAAAAACAAGCACACGTATAACCCCTGAGGCCATTTAAACCGTCTTCGATTGACATTGAAAAAGAAGACCCAAGACACAAATAGCCAGGTTGACCAAGAGGCGTGGCTGCCGCTAGCTGTCAAAGTCAAGGGACACGTCGTGGGATTGTATCCTAGTCCATCCAGCAGTGAGCTACAATTAAATGCCAGGTCCTCAAGAAAAATCCTGCCAAAGCCTCTCCCTTGCCATGTGCAGTCACGTCCACAAAGGGCCCCCCTGCCTTCCTTCTGTGGTCAGCTGGGGAAGGACAGCGGTGATGACGGCGATGATCTCACCTCCCATTTCTGAGCGGTGTTCTCAGAAGGCCCTCTGGGCCCCCCGTAGGACCCTCTTTAACCTTGAGCAGCCTGAGCGCAGTCAGTATAACTGCAAAGCCGGTCTGAGGTGCTGTGAGAACTGATGCTTTTCCCCACTGCAGGTGGGAGCATGCGAGGCAATGCCTCCACGTCCAGTTACAGGAGGGCTCACTCCCCCGCCTCCACTCTGCCCAACTCACCTGGCTCCACCTTCGAAAGGAAAACTCACATCACTCGGCATGGAACATACGAAGGTATCAGTCTGTATATTTCATTTCATTTCATTTCATTTCATTGTAGATGTCATTAGTACAGAAAGGTGGATTTATGATAGCCTGGGGATGGGACCCAGGACCAGAAAGAGCTCCTGCCCTGGGATTGTGAGGAGCAACTGATTATAGATTGTGGGGTTGGGGGACATAAAGACAAAGGGACCTTCCAAAAGGACTTTCAAATGCTAAAGAAGACTCATGGGATAATGGAGACCTGCCTATTGCCAAGCTAAGCTGGTTTTTCCCTCCAGCAAGGCAGACAGTAGCGCTGGTGGGCTCTTTCTCGCCTCTGCCTGCCTGAGTATTTGTCAGTGGGCTTTTAAGGATCTTTAATTTAATCTACATTTCTTTCTGCTTCCCACATCAGTTTCATTTCTTTTATGGGCTTATGTTACTTGGAGATTTCATTGATTGACCTGCCCCCTTATTCATTCATCCATTCAGTTTTATCTCATATCTACTGTGTGTTTAACACCGTATGGAATGCCTTAGTGGACACCGTCGGGGCCAAGGACTGGCTGCCTCAAAACAGGCCACTGTGGCTTGAACATTATTTTGAGTTAAAAGCAGTCCAAACCCAGCAGATTCAGGAAAAGCTCTTTACCTCCCCCTCAGCTGCCTGCTTGTACCAAGAAGGGAGCTATTAACAGAGATCCCCCTAAGACACTTATCTCCATAAGGCAATCGTTTTTCCAACCATCTCCTCTCACCTTCCTGCAAATGGTCTTCCTGCCCTTTGTATCCTCAGGCCCCTGCCCCTCTCCTCAACTCGCACAAGCATCACGTTGCCTGTTTCTGGAATTTCCATGTCTGTGTGGTTTCCCTGTATGTACAAAGCTAAATTTGATTTTCTCCTTTCTCCTGTTAATCTGTCTTATGTCAATTTGATTCTTAGTCCTGCTAGAAAGATCTTGAAAGGTAGAGGAAATTCTTCCTCCCCAACAACACTTAAATGAGTTACACGTGAGGGGCGCCTGGGTGACAGTCAGTTAAGTTTCCATCTCTTGGTTTAGGCTCAGGTCATGATCTCCGAGTCGTGAGATCGAGCCCTGGGTTCGGCTCTGTCCTCACTGTAGAGTCTGCTAACATTCCTCTCTCCCTCTTCCCTCTCCGCTTTCTCTATAAAATAAATAAACAAATCTTTTTTAAAAAGAAGTAATGAACTAGATGTGGATCTTGTCTTCAAGTTGCCTGTGGTCTGATAGATAAGCTAAGCTGACGGATAAAAACTGTGATGTAAAGTTGAAGGGGATGAGCATTTCCAGCTGAGCCTTCAGAGAAGACTGTATGGGGCCTGAGGCTGGGCCTTCAGATGTGTGACGTTGGAGGCGGGTGGTGAGGTGGGGCGCTCCAGCCTGCAGGGGGCACACTCAGCACAGACAGGCAGCAGTCGGGCTGGGCAGCAGGCAGCTGAAGGGGCTCAGATTCAGGGCTGGCCTGTTGATGTCTGGGCTCTATTCTGCAACAGTCAGAAGCCACTGGGATTTTTGAGTAGAGAGTCGATCCTTCCTATAACTCCAGATGCCACGCGCGGGAAGAGCAGGGACGAGGTGACAAGTTTGAAGATGCTTATAGTCAAGGGCAAACTTGGCTGGGACTAGGGCGGTGGCAGTGGGAGAGGAAAGGAGGAGCAGTAGATGGAATTGACGTTTGACAACTGATGAAATATGAGGGGAGAGGGAGGCCAAGGAGTCTGTGCCACTGAGACTCAAGCACAGGTGGCTGGGTCCATGGCGGTGCCAACGACTGAGGGAGGGGCGCCGGAGGCAGGCTCAGGAGGAGCAGGAGCAGGAGCTCCGTAATGCTCCCAGGCAGGCAGCGGGGCACATGAGCCCAGGAAAGAAGTCAGGCAGGATACCCAGTTTGGAACCATTTACAAAAAGGTTAGTAGAAATGGAAAACTAAGGAATCAGCCAAAGAAGGGAGCCTGAAAGCAGAAGGGAGCAAAGAAAACTTTGGGTATGAAGCAGAAGTGATGTGGTTTTGGAATATAGGTGAGGTTCCATGGGGTGAAGTCCGGAGCCAACAACCAAGAATTCTTGAGAGGTCTTTGGTGCAGAACAGTGGTTTATGAAAGCACGGGGACAGGACCTGTGGGCAGAAAGAGCTGCTGCCCCCGGGGTTGTGAGGGGCACCTGATTATATACTATGGGGTTGGGGGAGCTAAGGAAAAAGGGAGAAAGTATTTTCCTGTATTAAAGAAGACACAGAGGATACCACCGGAGGCTTTGCTATTGTCAAGTGAAGGTTGTTTTCCTTGTAGTTAGGCATTAACAATAGGATAGTTGGGAGCTTCCGGGAGGAACATTACACTCTGCGGGGCTTCAAGTACCTGTCAATGGACTGCTCGGTATAAGGACATTTAACTGCATTTGCGTTCCTTTCTGGAAGCTAGGCCATTGATAGAAATGCTTTGTTCTTGTAAACTGCTAAGACATTTGTAAACTGAGGGAGACTTTACATCTTGCAGGATTATGATCTCTAGAAGTTAACTATTTTTTTTTCCTTTAGGGCAGCCTGGAGTGCAGGAGGAATGTCACATTATTGGGGGGGGGGTGTTGTGGGGTCTCAGCTTCTGCTTTGTCCTCAGCTTGCCTTCTGTTCTCTCGTCAGAAGGACGAACCAGAGGGCACAGGAGGAAGAAGATGCTGAGGGGGCGGGGAGAGCAGGACCCAGGCAGGGACATGGAAGTCAGTGCAGGAACATGCTCCGGGTCAAGAAGCAGGAGGCAGGAGGACATTTGGATTTGGCTCCTGAAGTCCCCACAGTGCCGGCGACTGCAGAAGCCAGTTTGGTGGGAAACAGACGAGCCAGGCAGCAATGGGTCTGACCTTGACTGGAGATGGGTCATGGTGGTGGAGAAGCAGAGGACTGAGGGCTGCGCTCCCCAGTATGTGATTTCAGACCCAGAGCGGCCAAGGGGCTTGGGAGGGCAGGGAACAAAATCCAGCGGAGTCGGGTTGTATCACCACAGCGCTGTGTGATGTGAGGCCTTCCTGGGGGCCGGTGCCTTCACTGTAACAGGGTCCATGTTCAAGACGAACTTCACAAGGGCAGTGACGCTCCCATGCTGACACCACATATATTTGAACGACACTGGTACAGGGAAAACTCAGTGGAGGGCTTAAAAACAAAAAAAGCAAAGCAACCCTCCTGCTTTCATGCGTTCCAACCATTCGCCATCTGAAGCAGATCAGTGATCAGGATGAACCACGGGAACTGCGGCCCGCAGGCGTGTTCTATTTAAGAGCGAGCCCTCTGCTGAGCCCCCACCACCCTCCCCACGGCGGGCTGCAGGTGTCCCGCACACCGTCCCCCCTGGGAAGCCACGGGCTTGCGTGGCCATGGGTGCTCAAGGTTTTCTCGCCCTGCAGGGAGCTCCAGTGGCAACTCTTCCCCAGAATACCCTCGGAAGGAACTCGGTAGGTCCTTTCCTTACTGTCTGAAGGGATGGGCAAAGGCACTGGGGAAATGCCTGGGGTCAGGGGTGGAGGGTGTGAGCTCAGTGGATTCTTCTAAAACTTTGACCGCTGCTGAGTGGTTTTTTCCCTTTGCTCTTTATCCTGAAGCATCTTCAGGCCACAGTCAGCCGGGTTCACTTGCTGCCCTTAGCCGTTGCTCCTGACCCTGGTGAAATGGCAAGTTAGTCATGCAAGGGTCAGACTTGGACAGAGCAGCCCCAAGGCCAGGCAACAGCTGTAGGGTTTATCCTTCTCCAGGATGCAGAGACCTCCCAGCCAAGAGCAGCAGGGGTTCAAATGCACACACGCCAAACATCCCAGCACGTCCACCACAGTGGACTGCAAAGGGGTACATTTTATGCCAAGTGAAACCCTAGGCTGTCTTCACTTGGCCTCCAGTTTGTGGCCCGTGGTCTTGGATTCTCACTGTGTGTATGAGCTGATACGGTCATTGCACAGCGATTGTAATTTCACCTATCTGGTCATACCAGGAAGACCAAGGCAGTCTAACAAAAAGCTGAAGGGAAGATCTGGCTGTTTTTTTAAAATATATTCGGTCAGTGTAGACAGCCAGCCCCAACGACTAGGCTTCCAAATGATTACTTTAGTTAACACTCTAAGTGTGAGCTAACTTAACATTGATTTAGCTGATGCCCTGAATGCGTGGAGCCTGGCAGAACTCGCTCTGCCCTGTGGCTACGGGTTCATCCTTACTAAGCATCCACCATCGAACGCAGGTGGTTTGGGTTCACTGTGGGGCCTATGACTGAACTAGAGAAGCCATGTGGTGGCCTCCGTGTGGATAAGTTCCATCATCTCATCCTGAAGCCCAGCTGGCCGCACAAAGGGGCCGGGTGGGTCCTAAAGAGGGGAACCCAAAGAGGAAGTGGGGTGCCCAGGGCTTGAGCTCCAGGAAGAAGACAGGGCAAGACAGTCCATATGGAGTCCTTTACGAAGACTTTACACAGTGTTAGTAGAGACCTAGAGGAAGGCTTCCATCACCCATCTGGATGTAAAGGCACAAAGAAAACAGTCTCTTCCCCCGCTCAAATAGATCTCCTTCGAGGTCAAAAATATCTAGTGTGCCACCTCTTCGATGCGTAAGATTATTTTTCTTTGTTCCTCAGCATCTTCTTCAACCAGAGGAAGGAGCCAGACACGAGGTGAGCTCTGTGGCTGGGGTCATTTCAGTTCATTCAACAGGTTTTTTCTGAGCATCTAATATGTGTGTCCAGACCTGAGCCAGAAAATGGGAGGAGTAGAGAAGCATAAATAAGGCATGGTTCCTGCTTTCAGGGAGCCCACCACGTCCTGGGACTCTTCCGCAGGCCCCATCAGGATGGGAAGGGTAGTTTGTGGCACTGATCTAACATGGAAGGGAAAGCAAGGGTACAAACACCCAGGAACCACCTGGGGACTAATGTGTCCTGCTGTGGGTTACAAAGATGCTGGCACCACATCAGGTGTGCCAAAGTTTCACTTGGAGTCCCCTGGTTGACTTTAACAAGATGCACTATAATTGCCTTTATGTAGTGAGAAAGGAACGAAAGCCCTTCTCTTTCAAATTATTCCAGGGGACAGAGGGCTCCATGACAGTCTTGCACTCTGCATGTCTGCCCACAGATAAGGCTCTAGGAGGGAAATGGGGTCCTGGGGAGAGCTGGCCTGGATGCATCTGGTGAGGGTGGGGAGGAGCAGTGTGTCCACGCTGTGCTAAATGCAGAATTCTGCATGGGCCCTGGAGCTCTCTGTAATCACTCTAGACTTCCAGGGGCCTTATTGCATCAGTAATTCTAAAGTTAGGAACACATCAACCACCCACAACTTTAGGCTAATAGTTGAAAGATGTCAGTGGCCCATCTGAAGCTAACAGAATGTGAAACCACCCTTTACTGCCCAGAGGAGGCCCAAGTGGCTAAGTAAACGGTATGGGTTTTAGAATTTTCCCTCAGGCATCAGAGACCCGGGAGGCAGGAGAACAGAGTGGTCCAGAGTAGCTGGGATACAGGTCCCTGGAAGGGGGTTGGTCATTGCTGATGGTGATCGAGCCTCTCCCTCAGCCTGCGATCTCATCAGAGCATCTCTAAGTGCTGGGAGGTGTGCAGTGGGCAGGTTGGGGTGTGGGGAGAGGACCACTCCTTTTAAGCAGCACTCGTTCTGGGCACTCTTAGGTTTCCTATTCCCAGGACAGATCTCTGAGCAGCCCACATTTCTTTGTGCTGCTCAGAGCTCAAAGTCAGGCTCTGTCATCCAAGCTCCTTCACTTACACCTTCTCCATCTCCTCCCCTGTACAGAGAGCGAAATCCGAGTTCGACTGCAGAGCGCATCCCCATCTACCCGATGTAAGTGTTCATAGTCTGTCTGAAAACAAAGGATCCAGGAATCCAGAGTCACCATGGTGTGCATGCATGTGTGTGTGGTCACTTGATCATAAAACGTGTTGAAGGGCCTTCTGTGAAAGGGACTAGGTGTTGGGTCAGGAGCTGAATAACTCCTGTTCCCTGCTGCTGAAGGGAGGATAGAAAACTAACCCACCATGGCCTCTCCAGGAGCTGAAGGAGCAGGGAGCCAAAGAAACCTCCAGGGTCAGGGTCACTTGAAAGGAGACTGAGGGCTCCGTGGGATGAGCCAGCATCAGACATTTGGGGAACATATATTCAGACACTGGAGGAATGTTCCATGTGGCCCAAGGAAAAGGAATAGGAGGGGACCCGATAGAGTACTTAAGGTGGGAGAAGAGTCCGAAGTAAGCAGAGTGAGAGAATTTGAACTTTATTTCACATGTCTGAGATTCCCCAGCCCCTGTCCATCAACTCTGTTAGACTCCTGTTCCTGTGAGAGGCGATTTGACATCGAAATGAACCCAACTGGTAGGACGGGAGCCAAGTACAAAGAGTAGGAGGAGAAAGAGCTGGGTTGGTTGGCCCAGGAATTAGACAGGGCCTGGCCCAGAGCGCTCCATGCCCTGAGCCAAGGGGTCCGAAGCTGACCCCCCGGCATCCTTCCAGGCTGGGTGGGGCTGAGCCAAGGTTGGAGCTTTCAGGGAAGGGGGTGCCTGGGCAGTCCTCCAACACATGTTGTGTGCAAACCTGTCTCTTACACACTGCCCTCAAGTGGTGCCTCCCTTCTCTCTTAACTTGCCCCGTTGGAAGGCACAAGGGGCTTGCATCCCTCACTGAGCTAGCTATAGGTCACAGTGGCCACATGGACTGGAACTCCCACAAAAGCAGCATACTGTCAAGGAGTTAGGGGCCACGGGTTCCTGGTGGCCCCCCAGAGCATACAAGGTCAGTGACCCAACATGTGGGGTGTCCTGGCAGGGGATGAGCTCACTGTTGAACAATCTGTTTCCAGGGATCCGGTTCTCTCACTGCCCTGGGCATAAATCCCCGAGTCTAGCAGTCTAGGAGGATGGTCTTCCAGCCACAGAATTCTCCCCATGGTGCCTGATGAGGTCTAATTAGGAAATATATACTGAGGACCTCCCCATGGAGGCGCTGTATTTATGAGGCATTAATATTACAAAGTACCTGCTTAATATGTGCTATAAATTGACAAAATGCAAAAATTACAGTGCTGACCAAAAATATCCCGGCATGTGAAGCAGATGCCATCCCCCCTCATATTCCAGATACCGTTAATGTCCTTTCCGCTGCAGCTGGGCTGGGGGAAGAACCCTGGGCCTAATGGAAAATGTGGGCATCACCTTACAGGGACAGAATTGGATGATGTTAAGCGTTTGCTCAAGGGGAGCCGATCAGCAAGTGTGAGCCCCACCCGGAACTCCTCCAACACCCTCCCGATCCCCAAGAAAGGCACAGTGGAGACCAAAATGGTGACAGCGAGCTCCCAGTCAGGTAAGTCCCGTGGCTCCGGCTGCCGTGGAGGGAAGGGAGCCAGGTGGCAGAGTTGGCCCAGCCCAGGAGCTCAGCCACCCCAGCAGGCCTTCTGGGGGGTGGCAGAGGCCTCACAAGGTACTGTGCGTTCATGCTTCGTGCTGCGTGACCATGTGGGCTGCACACTGTCTGCCCCACCGTCCCATGAGCATGGGGCTGGCCTCTACACCCTAGAGAGTTTCTCCCAGGACATTGTTGACCTCCCTTGGGAATGTGTTGGCCACGTTCCCCAGATGAAGACTGCTGGGGACACTTGTAGTGTTTCCCTTCATTTATTCAGTGACTATTCCATGCCTCCTCTATGCCAAGTACCAGGCACTGAGGAGAAGCGGCAGAGAGAGGAGATACTGCCCCTCGTTGTGGGGGGGGGCCTCTGAGGGAAGTCAGACCGATAACCAGGAGATGGTAGTCAGGTAGGAGGAGTGTTGCGGAACCCTCGGAGTTCACATGCCTACCGAGTGCCAGGCAGGTTCTGTGGGGGGCAGAGAGATGAATAAGCAGATCCTCAGAACTGGAGGAGGGAGGGAGCCAGGTGTGCTGTGATGTAGAGCTTTCTGTCTTTGACTCAAACCCTTGAGATAGTGACCTCTTACGTAAATATAAGACAAACCTCGGGCCAGTGTGTATGGCTGCCTAGCCGGCTCCCCCTAGTATTGTGAGGAGACACAACTGCCTCAGATCTTCAGGAGCACCGAAGCCCCCTCCCAGGGGCAGAGTGGCCCCTGGGTCTGGTGGGCATGTAGGAATGTTGACAGGGTCTTACCAGGGAAGACTGCCCTGAGCACAGACCCAGGCCTTTGCTGTCTGTGCCTGCCCTCTGCCTGGAGGTCTGTGTGGGATTTGCTGTTCCTGCGCGTCTGTGAAGGTGGAAGCAGCAACAGATGGGAGAGACCATTGGTCACCAGCACACCAGGAGGTGGGGAGGGCCTCTTGGAAAAATGGGCAGACCCCAGAGCAAAACTGACCTACTTCAAATTTCACCAAGAGCCAGCAAGAATTTCTAACACGAGAGACCAAGTTTTCACCAGCTCCAGGGTTTCAGATGGAAGTGGGCTGACCAGTTTCCCTGGACTAAGGGAGTTCCCGGACAGGGGACCTTCGGGGCTAAACCCAGCTGGGCTACAACGGCCCGCCTGGGTTACCCCAGCACGGAGCGCCGACTGGTCTCTCACGGGGGTGCGGGCATGCCTGTGTGATTCCAGTGTCCGGCACCTATGATGCCACCATCTTGGACGCCAACCTTCCCTCCCACATGTGGTCTTCCACCTTGCCAGCGGGGTCCTCCATGGGGACCTACCACAACAACGTGACAACCCAGAGCTCGTCCCTTCTCAACACCAACGCCTATTCTGCGGGATCGGGTACGTGGTACGGGGCACTTCCCCTCCCACCGCTGGGCCCCTTGCACCTTTACTGGAGCCGAGGGACCCCTCTGGTATTGGCCCTCCCCGAAGCTTCCCTGAGGGGCTTTCTGTGGCCCGGCGTCCCATGATTTTCCCAGCTTAGCTCAGTCTCCAGGTGTTTCTTTTGATGGGTTCCATATGAGAAAGACTGTCTAGCACAGTATCAGAAGAAAGTGTCACGAGAAAGAACATGAAAACAGATCTGAGGAGCCTCGTTGCCCTCTTCATGGATAAACTGTGACCTTGAGTACATCAGTTAACCTCTCTGGGCTTCAGATGCCTTTTCTGCAAAGTGGCGACTAACAAGAGGGGCTCTGGCTGGACCCCATGTCCACTCGAGGCCTGACCATCTGAGGACCATCCCTTGGCTGGGACCCAAGGCCCACCACAGACAAATCGGTTCTCTGCTGCAAGGCAAGAGCCCACGATTTCCTAAAACCAGAAATGTAACAAAAGCTCAAAATGCAGCCCTGCCCTTCCTTCCCCGGCTTCTATGTGCCCCCCCCCCCCAACCCAGTTCTGGGCCCGCCGTCCCTCTCACCTGCCTTCCTCCTCCCCTGCAGTCTTCGGAGTTCCAAATAACATGGCATCCTGCTCTTCCACACTGCACCCCGGGGTCAGCACCTGCTCCTCAGGTCAGTGCTCGCCAGCTTGCGTGGCCTTTTTCAGAATGTTTGCTTAAAGCATTAGGATGCTCCCTCCTGCTGAAGAAAATCGTGGTTTCCTCAGAAATGTCCTCTCCGCCCCTGAGCATGAGGACCTTCCTCAGTGCGCACGGGGATGCAGACACAGGGCCCAAGGGGTGCCCGCCCGCGGTCAGAGGTGGAGCTCAGCCCCCAAGGGCAAGGCCTAAGGTGGAGGGGCCAGAGGCCTCACCTACCTGCTTGTCCTGTGCTGGTCCCTTTCTCCTCTGTGAGCAGTGGAGAGATGGAAGCAAAAGGGCCAAGTCAGTGCTCCGGACATTTTTCAGGTGGAAAGTATTGATACGTTAGAAGGATCTTACTTCAGATTTTTTCATAAATACTGTAGGTCACTGGGGGCTCAACCAATGTTACTGCTTAGTTTCCAACGCAAACATGACCACTTTAAAGGAATACATGTTCACTCTGTTTCCACATATGTCATAACCACACGTTATGTAAATGTTGCCAGCCACATCTTGTTTTTTGTTTTTTGTTTTTAAAGGCTTCTGCCTTCCCTCTCCATTACTGTGAATAGTAAATATAACGGGGGCCTTCTTCATTTAGCTGGCTGGCACACCCACAAGTGCAAATGTAGCATTCTTGTTTCAACACTTCTGTTTGACTAGAGCCCCACCAAACCCAGAAGACACCGGGTTCACATTTCATTCCTTCTGCCTTTGCCCTTCTGCTTTGCCAAGTCCTGACTGAGGAAGGGGGCCGATCTTGGATCCAGGATCTGTGCCCCAAACACTAGAGATGATGAAATAAGAGAAGCTCTTACCTGGGGAGGAATGAGCTTCTGCTCATTATTTAAAGACCAACAACAGCCTCTGAAATCCTAATGGGGACTAGGGGAATTTTATGTGTTTGAGTCTCGAGGAGGAAGTGTTCAAGGGAAAACCAAGGGTATGCCGGGTCAGCCCTCTTAGTCCCCCTGCGTCTGCGTCCTATGCCCACAGTTCCCCACCATGCCCCAGGGTGCCCCAGGATCCCCCAGCAAACATGGACTCCCTGGGATATTAAGTTGGCTCCACACCCAATGAGGAGCCCAACAGACCTGAGCTGAGATCGAGAGTCAGACACTTAACTGATGGGGTCACCCAGGTGTCTGGACCCCTGGGATATTTTTTAATGTCCTGGGATATAGCGACCTCGTTCGGACCCCGTGCAAATGACCACCTTTCAGTTGTGTGCACTCACTACCCAGGGTAGTTCAGGACCCAGTGCTGAGAGCTTTTGGCCTATGGTGGGGATCCCTGTGTCACTCACAATGTAAGAACTGAGAATGCTGGGTAATCTGTCCCGTGTGAAGGCCTTCATCGTGGAAGTGATTTGGAGGCTCTGGGGGCTGCCTCAAGCTAAAGGATCCCCCCCCCCCACCTGCACTCACCTGCCTTCAATTGCTTTTGCAGTGTTTGGCATGCAGAACAACCTGGCACCCAGCTCGTCCGCCCTGTCCCACGGCACAGCCACCACCTCCACAGGTCTGTAGCCGAGGTTGTTACTGCAGGCCCAGGCAGTGACACACCTCAGCAGCTGTAACTCACAGTATTCCTTTTCGGCAACCAAATTGGAGGGACCAAAATATCTCCAAAAATCAGTCAACCTTTCCCCACCTCCCAACCTAGAGGTGCCAACTTCTGTCACGTGCGGGCTCAGACATGAGGGAAAGAAACCACAGGGGAGCCTGTGCTGTGGCATGTCCCCTGTATATCCCTGTCTCACTGCTGTTTCTGATGGACCCCCGTCACTGTACATTGATCACCTGGGTGATTTTCTGGTGTACCCCCTGCGTATCCCCTGTGCAGGCCTGGGCGGGGGGAGCAGAAGTGTGACCCTTAACCTTTGCCCTCAACTTGCTTACTGTTTACTTGGGGTAGAGTCTAATACATGTGGAACAACTGGGCATCCTGTAACACAACATGCATCCAGTTATGCAGAGCATGTGTTAAGGTTGTAGGTGTTCTGAAGGGAAGAAATCCTAGGAGGACTTCATGGAGGAGGAGGAATTTTGGAACAGACCTGAAAGGATGAGGATTAGACCAAGGAAAATTCATCTAAATTCACTGCCGCCCCCGTGGCTGGAGAGCGTTGTCTTCCTTATTATTGTTCATTTTATTTATTCTGTGTTCTCCTCGCCTTGGGAGGCTGCGGAGCTGCTAGGGCTGGTCAGACTACTTCTGAGCCTCAAGAAGCCACCCTCCCACCCTGGCCTGCTCACTCAGTGGTTCCTTTCTTGCAGCGTATGGTGTGAAGAAGAACCTGCCCCAGAGCCCTGGCGTTGTGAGCACCGGCATGTCCACCTCTGCCGGTGAGCATGATCTCTGGCTGCTGAGGGCAGCATGTGCAGGCGGAGAAGTGCTCCGCGGGGACACCTGCTATATGAGAGGAGAGAGAACCCACTGCTGGTCCGAGGCCTGCAAACATGACTCACCCCGAGGCCTCCCAGTTGCCATGACAGAGCAGAGGCAGCTGTGCCCCTGGCCCTACCTTGGCCTTCCCGTCCAAGGGGTGGGGCGGGGAGCTCCATCCTCCACACCTGCCTAGGGTTGGGCATTTGTGCCCCAGTCCCCACCCATGTCTGTAAGCCCCCGGCCTGCTTCCTGTTATGTGTCCCCCATTGTAAGAACCAGAGAGCCCCTCAGGAGCTCCGCACAGATTTCCACTAGGATCTTTATCAACTTGGGCTCACTGTAGCTGGTGGGTTCTTTCCTCCATTGATCTGATCCCGTTGCTTCCTTCCATTCAACAATTGGTTGATTCAAAAAAGACTGAGCACCTGCTTTGTATGAGACGCTATTCTCCGTGACTGAGCAGAGCCGTGAACAAGGCAGACTAGGTTCCCGCCCTCACCAGGCTGACCGCCCAGTGTAGGAGGCCGATAGACCAGGAGACCAAGTACAGGAGAGGATGAGAGAAAATAACACCCACCGGAAGAAATAGGCGGGTCGCTAGAGATAGGAGTGTATGTGCATTAGATCAGGTGGTCAGGAAGAGCTGCCGGCAACCCAGGACAGGAACCCTGGAGGCTGAAGGCTAGACATCAACCAGCCATGTTAATTAAAGGAGTGCCTGCGAGACAAAGGGACTGTAGCCCTTTCACTAAAGATCCTGTAACATCCAGGTGGGGAGGCAGCATCAGAGGTCAGCCGCCCAGCACTTCTGGCATTGACCTCTGATGGCCAGGCCCAGCCGGGCAGGGTCAGTGCCTTTGGTCCCCAGGAGGGTCTTAGTGACTGCTGTTGGCGAGAACAGGCCTTTGGACATACCCGCTGATCCCTCTCTTTCCCTCCCCGCTCCTCTTGTCCTCCTCCTTCCTCTTCTCGTTTCTTCTCTCTCCCTTGTCCTCCTCCTTGCCGGCTCCTCTCCTTTCCAGCCTGCACCACAAATGTCCAGAGTGATGACGTCCTGCACAAGGACTGTAAATTCCTGATTCTGGAGAAAGACAACACGCCAGCCAAGAAGGAGATGGAGCTGCTGATCATGACCAAGGACAGCGGGAAGGTCTTCACTGCCTCCCCAGCCAGCATTGCTGCAAGTATGAGGGGGCCCGCTCTGGGCAGGTTTCCCAAGAAAGGCAGACCCTGTAGGAGACTGACTGTCCCCGCAAGGTAGCTGGAGACATTTTAATAAGAAAACCACAGTCACCCCATTCAAATGAAAAATGCCTGCCTGAATAGGGTGTTCCAGGGTCTGCCTTGAATGTAGATAAACATTCAGGAAAGTTCTGGTAAAATACTCCCAGAGGGGTCTTTGGGCAACGGGAAGCCTAAGCACCAACACAGATGCGGGAGATGAACTCAGGGAAGCTGGGCCCTCTTCCTACCCCGGTGTCCACGCAGGAGCGGCTCTGGGGTGGGTGGGGCGGGAGCACAGAATATCCCGGGTGATCCTGGGTTGTGTTCACAGCGTCTTTTTCAGATGACACCCTCAAGAAAGAGAAGCAAGCTGCCTACACTGCTGACACCTGCCTGGTATCAGAAGCTAATGGTGAGAGGAAATCGGAAACTGTCCCTCTGACTTTTATCTGTCTGCCTCTCATTTATTTATCCTCTGAGACCTCGCTGCTCAGAATGCAGCCTCTGGCCCTGCAGGATGGGCGCCACCCAGGAACCTATTGAAAATGCAGAGTGTGGGGCCCTGGCCCAGACCTGCTGAATCAGAGGCTGTATTTCTGCAAACTCCGCAGTGGTCTCGGGCTTTGTGTGCATGTGTATGTGTGTGTGCGCGCACACGCATGTGACTACAGCAGACGCCTTCCCAGGGTGCGTTTGCCGTCTCTGGCGGGATTGTTTTTCTCTGCTTATTCCCTATCCCATAATTTTCAGAACTACTAGAAAATGCTTCACAAAGCACTTGCTATGTTTATTATTATTTTTTCTTTCCAAATACTTGGGTTCTCTCCCAGCTAACTGCATTTCTCTGCATGCTCTGGGCCCTGTAGACTCTCCCCAGATCACTGATTTCAGGGAGGTCAGTAAAGGAAGAGTAGAGTTGGGCCCTAGAACATCTTTTCAAAATGCAAATGCAATCCATTATAGTCTTTAGCAGGCCCTACTCTAAGGAAATGCTCACTTTGAAGACTTACGTTTTAGGGTGGAAATGGAGCTGTGGAGATAAAAGAGGCTTTGCAGAAGCTGATGAAAGCTATAAACAGTTTTCCCAAAAAACTTCACATGTGCTCACAAGCACTCTGTGGTTGGATAGCAGGAGGAGCTCCTGCACCAGCCCTCCACCCCCCTGCCCCAGGTGAAGAAAGTGTTCCAAGTCCCTGAACCAAGAAATCAAGAGTCCTTTCTCACAAGCACCTTGATTGTTTGGATGCGAATATTGCCCCTAACGTGGAACCCCAAAGTTGTCTTGGCTTGGAAGATTTAAGGTCACAAGAAGGTTGAGACCCTGCTTTTCCCACCAACCATTAATTGCTTGTCAAGCCATGTGTTTCTCGATGGAATTGTTGCAAACACGTTATCAGCGAGGACTGAGTGAGTGAATGTCTGCTGCTGGGATGGCATCATTCCCTCAGGTTCTGCCCACAGTCAGCTCACGGGCTGTCCTGTGGGCTCCTGCAGTTCAAAAGCTCAGGTCCAAACCTGTGTTCTTGGTGTTTGCCTTTCAGGAGACGTGAAGACTGTGTCCACCAAGGGCAAGGCCACCTCCGCAGGTGGGTGACAACAGCAGGTCCTGCGGGGACAGGAACTGATGGGGCTGGTGGTAATGAATGGAAGGATGACCGCCCCCTCGCCTACAGCTGGGGCACACAGGAGCCTCACCTCTAAATCATCTGGAAGGCGGCAGGGTAGAGGATGGCAGGGACGCAGGCTGGGGTCTGGAGCAGGGCTGCAGCAGGAGGCCCTGCCTGTGCCCTTGGGCACTTCCGTCCAGGGTCCAGGGTCTCCCGGCAGGCCAGGAGCCAGAACCCCCCACCTGGGCTTCGAGGGCCACCGAGACCACATGCACACCTCCAGCCCTTTACGTTGGCTCACTTGCTTCCACAGTTTTGAGAGAGAAGCAGGTCAAGGGTTATCAGCCTATTTTAGACACTAAAAACCCTTTCCACTAAAAACAAACCAAACCCACAAAACTTCCTGGCCACCCTGAGTTTAATTCCAGGCACAGCAGGGATTACAAAGAAGGAGCAGTGGGAACGGAGATGAGGAGATGGGAACGCTTTGGGTTTGGCCATAATCAAATGCAGGAGGTGGTAGGAAATCAGGGGTCATCATCAGGATTTTTAAACTTTGTGCCCTGTCCTGTGCTAACTACCTTAAGTGCCTTATCTCCTTCATCCAGCAACCATCCTAAGAAGGAGGCAAGCTCTTAACCCCATTTTATAAGAAAGGAAACCACTCTGGCCCGCACAGCCAGGCTGGTCGGGCGCATGCTCTTCACCGGCCGGGCCTGTGTTCCATCCTCGAGCCCGGCTTCTCCTTTAGGGCCTTACAGCCCCGACCAGCATTCGCTCAGCCCCTAGGAAATCTCCAAAACCTACCTAGGGAATTGGGAGGGAAGAGGGCACGAGTCTACTGCATTCACCTTACCCTTCCTTTGTCTTCCACAGAAATGCACAACTACAACCACCGCGGGGGGGGCGGCGGCGGCGGCGGGGGCGGTGGGGGTCCGTGGGGGGCGGCGCCCGCCTGGTGCCCCTGCGGCTCCTGCTGCAGCTGGTGGAAGTGGCTGCTGGGCCTGCTGCTCACCTGGCTGCTGCTCCTGGGGCTGCTCTTTGGCCTCATTGCTCTGGGTACGTGCCCGCAGGGGGCCCCACTGCCCGTGCAGAGGGTGGGAGTTCGCAGGTCCCCGGTGTGGAGGGTAGAGGGACTGGAGAGGATGGGTGTGGACCCCCGTTACTGTGAATGAGCAGATGGAGCTCCAGAGGCACCTGGCCAGGGTTCCCCCAGCTGCCGGGGTCCTGGTGTGGCTCCCAGCGTGGCTCCCAGCCTGGCTCCCAGCCCGGGGCCCTCTGTGCCTGGAACAGCCTGCCAAGCAAGCACAGGGCGGCTCTTAGGAACCAGGCCAGGCCTTCCCGGAGCTGCTTCGCACCTTCTGCACGCCCTGCATGGGCCTCTGTGTGGCCCCCACCCTAACCCCCAGGGAGGAGGAGGAGGATGAGGAGGGCCCGTGCCGCGGCCACAGCACAGGACGAGGCAGACCCCCAGGCCTAGTGTCTTGAGCGCCTGACTGCCGTGTCACGTGCCCCCCCAACCCCGCTCATCACGACAGGTGTCCTGTGTGTAGGGGTTGTGGCGAGACGTCCCTAGAGCCCCAGGTGAGGCCATGTGGAGGCCTCCTGACAGCCCGTCCCCACATTGCAGCTGAGGAAGTGCGGGCTTTGAAGGCGCGGGTAGCCGCGCTGGAGCAGGGCCGGGGCAACGTCCTGCTCTACGACCAGAAGATGGATCGTGCCAATAAGGACCGGCTGCTGGGCACCGCCCCTGGCGTGGGAGCAGATGCGGGGGGCCTGGGGCTTGATCACCACAGTCAGGAGGTGCTCTGGCTGTTCGTGAGGGACAAGCTGAAGGCTGAACAGGAAAGCGGTGAGCATCCTTGTTCCCCTCATTTGCTCCTGCGGCGGGTGGGGTAGAGGCTGGGACCTGGGGGCTGGGCCCCAAGGGGAGGGGGACTGGCCTTGCCATCCTGTCTGACTGCTGGGAACGCCTGGGCCTGGAGGCCCGGTGAGGAGAGCTGCCCCAGGTCACACAGCCAGCACCCCTTCGAGTCTGGGTGCTAGTTCCCACCACAGTCCCCCTCATGTATGTCTGTGTGTCCGTGTGTGTGCATGTGTGTGACACACACGGGATGTGCCACTAACTCCAGGTGTACCTTCCCTTGTAGGAAATCTCCGAGGAAGCCCCGGCCCGAAAGGTACTAGGTAGACTGAGCCTTGACCCTGGTCTCTTTTCCTGCCCTTGGACGGGGGTTTCTGATTGGAAATTTTCCAGACTGAAGGATGAGTAGTGAAAAGATCTTACAGTGTCTGTCGGGAGGGTTGAGAACGGCCCTCGGGTTCTCATCCCATCTCATACTTCTCGTTATCTGTCTGATTTCAGGTGACATGGGAAGTCAAGGCCCTAAAGGTAAATCAAGCGGGGCGCTTTTGACCTGGAATATTAGTAAGGGCCGGTTTAAGGCAGTCAGCCAGGCTCTGCATCCCGCACGCCGTCTTCCTGGCCAACTCTCCTCATGTCGGGACTGCAGACCCTTGGGCTTTCGGGGATTTAGTAACAGAGCAGGGCTCTCTGTCTCTGGGGCATCCCTGTTCCTCATCCCTCCTCAGGGTTCTCGGAACTCCCCCACCAAGGACTCTGAATGTATCAAGGGCCTGCGTCTCCCTCAACTCCAAAGGGCAGCTCAAGGGCCTGGACTGTACATAATCCTTAGGGAAATTTCTAGAAATACAGATTCCTGGGCCCTGCCAGGAATCAGATCCTCTGGAACTGGATCTCTCCCTCCTCCCCACAGGTTGATTCTGATGACCCAGGTCCGGGGCAGCCTGCTCCCAGAGGTCTTTGTGGGGGAGGCTGGAAGTGACTCCCAGCAATCAGAAAGGGGGTTCCTGTGGGGGAATCCAGCAGGGGCAACACCACCCGCCTTCGGGGAGAGGGCAGTGTAGCAAGGAGGTGGGACATACTCCCAGGAAAGGGGGCCCCACAGTCTTAGTTGGGAAACAGTTGTGGGCTAACTTGTGTGACACACATTCATCTGCCATAGGAAATGTATCTATTTCCTCAGAAAAGTGGTTGACAATCAGTGGGACAGGCCCGTGGGTGGAAGAGTTTTCCGAACCCAATGACCACAGCAGCACCCCTTGATCTAGCTGAGTGGGGTGTGCAAGCTTCAGTGTGTAGGAGAGAAAAGTGCCAGCAGAGGCCGGGCCCCACCCCCAGAACCTGGGATCTGGCAGGTGTGGGTGGCGCTGGGAGTCCAGGGTCTTGCTCACCCAGGTGGTTCTGAGGCCAGGGGAGGGAGCATGATCCATTCTGAGAACCACTGTTCAAGGTGACGGGGCGGCCCTCCATCCCCAGCTTTACCTCCTCCCGGAGAGAGCCCAGTGCAGGAATGGGCGTTCCTCCATCCGATGGCTTCCACTTCCCTCCTGGACCCCACGCTCCCCACCCCTCACCTGGGTCACTGTGCGAGCTCCCGTCCGGAGGGCTCCAGCTTGCAGGCCACACACTGCTCCTGAGCATGCTGGATGTGAGGACAGCTGGTCCTGGAGTCCCTGACTCTCCGGTTGCCATGAAATACAAGATGTTACATTTGAATTTCAGAGAAATCATTTGTCGCTATGTCGCAAATATCGCATCAAATATACTTAGGCTACAAACATACTTAGTGTTTATCTGCGTCCTGTATATTTACTAAAGTTGGCAAACCAACTAGTCCTACCAGTGGCTCTTTGAGGTAGCGGGCACGAGTCCTCTGACTTTTCACTTTTCTCTCTGTCCCCACAGGTGACCGAGGGCTCCCTGGGACTCCAGGTGCGTAACCTCTGATGGTGTGGCCAGTGTTGTGGGTGGCTCGGCCCTGGATCCTGGTTCGAGGGGGAAAACAGGGCTGAGGTAGTCTTGTATTTCCACAGGCCTCCCTGGGCTCCTGGGCCACCCAGGTCCGGAAGGACCAAAGGGACAAAAAGGCAGCGTGGGTAAGAACCTCTGTCCATTCTTTCGTTTCCTTACTCATTTGTTGATTCAGTAGCTGTTTATTAAGTATCTGCTGTGTGCCAGGCCACATCTTTGGGTCGGGGAGAAAGTGCACAGACCTGACAAATAAGTGAAGTACAGAGCAGGGCCGGGCATGGATCGTAAAATGGGGAAGACAGAGCCAGACAGGGCCCTGGGAGCGCCGAGGGGGTAAATTTAAATAAGGCTGTAGAGAAGGCCTCACTGAGAAGCAGGTGCCGTTTGAACAGACTTGAGCAGACTTGAAGGGGGTGAGGTAGCTGGGGTGAGGAGTTGGGGGAAACACTCCCCTGGGCCTTGGGGCAAGAGTGTGCCATGGTCAAGGAGTGGGGAGGGGGAGGAGGGGGGCCTGGCTGGAGCCCACCAGAAGACTAAGGGTCCGGGCGGAGGTGGGGTGGGCCTCTTGATTGGGTGGGGCCTGGGAGGGTGTGGTAACACTTGAGCTTTTCCTCCCAGTGAGTTAAGAAGCCATCTGCAGGTTTGGGGCAGAAGTGGCTTGTGATCCACTTGGATTTTCTAAGGGTCACTGTAGCTTCTGGGTTGAGCCTGGGCTGCAGGGGTAAGGGGAGAAGCCGGGAGAGCAGTGTAGAGGCTCCAGGCAGGTGTTCTGCCGGCGAGATGCTGCCGCTGGAGCTCTGAGCCGTGGTACTAGACCCGAACTCTGAGATGGCTGGTCCTTTCTTTAGGAGAGCCAGGCATGGAGGGACCCATGGGCCAGAGAGGGCGAGAAGGTCCCATGGGACCTCGTGGTGAACCAGGGCCTCCTGGGTTTGGAGAGAAAGGTGACAGAGGTAAGAGGCTCTTCCTTCCTTCTTCCTTTCACTTGCTTTTGCTGAGCACCTACCTCAAGCTGGGCTCTGTGCCAGGTCCTGCAAAAACTGTGCTCTCATGGGGGAGGTGGGCCAGGCTGTGCGTTCAGGTTGAAGTTAAGAAACTGCAGGGCGTGGAATCCACAAACAACACGGTCACGGTCATGGGGAGAAGCAGAGTCATGGCTGAGGTGAAGGGCTCTGGGCAGAGCAGGGCCTGGCTGAAGACAGGCTAGGGTGTAAGTCCTTAAGCCTCTCGTGGCTGGAACTGGGCAGGGAAGGAGACCCAAGCCCAGCCCTGGGGGAGGTGGGGAAGATTTTACATTAGATTCCTAATCATGAGTCTGCTTTGGTCAGGGGAAACCAAGCACAGACACCAGAAATGCTTAAAACGCCAAAAGATCATGAGCAAGAAGCTTTAGTTTTAGTTCAACTTTCCCTTAAAAATATTGTTCAACCAGGCAACAATTACCGCACACCCGCTGGGTGCCAGACCTCGTGCAACGTGAATAAAGGCTCTGGGGGCAGAAACTGAAGGGGTTTTGCAGATTCGTGGTCTCGAGGAGGTATACGATGGATCAGAGGCCACCAGCAGCCTGGGAAGTGTCCCCCCATAAATGGCACTGCCTGGCTGGGTGGGCAACCAAACTGAGGGGCCTCTCCTTTCTCCCCAGGGGCTGCTGGTGAACCTGGTGTTCAGGGCCCACCCGGAGTCCCAGGTTCTGTGGGTCCCAAAGGTAAGACAGGTGCCAGGATGGTGCCCAGATTTGCCATGTCCAGGACCAGAATAGATTATAGAGTCCAGGCACTAGGATGCTGGCAGCCAGGACCTGTTGCCCCGGGCCTGCACAAGGACAGTGGGCCCAAAGAGTGTCCCCCTGAAAAACAGTCTCTGGGGGTCAGGACTGGGGTTGTATTTTTGGCTTCATGGAAATTTGGGACCATATTTCCATCTCTCTCCAGTGGCGCCCCGTTATGTGGCCCCTAACTGGGTGGATGGGCCAAGAAATCCACAGTCAGACAAGTTCCACACCTGACTGGTGCCCAGACACACTTGTTCAGAAGCAACATGTGTGGACAACTCAAGGCGAATGGGGCCTTCTCAGTTTGACGCCCATGTGGCCAACTGTCCTCCCTACTGCTGCCCGGGCCCAGATGTTTTACTCTGACTGGTCGCACCAACTGCAGCTGCCTCCCTAAGGAGAACTTTGCACTTGGGTCACCCTCAGACCCACTGACGTGGGGTCACCTGGGAGTGAGCACCACCCCCTGCCCTCCCCGCAGGGAGGGTCGGACCTCCCTGGCCTGTGCCTTGCCCCTGATGGTGGCTGTCTTGTCCTTCTCAGGTTCCAGCGGTTCTCCTGGCCCACGGGGTGTCCCAGGTCAGTGTGCTGTTTATATAAACAGATGCTCTTTCTGGGGAAAGAAAAGGGATGCCTAAGGGAAAAGCCTTTTTTAAAGCAAAAGAGGTAGTTATAAAGTGAGCCCGTACGTGCATCCCCTGAAGCTGAGGTCCGGCTCCCAGTGCTTCCAGTGAGATCCAGTCCGACCCAGCTCCAGCAGCAGGCAGTCCCCTCCTGTTGCTCCCGAGCAGAGTCCTTGCACCACCTCCTCCCTGGGAGCCCGCGCCCCTCTGCCGCCACGGGAATCTGGAGCCGCGGCGCACACCATATTGCAGGCCATTGTCTCTGCCCAGGTCCCACTCTGTGTGTGTCCACCCCACTCCCTACCCAGGGCCTGGTAACACGGGCTGGGAGCTGGCCCTGGACGAGGGAGCAGGGATGTGGGGAGGCATCTGCGGAGAAAGCCCCCAATGTTGCCCCAGGGTGCGTGTGCCCCTGTGTTTGCACGTCCATAACCGTCCGTGCCTGTGCGCATACCCCTCAGCCCCAGAGCCGGGGCCGCTCATCTACCTGTGTGGTTTCCTTCATTTGCAGGCCCGATAGGTCCCCAAGGGCTCCGAGGGGAAGTTGGACTTCCTGGTATCAAAGGTAAGCTTGGGAGAGGGCCTGGAGGGGGAGGGGATGTCGCCCTGTAGATGCCACTCACTCAAGGAGGAGGTCTGGGGGGCCGGGAGGGTCTGGCAGCTGTGACCAGTGGCTGGTGCAGGCTGACAGGGAGGTCAGGATGGCGGGAGAGCCTGTCTGCACACACAGACCCTGCCCTCGCTTGGTCACCGCTCCTCCCCACCCCAGGGCTCTTTACACAGAGTTGCCTATTATCTTTTCAGGTGACAAAGGACCCCTGGGGTCACCAGGACCCAAAGGTACATTGCTGCTGCTCAAACAGCCCTATTACTTGACTCCTAGGAACCCAGAAGGGACCCCTGCCTCAGAGTCTGGGGGTGTGTGTGAGGGCCCATTCCAGCCCAGCCTCTCACCTAGGGACACTGAGGCAGGAAGAGGAGAAATAGATGCCATGTCACAGCACTATGGTCGGGTGGTCCACAGGGGGCCGGGATACAGGTTTGAGGCATGTGCCCTGTAGTCTGGTTCTCCTTGTACCCGTGGCACCCACTTGAGTGCCAGTAGGGCTGGGGGCGGTCTGTGGGTGACCCTGGGGGGAGGGCAGGCTTGCTCCTTGGTTCACCAGTGCCCAGTCCTCACCATCATCCTCCTGACCGAGGCTCATGGGCACAGAACTGCTCGACACCGGGGTTCTCTCCCGCTGAGTGAGGGGGTTTTCTTGGCTCCCGACTAATGCTCCTGCCACCCTGCCCTGCCCCGTGTTTGTTTCAGGTGACCAGGGAGAGAAAGGACCCCGAGGCCTCACAGGTCAGTCTTGCACAGGCATCTGCTGTGATCCATTAAAGACTTCTAGCAAATCCACTGGGCTCTGGAGGCAGAAAGAACCACAGAAGCATGAGACAGTATCTCTGTCTAAAAACCTCCAGAAAACCTGTAATCTAAGAAAACAAAACAAAAAACAACACAAGATAAAATAGTGAAGGGAGTGGAAGCCAGCATCATAATGTATGCGTAGTCCAGATGGTAAACATTTGGAACAGAAAAGGGAGTTTCTGGTTGTCTTGGATGATTTGGGGGGGATCCCGTGGGGACAATGACGCTCTTCCCAAAGTCGCAGAGGCTTGGGAGCCTCTCATCCACTTACCCTCCTGCCACCTTGAATGATGGAAAACGTGTGTCCACACCTGCCTGGGGACCCTGACCATTGCCGCTAAGCAGAGGCTGTGTCCCCAACCCCTGCTGGTCACCTCAAGCTCCCTGGCTGGGCAGGTGGCGGTCTTGGGGGAGGGCAGGGAGAGAGGAGCCTCCTGTAGGTGTCTAGCACGCGTCTCTTGGAGGCCTCCAGGCAGCTTGGCCTGTTTCCTTCGCAGGTGAGCCAGGCTTGAGAGGCCTGCCTGGTGCTGTGGGTGAGCCTGGAGCCAAAGGAGCAGTCGGTGAGTGTCTCAGAGGAACGGATGCCATGGGTCTGCCCTGCCGGTCGTCATGGCCGCAGAGCTGAGCACCTGCTTCTGGAGCTGCCTCTCCTGTTCCCCAGTCTGCCGGCCCCTGCCAGAGGGCCTGTGTGCAGGTTGCTGCGGGGCCCGGGCAGTCGTCTCTGGGTTTCTCACTGCTGGGGGGTGAGTGGCCCATGTACGCTGGTCCCTGCCTCTAAGCCTCTCTGGCCACTGGGGAGGACAGACGAGTATCGAGGTCCTCTGGGACCCGCAGCGTTGCGGGCCCCAGTCCTCCAGAGCGGGCGTCCTGGCCAGATCCAGGGCTTAAGCATTCTCCCGATGCTTAGCAAAGTGCTTGTCATCCAGGACGTGGAAGCTGGCCACCGACCCTCCGAGGGGCATTTTGCACCAAGTCCCAGAAGGGTCTGAGCTCCACCAATGGGGCTGTGGTGTGTTTGCTGCTTCTTCATTTAAAAGTGAGAAAGCTCTGGACACCCACAGGCTGCCGCGTGGGGCAGGTCAGATGCTTTATCTCCCACGAGGGAAGACAAAGCTCGTACAAGGTGACAGGTGCCCGGAGGTACAGAGGGCTAGGAGAGCACAGCAGAAAGAGTCCTTCCAGCCAGAGAGGTGAAGGAGGGGCATTTCATGTGGCCTTAGAAAGTAAGGAAGATTGCGTTGTGGTCAGTGTGGAAAACTCCATGGAGAGGCAACATGAGTGAGGAAAGACAAAGGTGGGGGGAGAGGGGAGAAAGGGCAGGCGCCCCTTCAGACAGAGGTTAGCGTAATGCCCAGAGGAGAGGAGAGCTTGGAGGACCTCGATTCCCAGGACCTTGAGTGAACGAGGCAGACATGCGCTGAGCATCTGGTGTGAGCGGAGTCTCACAGTAGGCCCTGGGGATGCAACAGAGAGTTGCTGACCTGTGAGTTCCCTGCAGGAAAATACACAATTCCTGGTTGAGGGGAAGAGGCCAGGGAGAACATGGCAGCCGAGGGGGGTCCCAAAGATGAGGCTTCTTCCACGGTTGGCAGCTGTGGGAGGGGCCACATGGGCTCCCAGCTGGGAGACAACCTGCTGAGAGGCTGCAGGGCATTTGAGGGAGGGAGGCCCGAAGTCACTCCCTGGGGTAACTGATGAGCTGTGGTTTTGCTTTCCTAGGACCCGCTGGCCCCGATGGACACCAAGGTCCAAGAGGTGGGTCACTGTCCTGCTTTCCTCACACTCCCTGCCAGGCCTGTCCTGCCCATGTCCCAGCAGGCCGTGCCCAATCCCCCGAGTCATCATGCCAGCAGGGCACACATCATGTGGACTCTGAAGGCCCAAGTCTTACTCCCCTTCTCCTTTCCACCTGCCAGCAAGTTCCTCAGTAAAACCCCAAGAAACCAGAGGTTCAGATATGCTGGCTGCTTCAGCTTTCCTAAAAGGAAAACCTTTCTATGTTGCTCATGCTGTCTTCAGGTGAACAAGGTCTGATGGGGATGCCTGGAACCCGAGGACCACAAGGGCCTTCTGGAGACCCAGGAAAGCCAGGTAACAGAGGGAAGAGGGAGCCACAGCCGTGTGTGTGTGTGTGTGTGTGTGTGTGTGTGTGTGTGTGCATGTCCATGTGCATACGCCCCAATGCGCGTGCCTTATCCCATTTTCCTCCAGCATCTCAGCTGTCGCAGCAGCTGGCCTGTGCTGTGTCCAGTGACTGCAGGTTCTGACACTTTTGAGTCACCAACTCTGGTGATCTGGACAACAGAGATGGACAATTGACAGATTAACAGAAAATGAATTCTAGACAAGAGCAAGGAATGTCTTAAAAACTGCAGAGTTTAAGGCCATTTCCATCCATATTTTGCTACTCTGAGCACCACTATCCATCTCCCCTCTGGCCATCCCTGGGCCCTCACCAAATACCCTCCAGTCTGAGAAGAGGGGCCATTAGGGTTTCTGCTCAAGGCCCAGTAGGAGCAAGAGCCACCGGTCACAGGAGGTCAGACCAAAGCAAGCCCAGAGAGCCGCAAGGGCA
Source organism: Martes martes (assembly GCF_963455335.1). Taxonomy (NCBI): domain Eukaryota; kingdom Metazoa; phylum Chordata; class Mammalia; order Carnivora; family Mustelidae; genus Martes; species Martes martes. Next base: position 24,677,464 of record NC_137902.1, read on the forward strand.
GGGGGGCGTTCAATCAAGGGGCCTACTCCGGGCCGGGGGGCCGCCTGGCTCCTTCGGTGGGCGCTTAGATAGGGAGCACCGAGGGAGGGAATCTTGGGGGGCCAGCATGAGTGTATCAGCTTGCTTGGTTCTTGGCTCTCAGATGCCGGAGTGTGTGACCCCAAGCAGGCTAAGAACCATCGCCTGATGGAGCAATGGTCCTGTCACTGCAGAGTCCAAACAGCACTTTGTCCAGTGCTGAGAGGACCCTGGAGTCTGTCCTCCCTCGGCTGAGGTTGTGGCTCCTCAGCCCTTCATCCATCTCTCTCTCCCTCTCGTTCTTTTCCATAGGTCTCACCGGACCCCAAGGACCTCAGGGTGAGTCATGGGCCCCTCCCACCTCCAGATGACACCTGCCCAGCCTCCTGCTTCCAGCTTTTGGCAAATGCCTCACCAGTCACCTTGGGGTTTCCTCTCCTCCCTGCGGCCCCCTGACCCCCACAGATTGGTTCAGGTCCTTTCACTGTGAGTCTTAAACACCTGAGGAAGGAAAAATACACACAAAACAATCTAGAAAGCCCTTGTGGAAAAGTGAAGTTAAACCATGGGCCGGTTCGGTCTGTCTGGTACGGGCTGCAGGAGCTCCAAGGAATCCCCAGCACAGGAGTTGCACTGGCCCCATGGAGGCCCCCCTCTCTCACTGGCAGGGTAGGAAAGGGGGCTCCCTGCATGCACAGGCCCAGTGTCCCTCGGACAACTTCAGTGGCAGTCTGTTCCACAGTTGCACTGGCATTTGGATTTGAGAAGTTGTCACCGTGCCCAGCCCCAACTCCTAAAGGAAATTAGGTGAAGATGTGAAGTAAAATCAAGCAGCAGGTCTCCCCCCACTAGCTGAGTGCACGGGCCTCCTTCACATGCTTCCTGGTAGAGCGCAACAGACAAAAGCAAGGCGGAAAGAAGCAGCCCAGCCCTTACTCCCCTCACGGCTGGGAAATGTGGGGACCATGGCTGCTTTGCAGGCTATAGTGGGGCTCATAATCCAGACTGACTGGGATCCCCCAAAGCTGCTTCCGCGGGCCTCTGCCTCCCTCAAGCCCAGCGGCCGTCCCATTTCCCAGAGAGGGAGAAGGGCTCAGAGCAGGAGGCCCTGAGGGGCCCCCAGACTACAGCAGAAGGCAAAGGCAGGTGGCTCTGTTGGGGTCTCCATGGGGCCATGGCGCAGCCCATGGCCATTACCGCCACGGGGTCTGGAATTGCAGGTCTTCCAGCATCCCCACTGACTTGTTTTCCTCTCGTCAGGACTTCCTGGTACCCCTGGCCGACCAGGAGCTAAAGGTAAGTGGTTTTCCAGTTCAGAAATTCGTTCTTTTTACTAGCCATTTTTGCAGGAAGGGAGAGATGGGCAGGAGGGAGCCCCTCTCTGGCCAGAATCTGGATCAACAGTGGCATCTAGTGGTTTTAGCAGAAGGCAGTGCAACTGGGGAGCTATGAACTCCTTCGTTCAGATCCACTGAGTCCTGAATCCTAGAGCCCAGCACCCACACCTCCTATCTCCTGCCTCCATCCTGCACCCTTCCTGATACCAGGCATCTCCAGGCCGTTGTTGGAGCAGGAGCTGGAAGGGTGCTGCCTCTCAGAGCCTTTGCATCTCCTGGCTTGCCTCTAAAATATCCCTGTTCATATTCTGTCTCCCTGGCTTAGGGCTGGTCCCCCACAGTGTGACCCTTCCCTGGGCAGGGACTTCCTTCGTCCTTTTCATTCACGCAGGCCTCCATGTATCTGTGCACCCCACAACCTTTTCTAGCAGAGGAGAAGCACCTTGATGCCCCTCAGATGGCAAGGTCTAAGTTCCAAGAGGGGGAAGTCCTCTGAAGGGGTCTGATCAGAGCCAGCGTGGTAACCCCACATGCAGGGGACACTCTTGTCCTGCTCCACTCCTCTGCCATTGTCCAGTTCTGCAACCCCTAGATACCAAACCCGAGCCAGTCCAGGGATAAAGTCTTTCTTTATCAGTCTTTCTCCTGTCCCCAATCCTGACATTCCGTGGAGCTATTCTGACATGAGCAGTCACTATCATCTTGGGAAGACCCTAGGAATGAAATTACTACTTTCCAGAAACTATTGCCAATGAATAGTTGGGCCAGGAAGTTCATTTGGGACAAATTAATGTAATTCCAAAATGATAACAGCTGGGTTCCTGCATCCCAGGCGGACTAACCTCTGGAGCTATAGATCTATTCATGGATTGAGGATCTCTGAGGATACCAGACACCCTCTCCTTCTCTAGGGCCTCTGACTTCCTGTCCAAGAGGGATTTCAGATTCTCCTCTTGACCTTGACCCCAGGAAATGGCAGATAGGAAGCACAGAACCACGCTCTGCTTCCTCTAAGGGTCTTCCCCCTCTCCATCATGGTGCAGGTGATGGGCTTGCCCACAGATCATGGGAAATGACAGAAGAGGCCCCTGAGGAGCTCCCAGGGGAAGGGTTTTTTGTCCTCAACTCTGTTCACTCAGTTCCCTGGAGTCTGTCCATTTCCAGTCCCGAGAGGTGCCTCATGGAGGCAGTGTCCGGTGGTCCATAAGTTTGGGAAAGTGGGAACCCGAACCCCCTTGTTGGAAGTCCTCCACCCACATTTGCATTTTCAACCCTCTCAGCTACAGGTAGGAAAGAGCTCTCTCAACCCCCGTGTAGCTCAAGCTCCTCCAGACTTACCAGCCACAGTCTACTCTGCACAGCCTGTGACTAATGTCCCCGGAATTAGCATCCTGAGGGGCACTGCACGGACCAGGCTGTCCCTCCCAGGCTCTCGGCCTCTGTCCTTTGGTCTCTTGGGACTCTTCCGTCTGAGGCAGCTCCCAGTAAGAGCCTGCGAGGCCCGGCCTGGGAGTGGGGATGACTCCTCATCAGCCTCCCTCCGGCCTGGCAGAAAGGGAGACTCTCCTACCTCCGAGGAAGCCCCTACGTGGAGACCCAGCTGCTCCCAAGAGCTGATGTGGGCCCGGAAGCCTGATGTGGCCTCAGGGTTTCTGGCCCTGAGATTTGGGCTTAATGCATCCTGCGAGCTCCCCTGCGAGTCATTAAAATGCCTTTAGCCTAAGGGTGGGAGGCGCAGAAGTGGCTCTCACACTTGATCAGAAGACTTGGAAGTGATCTATGGAGCCACTAACTGATCCTGGGAATAACTGTTCACCTTTTCCTTCCCTCCCAGGTGAACCTGGAGCTCCAGGCAGGATCGTGACCTCAGGTGGGCAGGCCCGGGAGGGTGGTCCTTCTTCTCGTGTCCTGGGCATCTCCCCTGGCTCTGCCTTGGCACCCTCAGGCAGCGCCAGTCAGGGCTTCTGGCAGCTGGGGGGAGGGCTCTTGGGTCGAGGTCATGGGGGCAGGAGGCCCCAGCCTGATCTGCCCACAGGCTGGCTGGGGCCAAGTGCCTCTGAGCAAGAAGATTGAGGGTCCCTGTTCATGTGCTTTCGGTTTTCAGAGGGGTCATCGACGATCACTGTCCCGGGCCCGCCGGGGCCTCCTGGAGCCATGGGACCACCAGGACCTCCAGGTGCCCCAGGTCAGTCGTTTTCTTGCTTTACTCTGAGGTTGCATTGAAGGACAGCAGTGTTGGCTCAAATCCTAAACCCCAAGAAGAGTAAGAAGCCCCCTCTGGCCCAGCCTAGTGAGTGCCCATCACACCCTAGCAGGTACCCCATGCACCCACAGGCCTTGCTTCACCAGGCCCCCACACACCCGTGGCGGTTCGGGCAGGGCCAGGACTCCCTCGGCTGAGAAGCAGCAGAGGCACAGCTTGGCCCTCGTCCTTCCGCCTCTGGAGCTTGTGTGTGACTTCGATTTATTGCCTTTTGGAAAACAATTGGATAAAATGCATTAAGGGCAACAAAAATGCTAGGCATCCGGAGAAACCCTCTCCACATTGTCCAACCACAGTGCCATCGCTGCGCAACCACAAAGCCTTCGAGCCGTTATTGAGAAGCGCATGTCCTTTGAGGCTGCACCTGTGTTTTTACAAGATGAGAAAAGATGCTGTAAGAAAATGAAATGCTTACAAATTAAGGGATTATAGATGATACTTTTTACCTGTGATTGTGTTATCTATTTTTTAAGGGTTTTTTTTGTTTGTTTGTTTTTGTTTTTTTTTTAATTAAATAATCTCTACACCCAATGTGGGGCTGGAACTCATGACCCTGAGATCAAGAGTCACATGCTTTCCCGACTGAGCCAGCCAGGCGCCCCTAGCTATTTTTTTTTTTTAGATTTTATTTATTTATCTGACAGACATCACAAGTAGGCAGAGAGAGGGGGGTAAGCAAGCTCCCTGCTGAGCAGAGAGCCTGATGGGGGGTTCAGTCCCAGGATCCTGAGATCATAACCTGAGCTGAAGGCAGAGGCTTAACCCACTGAGCCATCCAGGCGCCCCCCCAGCTATTTTTTAATTTAAAAAATGTTACATGTAAGTGATGTAGATGATTTAATAGAACCAATGCACGTATGGATCAGCCTTCTGATACGCTCCCTCCCGTGAGAGGAGGATACTGAGGGTGCTGCAAAGTCCCTAACCACGGTGGGGTGGGGGAGGGTGGGCAGAGAGGGTAGCCCTGCCGGTCGCAGAACCCTGGGTTCAGGAAAGGAACTTTCACAGGATGGACCACAGAGCTGGTCTCAAATTGCTTATTTTCTCAAGGAAGCAAGCTGACCTTTTTGGGCCACTGTACTGTGCCTTGGGAGGAAGCTACATGTCTCCCCAGGGACCTGCCCTTTCTTCAGTTCTTTCTAGAACTGTAACCCTAGAGGTGTGGTAAAGCCTTTTCTTTCCGACTTCATCTCTAGGTCCTGTGGGCCCAGCTGGTCTCCCTGGACAGCAAGGTATGTCGGTCCCACAAGAACAAAGGACTGTGGGCTGAGTGGGGAAGGCTTCCTTCCCAGGCTGGACTTGGGACCCCATCGCTAAGTGAGGTGACAGACCTACATTTGGGGAAGGGAGGTGAGGGGGTGACCTGGTGCTTCCCTAAGGGCCTCGCTGGGCCTTAACTGCAAGGGGAAACACCGCTCTTCTTCCTGTGTTTCTGAGAAGGCAGGGGTCTTCCAGACAGGGGACCAAGGCTCTGTGGCCCCCAGTTAGGGTCAAGCTTGGCTATTTCATGGGTGTCACGCCTCTTGTGACCAGACCCGATCACTGTGCCACTGTTGAGTGATTTATCCAAACACCAAAAAACGGGTTTAGGAAAAGGTGGTCCAGTTGCTCCGCGGCTGTTGAGGCTGCAAACAGGAATGTTCCCAGCGGGCTCTCCAGCCCCGGCCCTCGCCCCTGCATGGCTCCAGGCCCTCTGGACAGAAAGCAGGGTGGGGTCACTGCAGAGGGTGCTCACGTGACCCTGTGTCCTTCACACAGGCCCACGCGGGGAGAGAGGACTTGCTGGTGAATCTTTTGTGGGCAGCAGCAGCTCCATCGCTGAGGTCCTCTCCACCCGTGAGTGCCCCCGTGTTCTCAAGTGATGAGGTGACGCTGGGGCGGCAGCGGGATGGGTGGTGGTGCACTGGGGGCCCATAGCAGCTGGACCAGTGCGTCATCCTGGGCCCCGATGGGACCGGGAATGACAAGTGGCTCTGAAAGGCGATGCTGGCCTCAAAGCAACAGTGGGGCTTTTGTCGGCTCTAGGGGGTGAGTCACTGGGATGCGGCAGCTGTCAGAGGTTCTTGGGATTCTAGGGGAACTGGGGTCACATAGGGCTTCTGAAGTGAGCTGGCTGCTAGGCTGGCAGGAGTCCTGCATCCCCACTCAGCAGGGACCGGGCTCCATGGGTTCTTGGCCATAGGCCTGGCCTGGGACGGTGAGTTCTGGGTTCTCTCAGAGTCGTTTAAAGAGTCCCTGCAAACATGTACTGGGCCTCCCACTTAAACAGCTGAATAGCAAAGACCATAGCCAAGCCTGGCCCAACAGTCACTGTGTGCTAGACTTATGTCGCAGGACGTCCCTGGGTCTGCACGGGGCTCCTGTGACATAGGTCTTAAGCCTCTGGTTTAGAGAAGAGCAAACAGAGGCCAAAAGAGATTGAGAACCCACCCAAAGCCACCAGCTGGAAGGAGCGGAGCAGGAGCTTGAACTTGGACTGATCCCAAAGCCTCGTACTTAGCTCTCAGGGTGTCTGCCTGTGGCCTTGGCCTCCCTTGCTTGTGAGCGAGGAGCACTGCTAGCAGAGGGCCCTGCACCATGACTCAGAGCCGGCCTCTGGGGTGTGAGGGTGTGAGTGGGGCGCGGGGCCCTGGCACTAACGATCCTAATGAGGGGTGAGGCCGGCAGAGAACAGCCTCGTGAAAGTTTCCGCTCATTTCTGTTTTTGTTCTCTCCACAGAAGGTCTTGATTTACGAGGTCCCCCAGGCCCACCTGGACCACCTGGGCCTCCAGGTGAGCATCTCAGGGGTCACTGGAAGGTGGGGAATTGTGGGGGACATGGCACTTAGGAAGCTGAGATCCTGCTCATAGCATAGGTCAGCTCCCCGAGTTCAGCATGGCCTCTTGCTTGTTCTCTTCTGCAGGACCTTCCATTCCAGGCCCGCCAGGACCCCGAGGCCCAGCAGGTGAGAGCTAAGCTCCTTGGTGAGAGACATAAGACCATGGTGCCCAGAGCCCAGGCCTGGCTCTCAGGAAAGAGCTTCCCTGCCACTTTTCCCGGGCAGAGGGATCTTGGTCCATGACTGGACTTTATAAAGTCTTGGTGGTTCTTTTATCTAGGAGAAGGCCTGCCAGGCCCACCAGGCCCACCGGGATCTCTCTTGACCAATTCAGGTAATGTTACAGAGTCAAGCCCCCGCCCCCACCGCCACCCCCATCCCCACCCCATTTTCCACCTCAGCCCTGGCTCCAGGATGTGCTGTGGTCACAGGCATATTGTCTTCCTGACCTGCTCACCATGCTTCCTCCTTCGGACCTTCTACCACAGGGTGTTTGCATAAACTCCATAGAGCAGGAGTTCTGCAGTTAGAACAGGAATCCATACCAGCTCAGCCACCCTGAGTGCGCCTACTAACCTATTCGAGGGGAGGGAGCCAGTTCTGCGCTTGGGGAGCTTCTGGGCTGACTGGTTTGTGACTGGGCACCTGGTTTCCATTCTTGGGAAGACTTGGTCTGATAAGCAGACAGGACACACACGTGAAAGGAGATAAATGTTGACAGTACGACACAGAAACATATGGAAATAACTCCTGAGCAAACGTTAGCCCAGAATTTGTCCCTCGTGGAAAACCCACTCCGCCATCTTTCTATCCAACCATCCCTATTAGTTTTTTCTCTCATTTACATTTCTACCCAACCTTCTGGTTCTCCATCTGTTTATTTATCCGTGCCTCTGACAAGCGCGGAGGGAGCAGCTGCAGTGTGCCAGGCTCCGTGCCGGGTGCTGTGGTCGCACAAGTACCACGGTGCCCGCACTCCAAACTCCTTCTCCTCCGCAGAGACCTTCTTCTCAGGGCCCCCCGGCCCCCCGGGACCCCCTGGCCCCAAGGGAGACCAAGGTGAGTCCTGTCTCAGGGCACAGAAGGCTGTGTGCCCCTGCTTGCTCAAGGGGACCAGGAGAGGCGGGACGACCTGGGACACGTGTGTGTCCTCCTGCATCCCCTCAGGGGCTCGGCTGGCAGGAGTGTGGGGTGAGGGTCACAGTGGGTAGAAGCTCCACATGGAACCCCCGCCTCGGCAGGGGCTGGCCTGCTGGGAGCAGAGGCGCGAGGAGCCCCACGCCCCATGTCTGCTCCAGCACAGAGCCCCAGCCCTACCCCTGTAGGCCCCTTGAAGCCACGGCACCCAGTAGGTATGTATCTCACCCCTGTCTGTCTCCTTCCCTCAGGCCCCCCAGGCCCCCGAGGACACCAAGGTATAGTAGAGCTGGCATCAGACAAAATGTGGGGTGGGGGAGGGCTGGGGGTGGCAAAAGCTGATCCTCTGAGAGCCTTGAGCTTCCTGTGAATGCGTTTTGTCCAAATGCGGGTGGACATGTGGGCGTCTGAATGGTTGGGAAGGCGTGTGCACGGTGTGTGTGCCCGTGGCAGCTGTAGGTTGGGGAGCCTTGGGAGGGAACGTGGGGTGAGGGCTGGGCCTTGGGAGGAGGGAGGAGCGTAGCTGACTGGCCCCTCTCCGGTGTGTCCCTCAGGCGAGCAAGGCCTCCCCGGGTTCTCCACCTCCGGTAAGTGCTAAGCCCCCGCCCCCACTGCTGGCTCTGACTGGAGCCCCTCAGCCCTGGCTGACGGCTCTGTGTGTTGTTGGCTTCCAGGTTCCAGTTCCCTCGGACTCAACCTGCAGGGACCACCCGGCCCCCGGGGACCCAAGGGGGACAAAGGTCAGTGAGGAGAACAGCCAAGAAGACAGGCCTCAGCGCAAGAATGCCACCCAAAGTCCGAACAGAAGGCAGGGAGCACTCATGCTAAAGGCTTGGGAGGAAGGCGAGGCTGGAGGGAGAGGGGGATGAGGACGTGAGGACAACCTCTGCCTGAACGGAGCCTGTGGTGGCACTGCAGAAACAGAGAGACAGGGGACAGCTGTGGAGTCACATGGGGATAAACGAGGTTGGGCTTAACCAGGGCAGGGTTCCTGGAGGAGGGGATGCCAACAGCGCCTCTCGTTTTGGATTCCAGGTGATCCTGGGGTCCCAGGGGCTCCTGGCATTCCTGGTGGTCTCTCTCAAGGTAAGAACCAAAGGTGACCAGAGTTCTTTTCCCCTAATTAAAGCAAGGACACGGATTCACTCATCAGTCCCCTCCAGACCCACCCACGATTCAGTGTTGATCAGGTCTCTTCTCCACGTGCTAGGCCTCGGTGCTGCCTTTATGATGGTTCTAAGTTGGTGGGGGTGGGAGGGGAGGACCTTGCCCAGCAAGGTGGATAATGACGGGCAATGATGAACAGAACAGACATTGGAGCCAGGGGTACTCGGAGGCGAGGGAGCCTCTGGGGTAGTGAGCAGGTTGCTGAAGGGAGGGTCTGGCCTGGGCAAGCTCAACTCTGAGCCCCTTTCAGACATGGCTGCTCCAGGCACTCCCTTCCTCTCTTTTTGGAGGGACCCTCCTCTTCGCCACCATCCTCTTTCTCCTGCTAAGAGACATCCTCTGTCCTTGGGCTGTGGAAGTAGTGTCTGGGCCCTTCTCTGACCCTCTGGTGGGCTTTTCTTAGTAGACTCAGAAGGCTTTCCTTCCTGTAGGGGGATCGTCGTCAAGCACAATGTTCATGCCAGGCCCCCCAGGCCCCCCAGGCCCCCCAGGGCCTCCAGGCTCCATCAGCAGCTCTGGCCGGGAGATCCAGCAGTACATCTCTGAGTACATGCAGAGTGAGTACCGGGGTCTGAGTGTGTGTGTGCACGCGTGTGTGCGCGTGTGTCTGCTCTGGCTGGGGCATCTCCAGTGCTTTCTGGAGCCCGGCTATTTCAGGAAGCCTCCAGTCTCCTCCTCCTTATGTAAGTAAACATGGCAGGTCCCACTGCCTGTACCAGTGCGGGGCGGTGGGGGAGGGGAGTGGGTGGGAGCTGGAGGTGGCGAGCAGAGCCAGAGGGGTGTGCTTGCGTGTGCATGAGTGCGCGCGTGCATGCGTGTGGCAGAGGACAGCAGTGTGCAGGCCAAGCCTAGGTCAGAAATCCACCCTGCAGCCAGGACCGCATATCCATGCGCTCCCCTAACACCCGCCTTCTCACCGCTCGCCATACAGGTTGGTCCGGTCCTCACCCACACACTCACATGCTTGTCCACATGTGCAAACAGCCACACACACACTTTCACACAAATGTACGCCCCCAACCTCATCCCTGTACTCCCCATGTATGTGAGGCTGTGAAGCCCAAGAATGTGGGCACAGAGCTTTGTCAGAGCCTCATTGTCCTCAGTCTTCAAGTAGCACCTGACCCAGCGCAGGGCTTGGCCTCAGTTTCTCTATCTGTAGCCAGGAGTCTAGGCTTCCTGCTGGCCCCGTCTTGGGCCATGTATGTGGTGGGGAGGGCATCCCACCAAGTGCTTCAGGTCATCTCTGTGGGGAAGACATGCCCTCTTGGGGACAGGCTTGACTTTGCTTTCTTTGTTGGCAGGCGACAGCATTCGGGCCTATCTCTCTGGAGTTCAGGGTCCCCCTGGACCACCCGGTCCCCCAGGGCCTGTCACCACCATTGCGGGGGAGACTTTTGACTACTCAGAGCTGGCAAGCCGTGTCGGGAGCTACTTGCAGAGTAAGCCTCGCCCCACCCCTGTAATGACCCCTCCTGCCCTTGGTCACTTTGATTCAGAGCACCTGCACTTACTTTGCCCTTCTGGATGTGGAGTTCAGTTCTGAATTCATGGCTCTCGGGCCACTGGGATTGAGCTTCAAGAAGGGGTTGCTCAGGTTAAGAAGAGGCCACACTGCAGAGCCACGCTGAATGAGCCTTTTTGTGATGAACAGACGTGTCCTAAGGGTGTGAAAAGGGAACAACATTGGCGGGATCTGGCAGGAGTTGGGCTAAAGCATACTCTGGAAGACAAACTTCATTTCTCACCCAACAAAACAAACACAAAACCAAAACCATCTTTGGTCTTTTTCCACGCATCCCCAACAGCCCCTCCTGCCCCCATTGATTCATTTCCGCAAATGGACCCGCTGGCTGGCTGGTCTTGGTGGGGCTGCAGCGAGGAGAGGGGGTGCTTCAGTCCTGCTGAGCGGGTAACACAGTCTCCTTCCCCACAGCCTCGGGGTACAGCATCAGCTCCTCCGCCTCCATCTCTTCTGAGGACATCCTGGCTGTGCTAAAACGTGAGTGCCCGCAGCGTGGGCTTGTGGGTGGGGGCTCTGGAGGTACAGCTGATCCAGGTCTGAGCTGAGCCCGGTGAGGGCTGCAAAGGGAGGAGGTGCCCCTCCTCAGTCCTGGCCCCTTGAGTCCATACTCACGGGAACGGGGGCAGCAGATGTCCCCATCCCCAGTGCTAGGTAACCAGCAGGTGCCTTATTAGGTACCTGGAAGCTCCGCTCTGTGGACTGAGATCCCAGAACTCCCCGGCCAGCCTGTGGGGGCGGATCTAGCTATGGCTGCGTGGTGGTGCGGGAGCCCTGTGGCCTGGGGAGGGCCCACGCCAGTGCAGCCTGTCCTTGCAGGGGATGACGTGAGGCAGTATCTGCGTCAGTATCTGGTTGGAGATTGGTCCCTCCAGTCTTTGGACTACGCCGAGCTGAGCAGTCGCATTCTCAGCTACATGTCCAGTGAGTGTCTGCCCTCCTGGCCTGCCCACTGCAGGCAGATGGTCAGCAGGGCCCTGGGGGGGCGAGGGGGGGGCACTGAACTTGTCTGCACTGGCCCCTGATGTTCCCCTGCCAGGTGGCTCCAAGCCTAGAGGGACTGGGCCTTGTTCAGAGCCATTCCCACCTGTGGCCCCAGAGCAGGTCGCCTGCCGAGCCTGGCCAGGGAAGCCAGGAGTGAGTGGCTGGGCCACTGTCCTGTACGGAGTTCACACACACCTCGCATACACCCATGCAGTGTGAATCTGTCACAACTTGGGGTCTTGTTCCTCAGGCTCTGGAATCAGCATTGGGCTTCCTGGCCCCCCGGGACCCCCTGGCTTGCCAGGAACGTCCTATGAAGAGCTCCTTTCCTTGCTTCAAGGTAAGGCTGGTCAGGAGCCATCTGTCCACGTGGCTTGGGGATGGAAGGCAGAGGCCCTTGGCCCAGACCCCCCACGGACTCTGTCCTCTTCTTTGGTGTCTCAGGGTCTGAATACAGAGGCATCGTTGGGCCCCCTGGTCCCCCTGGGCCCCCAGGGATCCCAGGCAACGTGTGGTCCAGCATCAGCGTGGAGGACCTCTCTTCTTACCTGCACAGTAAGGCTCAGGGAGGAGGGCAGCCATAGAGAGTTAAACTGTTGGACCGGTCACCCAGTCCTCTTAAAGCACATACAGGGCTAGGTCCTGGAGAGCAACACCCTTGCTTCTGAGGTGCGTTCAGCTATGACAAGGGGACTGGTTGGGAGAGACCATACTCCCAGGTGCAGCCCTTAGAGAAGTCATGAAGAGTGTGTGTCATGAACAGAAGTGTGATCGTGTGGCAGGGGAACGGGGGAGGGGGGATGGGATTTGGGTTGAGTGAGGCTCCAAACTGGGAGTGGAAAGGCAGGTCTGAGCAGTGGCTCCAGGGTAATGCCAGGAGCTGGGCCCCCGGTATTCCCTCCTCCCCTTCTTTCCAAGAGGCGCTGCACTCCTGAGTACAGGCTGGGAACTCAGCCTCCCCACTGGGCCATCCCTGACCTTTCTCTTTCTCTGGCCTCCATTCAGCTGCTGGTGTGTCCTCCATCCCTGGCCCTCCAGGCCCTCCTGGGCCTCCGGGTCCTCGAGGGCCTCCAGGGGTCTCGGGAGCTCTGGCAACCTACGCGGCCGAAAACAGCGACAGCTTCCGGAGTGAACTGATCAGCTACCTCACGAGTAGGTACCCCCTTCCCAGACCTTGCTCCTCCCTGGGAGAGGGCAGCTGGTGCTTGAACGAACACGGGGGGCCAAATGCCAAATGCGGGGAGAGCCCACGTGCTTCCTCGCCAGCACTCCTACTCCAGTGCCAGTGCCTTAAGGTTCACATCCTGCTTCGGGGCCGTGAGACCTTGGGAGAGGCCTCTTCACTCCCTCCTCTCCATCCCCAGACCTAAGCCCCACTAACACGGCCTCCTTCCTGCAGGCCCGGATGTGCGGAGCTTCATCGTGGGCCCACCGGGCCCTCCAGGACCCCAGGGGCCACCTGGGGACAGCCGCCTCGTGTCCATGGACGGCTCCTACAGCAGGGACAGCAGGTCCTCCTCTCACAGCGCGTCAGTCAGTCGGGGCTCCTCCTACAGCTCCTCCATGGGCATAGGAGGATCCAGTGGAGGCTCCCTTGGTGAAGGGGGGGCCTTTGGCCTGGACATGGGCCTGGACCGAGGCTATGGGGGAGCAGCAGAAGGTGGCATGTACGGTGGTGAAGGTGGACTGTTCGGAGCTGGCTTTGCTGGAGGTCTGGACTACAACGAGCTGGCTCTTCGGGTATCTGAGAGCTTGCAACGTAAGTTCTGACCCGTAGGCCTCGGTGCTGTGGGGAGGGTGGAGGCGGGGAGTCTGTGAGCAGCTCAAATTATAGGCTCCAGAAGCTCACCCTCTTGTTTTTGGAATGCCTAGGCTGTGGGGACAGCACTTCTCGAATCAGATGGGCAGGGACTGAAGGCAGGAGGCCCAGACCCAAGTCACAGGCAGCCTGGTTCAGGAGCCCCAGTCAGGACAGGGCCTGTGCTATGGAGAACAGGGCATGTTGGGATCTTTGGACTTGCTTCCCCAGCTAACTAGTGGTGGCTCTGAAAAGTCTTTATGACAAGGATGGTTTCTGGTGGGGCTGAGGGAAGGTTGTTTGGTTAAGAAGTCCTCTCTCCCTGTACCTTCTCCGCACAGCTTTACTATCAGCAAGCCTCTGATAAAAGGCTGTGGCAGCAGAGTACCGGGCCAGTCCACAGTGTGGGGGGCGGGGGAGGCCAACAAAAGAGGCTAACAGGGCTTATCCCTTGCTGCCACCTCGTCTAGTGGGACGCTGGCAATCTGAGGGTTCTTTTCTGTGAGGAGGGGGCTGAGGGACTCTGCTGCCTGTGCCCACACTCTGGTGCTTCACAGGTCAGGGTCTGCTGCAAGGGATGGCCTACACTGTCCAGGGCCCACCGGGCCAGCCAGGGCCCCAGGGCCCCCCCGGCATCAGCAAGGTCTTCTCTGCCTACAGCAATGTGACCGAGGACCTCATGGACTTTTTCCGAAGTAAGGGCAGCTCCTGGTGCTTTCCCGACGCTCACTTTGCTGCACAGTCTCCCATGGGAGAAACCAGTCTCCCGAAAAACCTCGGGCTGTGAACACCCGATAGGCTGAAAAATCTGATAAACTCTGATTTACTTTGTTTTCTTTGGGTCCTAACTCTATCACTCCCTTCCTGTGCCTCCCTGAACAAATCCCTTTACCTCTCAAGCTCTAGAGTGACCGCTTGTCTGAGGCCAGTCTTCTCCCCCTGCAGCTTATGGAGCCATTCCAGGCCCCCCTGGCCAGAAAGGAGAGGTGGGCACCCAAGGACCCAAAGGTAAGTGGTGGCAGGGAAACAGTCACCAGGATCCTGTGTAACCACCCCCTCTTGCTGGGAAGCCACCCCCTTGCCAGTGCTGTTTAGGAACCTATGTGTGTGGCCTCTCCAGGCCCCAAGCCCCCACTTGACTAAGCACAGCCCTCTCTGTACTCCCAGGTGAGAAGGGCCCCGCAGGACCACCAGGTCGGCCTGGGCCACCCGGGCCTCGAGGGCACAAGGGAGAAAAAGGAGACAAAGGTAAGCCTTGTCTGCCAGTTTCTGCAGTGCTGGGAGGCTGATGCTCAGAGTAGTAGGCAATCTGTTCCAGGGCAAGCCTGAAAAATTAAGGCAAATGCCAATTACTACAGGCAGATGCTGCCATCAGCATCATTTGCATAACAATGACATGAACAGCTAGGGAGAAAGGAAAGAGACTGCCAATTCAAGCAGAAAAGAGCAGGAAAAGAGAACAGCTTAACCACTTGGTGATGAAATAGGGTAAACAATTTAAATACACCAAGTCTTACAAAAGAGTTCATCTTTCAAGCCTGTTTTGCAGTTGTCACAGTTGCTATATAACTGCTCAAGCTGAAGGCCCATAGGCCACAAGATATTTAACTTCCTCCTCCTCTTCTAACTTCCAGGTGACCAAGTCTATGTGGGGCGGAGGAAGAGAAGCATCGCCATCAAGCCATGAGCTTGGAAGAGCAGCCCCTGGCTCCAATTCCTGCAGTGGCTTATGGCACTCGGGTCAGCATCTCTCCAGAGGGCGGAAGCTGGAGGCTCCCTTCCTACTGCGACAGCACAGCCAGACAGTTAAATAGAACACCTGTTTTAGTCTGGAACATTCTCTGTATAGACATATCATCCAGTGGAAACCTGAACCATTCCACAGCATGCCGCTACAGCAGCCGCAGCTGCAGAGCTCAAGCCTGGCTGCTCTGCTGGAGCGACCTGAGCCCTGGGCTGCTTTAGCTCTTAGTTCTAGCTGCAGCCCAGGGACGCCCAGCACCTAGAAGTAGGCTTAGGAGTCCTTGAGCTTTGCCTACGAATGAGCCAGAGAAGGGAAGACAGGGATGCGGTGTGTTCTGGTTATCACTGAGAGGCTGTGCTGTCTGCTCCTTCCTCCCTGTTTGTTCTGCATTCTCTAGTCATAGAAAGGAGTTGGCTAAGAAGCAATTCTTGCAACTGAAAAAAATTAAGAAATTCACTTCCCCTGAAGTGGTGACAGGGTTTCTAATAGTCATTTCTCACCACATATCCTATTCCCACTTGCTTAGAAAGTCTGATTGTAGGTATGGTCTGTTTCTACAGGGGCATGCTAGCATTTAGAGAGGTGTTCTATTGAACTAGACCACAGCAAGGGGGGAGGGGGGACGGGCTGTGAAGAAGGAAGGAAAATAGAAAACTCGATGTTGGGAAATGGCATAGGGCACTGGGCGGAGTTGGTTTTTAAGCACTTTTCAGTATCTAAAACATGTATGTGGTCTGTTAGATGAAAAGTCATTTCAATTGCAAAAATTTCCCATTAAATTTTTCTTAATATTATGTTTAGTGTGATCCATCTAACCAAAGTGAGAGGAAGAAATAGAATGAAAAAGAAAAGGGGAGGAAGGGGGAGGGAGACAAAGTAGGAAAGAGAAATGGGGGATGCAGATGGAGACAGAGGCAGGACAAAAGGAAAGAAAGACAAGGAGACAGAAGGGAATGAAAAAGGGAATAAAATGGAAAAAAAGGAAAGAGATAAAAGAGAAAAGGAAAATGGGGAAGAGAGAGGCAAAGGTGGGAAAAGGGGAGAGGGAGACAAGGAAAGAATGAAAAATGAAGACAACGAGTAAGAAGGAAAAAGAGGGAAAGAAAACCAAAGGGCAAGAAAGGGAAAGATAAAGGGGAAAAGAAAGTTTGTGGTCAGCCATATGCTATGAACTCTTCATACTACCATAGAAGAAAACAAAACTCTTTGTGTTTGGAACACAGATTTTGGCATTTGTTTGGTCACCAAGATTTTAAAGGGAGACCTTGATCAACTACTAACTCACTCTGGACAGATTACAAAGCATCTGAAGGTTTTCCCTGAACATACACTATTTGAAATAAACACATATGCAACAGATGGGCAATAAGATTATTTGCAATTAATGGAGTGATTTATCCTGGAACAAAAGAATTTTGATTGTAGGGTGCACATAACAATGTATGTTTGACCAACGACCAAAACTCCCTAAAAGAAAAATGCACAAATATCAAAAGCCCCACAGAAATGCAAAGTAAAATCACTCAACCTCAGAGACGGCTACACTGGGCCAACTTGTGAAATGTGATCAGCGTTAACTCTCCACTTCTGGATCATTTAAAAATGGGACTAAAATGAATCAACTTCTCTAGGTCTACCTTCTACAAGTCTGGATAGTTTGCTTTCCATGTGGTCTCTTCCAAGTACCTCACATTATTATCCTGGGAAAAAACATACCATTTAGTTGTGCATTGAAACTGCTAGCAGCAACACCTGGTGAGGCACCAAACATTGTGTGTGGTCCGCTGGCCAGCTTTACCACAACCTGACCGCTACCTGCTACAAATCAGCATGGGAATTCTACAAAATGAGTTCATAAGACCTTCAGAATTTCAAACTTTTCACTATGTAATGAAAAGTTCTTGTGTATAAATGACTGCATCTCACCTTTTTTAACTGTTTAAAGGCCGAATCAAGTTATTTTTGTAATAGTAGCTTTGGGGGCTCAAGTATTAGATCCCCATTAATTGATTCTTACCCTTATATTAATCACACTTGAGCAGAGTGGTCCTTAGTTACTTCGTTTACCTTTCCAAATTATCCAGAATCTTCAGGGTCCTATGTGCGACTGAAAAAGGGTAAAAGTCCAAATTTGCTACCTTCTCTGGACAGAATCAGAAGATGGGCAGACATGAGATATGTCCTCAGCTGGATGGCAATGGATCTGAGCCTCTTGTTTCACTTAAAAAAACACAACAAAAAGGCAAGAATGAGCTTGATAGTGTGTGATGCTCCTGGGTTAGAAATGGACACATCATGCCTCCCTCCAGCCAAGCTGAACACTTGCCAAATGACGGCACCTGGATCTTGTATGGATCTTGCTTTGATTGAATCTTGCATGAACATATCAATGAGGAAAAGAGGTTATTTTTAGATGTGAGGTCATACGGTTAAGTGAAATGTTTGGTGAGAAAAATAATCCATCCCAAGGGAAGAAAAATTTAAAGCATATATATATATATATATACACACACACACACACACACACAAAAGTATGTATATACGGAACTATTTTAAGCACCACCCAAAGGAGGGGTTTATATGCTAAAAGACACCTCCCTCTGAGTTACCAGTAAAAACTACATTGTTGTGTGTGGTGACGAGTCAGGTAGGAACACAGGTAAGTCTAGAAAGGTCCAAAGGCCTGGAGGACTGTGAGGGTTAAAGATAAAACTAGGCAAAAAATGCTGCAAAATATTCTCAAGAAGGACAACCCAGTATCAAAGATTCTTAACAAAAGACTGCTTCCCAGAGTAGATTAAGAAATAACTTTATTTTTCATTTGTCAATCCCATGATTGAAAAGACATGTTGCTCCCAAATAGACAAGAGGCATAATCGGAAACAAAATTCCTTCTGAAAATTTAGCTCATGAAGTTATTATGCAAAAATCAGCAAAGAATCACTAAAAGCTGCAGCCAACATTTAAAACTGGTGTAACATTCTACTCAAGCTTAGCAGAAATTTTAAAGCCATGTCAAAACCATGTCAGCCACAGACTAGCAACAATAGCGGCATTAACTGTTGTGCCTTCAAGAAAAGCACTTAAAATATCCCATTTTCTATAAAAGATCATTTCCCCAAAAAGAAGTGATTTATTTCATCGGAAGACTCTCAGAACTGGTAAGTAACTCTCCTCTTCCACCCCAGTTCCAGGCTTTCCTTTAATCAACAATATCTAGAGCTCATCTTGGACAGAATTTGGCTTCTCAGAAGTGTCTTTGTCATCTAAGCACAGTGTGGAATGGGAGAAAGTGTGTAGTTACCAGGGAACTAACAGAGTACAAAAGACAGTCACTTCTGAACTCGCTGATGCTCAAGAAATCAGAGACTCTCCATTAAAGAGGGTCTCATATGCCTGAGAGCTTTGTGCTTGAGGAAACACTACTTAGAGGTAGCTCTGGTTCTGGTTTATATTTAATTACAATTTGCTGTATCCTGTCACAGGAAAGTTCTAATATTTTCAACAAAGTATAAGCACTCTCAATTTCCTCTTTATTCCCACCGCTCCCCCCCAGCTTCCCCACTGAAAAGGGTAGGAAAAAGCTTAATTGTGACTTCATAAAGAATAGCAGCTAATTCAGCAATTCACACCCAACTACGACTGACAGGACAAGGAAAGGCAACATGGTGCGACCAGCTCTGCGAGCTAGGCCTGCAGAAGTGCAGTGTGTGGCATATCCACAGCACACAGGGAGAAGGGGGAGGCTGTCGTCAAGGCGCACACGGACAATTTCTTTTACGCGTTTCATAGCACATTCTGCCACCGCCAACAAAACCACCAAGTCAGGAATGGATCTGATTGTACTCTTTCAAAGAAGTCCGTGCCCCTCCCCAACTCCCCACCTACACCTCATGCAAGAACAAACAATCACTATTAAAAAAAATAAAAAACAAAAAAAACAAATGATCACTATTATCTATTTGGATATAGGGCCCAACAAGAAGTGAGCAGGGATGGGTTAGAACAGCATATTCTATAACAAAACACCTTCTTTGAAAAGATTCATGTAACTTTAAGCATTAAAATGAATGTTCCACCTCTACACATGTATCATTTTGCAGTCCTGCCCCCACACGAATATGGTCGTATTTGAAAGAGAACCCCTACATGAACACTGAATCCAAAAGGCAGTTTTAAGGGTTTTACAAGATTTGCTAACAAACTTACCAGAGTGTCAACCGTTCTACTCTGAGCCTCTTTTCTTTATTCAATACTCTCATGTCAAGTTGAAAGCAATAAAAAGAATCAAATATTCAGACCAAATTAATTATGTGCCACAAACTATTTAAGACACAGGATTATTCTTTAAAAGATACTGAAAAAGTATACACTACCTGAAATATTTTTTTATAAAGCCAATAAACTGAAAATTTCAACAGAGAGAATGGTATGAGAACCTTCCTCCTCTCTCCCTCTGCAAATAAATCATTAAATACATTGGGTAACATTATACTGTCATTTTTAGCATAACAATATAAACAATTTCCATCATCATCCTGAATATTACTTTATAAAGATATATACTTTAAAAGGCTTTCAAAACATTTTCAACCCAGCATTTGAGAATAAAGCATTAAAAGAGTTTTGTATACAGTAACACATTCAATGTGATAAGTGTATGAATTTACAACCATACATAATATATATATATATATGTATATATATTTATATAAAAAACAAACTTGGCCAGAAGTTAAGGCTACCTACAAAGTTGTCCAAGAAATTATGCTTGTCAAAACAATTACAAAATTAAAATCACATGCATTTTCAAATCATCTAAATCACTGACAAAATAAGGTCCAGCATTCAAAGTTTTCAAATTAACTGCAAGAAAGTGCTACAGATATTTACATTTTCTTATTATGAATCAGTGTTCCCACAAAATTACACTTAAATTTTTCACCAGCCTCAAATGTCATATAACTAAAAACTGAAACGTTTGCAGTTTGGTACTTAGTACTCTTAAAAGTGAATAGGTTGAAAATGGCAAACAGCAAGCATCATTTACAAATGGGCCATCTCAGTCACCAAAGTACACTGCATAATACTGTCTTACCGGACTTGGGCTTGGAATTCTGAGTCACAAGAGGGACCGAGAGTGAACATTTCATTAATAATTACATGTATCAGCAACCACATGATATTCAGGCTTTTCCCACTCAAATCAAAGTAAATAATTTAAACATGAAACTAAATAAAACCAAAATACAAATGACTTTCTCTCAACAACAAAGTCATTTCTGACATTGCCTAAATATTTTATTTAAATCCTTTTTTGAGTAAGAAAAAAGTATTCTGAACAAAAGCCTCTTTTACAATAAATTTCAGAAAATACATTTATAAGTGTAACTCAGAGCCTGCAGGCCTCAGGCAGAGTTTTCAACGAACAAAATGTGCTAGGATGAGAGAGGCCACTTAACCAACTCACGGATTATTGTAGGCAATAAGCTAGGACCCTAAGTCTATAATTCTTTCAATTTGGTGAGTGTTATATTTCCAATTTCAATATCTAAAAGCTACCTTTTTTAAATCTTTCCAACTTTGCACAACATATATTTTAGGATGAAATTTTCTATTGAATGGTAATAGGAACAAGATTTAAAAAACAATAATGCTTAATGCTAAGGATGTTTGTCCCTGTTGAATCAAAAAAGGAAATCATACTTCAGACCCAACTGAAATTTAGTGTTTTAGGCACTATTTTAATAAAATTAGCACCCTTAATTATTAACTCATGACTAAATAGGTAATTACTTTAGACAAATTACTTCAGTAATGTTTCTTTTTTAAAAGAGTCTTTGCTATGTAAAGACAAAATAGATTTATTTATTCAATCAATATGGTATTTTGAACAACTCATAGCTTTATCACTGAGAGCTGATTCACCAAAAGAAAATTATTCCAACTTTCTACAGCAGAGTTGCAGCTATAGAATTTAGGCATCACTGAGAAGTCAGGCCAAGTAAAAAGATATTTACTAATACTCAATGGCCTAACAGCTTTTTAAAAAAATAATAATAACTTCAAACATCAATACTAACAGTTTTTCAGGTAACAGTCTCTAAAGAACACAATTTTTAAGATTAATATACAAAATCACCTTAGGGAATTACTGCAAGATGCCACTTTGCCAACATGGCCCAGCATCTGTCTGGGTTCCTTTCCCTTCATCTTTGCTAAACAAACAAAACAAACAAACAAAAAACACCTAGAAGGTGAGGCAGGTGATTGTCTTCATAAGCTCTCTGATATAGATTGTGGCAGAAGATGAAGAGAACAGAATGACATATCTAAAAAGCCAAACCCAACCACAGAATGCTTCCTGTTGTTATGACCCAGTGGAATGCAAGCTAGGAATAGGATAGAACTTGGAAATCCGGCTCTGTGTTGATGGGTTAAGGCATTCAGACTCCCCAGTCATTTTAAAGAACACCTCCTGTTCCTGCAGTTTCCTGGCAAACTCTTCTTCCAGTGTCTTAAAAAGGAAGGGAAAAAGAAATTATGTGCTGGTATTACAAACAGAATTTACTCGGACAGCCAACAATAAAACTATTTGCTCAAACACTCTGTATCTTATCCTAAGGATAGGAAGACCTATCCTAAGAAGACCAGAGTGCTCAACTGTTAGATTAGGCTGTGCATAGCCCTAGGTTGAAGTCTCTAGCTCAGCCATACGAATGTGTAACGTGGATCAATGACTTAACTTCTCTCTATTACAGAATCATCTCATTCTTCTGTTGTAAAACAGGGAGAGTATCACCTACCTCACAGGGTTGTTATGTAAGGATTAAATGTGATCGTGATATACTCAACACATACCAGACACTCAACAGATGGCTCCTATTATTAACTACTACCTTTCTCTCCCACATGGCACATTCCATTTTCCCTTTTTTTTTTTTTAAAGATTTTATTTATTTATTTGACAGACAGAGATCACAAGTAGCCAGAGAGGCAGGCAGAGAGAGGGGGAAGCAGGCTCCCTGCTGAGCAGAGAGCCCAATGTGGGGCTCGATCCCAGGACCCTGGGATCATGACCTGAGCCGAAGGCAGAGGCTTTAACCCACTGAGCCAACCCAGGCACCCCAGCACTTTCCATTTTCTGTTTTTTATTTTGATTTTTGATGTGCATGTCTTTTCTTCCACACCGAACTTTAAGCTGTTTGAAGGTAAGCCCTAACCCAGATCATCTTTACATCCCCACAATACAGAGCGTATATAGTAAGGGCTGGATAAACACTTGAGGGATCAGTGATTTTGCAGACGAGTGACTCAGGGATATGTGCTGCTGCAAAGGCTTAAAGTAGAGCAGAAGATGGAAAGAGACAGGAACATTTCTCACAAGAGGTGAAACATAAGTTCAGTCTTAAAGGAAAGAAAAGAATTTGATAGGACGCAGAAGGCATGCCAGACGGAGGGGCCTGAGACGATTCCTGCATACAGGCAGGAAACCACAGACGTGGTATGAGTAATGGTGATTATACCCAATACCAGAGTATGAACAGGGAACAAAGTGGCTTGTGGGAGGTAACACTAGAAAGTTTGCTGGTGGCCAAAGTATGGCACTATGACAGCCACAAAGTCAAACTGTAGCATTTCTATTTTATTTTGACAGAACTAAAGATTTATCAACACCACAATGCCAGTGCCAGAGATGTCCCTGAATATAAATACTCTGATGGCAGACAAGTAGGAAGAAAGGAAAAGGAATCTGAGATCAGAAGGCCCATTAGGACATTACTGAACATTTTTAAGCAGCAGAATGATAGTAATGGGAAAAAGAAATATTACAAAGAGAGTTAAAATTATTTGTCATCTCACTGAAACGAGATGTGATAGAAATGAAAGACAATTCAGGTTTTTAGACTGGATGTCAATTAAGAGGGCAGGGATGTCAAAAAAAAAAAAAGAGGGCAGGGATGTCAGGAAGCACACTGATGCTATGTGGGGACACGGGAACAAAGTGAGATGGGGATGATAGAGAAGGGCTGTTAAGTTCAGCAGTTTTTTTGTTTGTTTTTAAGATTTTATTTATTTGAGAGAGAGAGAGAGAGAGCACGAGAGGGAAGAAGGTCAGAGGGAGAGGCAGACCCTACAGAGCTGGGAGCCCGATGTGGGACTCGATTCCAGAACTCTGGGATCATGACCTGAGCCGAAGACAGTTGCTTAACCAACTGAGCCACCCACGCGGCTTGTTTTTGTTTTGTTTTGTTTTAAGATTTTTTTATTTGACAGAGAAAGAGACACAGCGAGAGAGGGAACACAAGCAGTGGGAGTGGGAGAAGGAGAAGCAGGCTTGCCACAGAGTGGGAGCCTGATGTGGGGGCTCGATCCCAGGACCCTGGGATCAGGACCTGAGGCGAAGGCAGACGCCTAACGACTAAGCCACCCAGCTGCCCCTGTTAAGTTCAGTTTTATCTCCACTGAGCTTACAATCTTTAGTCAATGTTCAATAGGTATGTATTGATCATTACAATATGCCAGGAACTATTCTAGAAGTTGATATATACCAGTGAACCAAGAGATAACACTCTTGCTTTCAAAGAGCATGCATTCTTGTGGGAAAAGACAGACCATAAATAAATGTGTCTGGTGGTGAAGAATGTTATGAAGGAAAACAAAGGTGAGGAGATAGGGAATGTCTGAGGTAGGCATGGAGGCTATTTCATATATAGTCATCAGAAAAAGGAATCTTCTGTGAGATGATGTTGGAATACAGGCCTGAATGAAGTAAGAAATGGAACATCCAGGTGGGAAATGAGTGCTTAGAGTGAACCAACAGTAACAAACAAGAAACAGTAACAGCAGTGGCAACTACTTCCAGCCCTGACCACAGCTCAGGTATTAGGAAGTGCTGTGCACACATACCACTTCTTTTGGGTCTTAACAATCCCAATTATGGACCCAATGTCATCTTTGTTTTATAAATGAGTAAAACTGGGCGCAGGAATGTTAGGTGACCAAATTAATCATGTCATCACTGAGATCTGAACCCAGATCTATAGGACTTCAGAATTTGTACTTTATACAATCCCTACTATACAGGTCCTGGGACTGTCCTTAAATATGCACCAGATGAAGCCATGACTAGGCACAGGATCATCAAGGGTGTAAAGCTGCAAGATGTCTAGACAAAGAAAAAGTGATAAAGAGCACAGACAAAGAAGTTAGGTCATAAAAGTCAGATGAGAAGAGAATTTTTTTTTAAAGATTTATTTATTTGAGAGAGAGAGAGAGAGAGAGGGAGAGCACAAGCAGGGGAGGGGCAGAGGGAGAGGCAGAGTCCCCAATGAGGGGAGAGCCCAATGTGGGGCTCGATCCCAGGACCCCACGATCATGACCTGAGCCAAAGGCAGATGCTTAACTGACTGAGCCACTGGTGTCCCGAGAAGAGAATTTTAAGAAACAAGATTTCTAATGACAACAGTGAGATAATACCATAGGATTTGGCTCTTAGCAACTCACTTATGACTACTGTCATACGAGTTCAACTGGGGAGTCTGAGGTAAAAGCTAGACTACAGAAAGTTAAAGAAACTGGAAAAAATGGGGGCGCCTGGGTGGCTCAGTGGGTTAAAGCCTCTGCCTTCGGCTCAGGTCATGATCCCGGGGTCCTGGGATCGAGCCCCGCATTGGGCGCTCTGCTCAGCAGGGAGCCTGCTTCCCCCTCTCTCTCTGCCTGTCTCTCTGCCTACTTGTGATCTCTGTCAAATAAATAAATAAAATCTTTAAGAAACAAACAAACAAACAACGCCCTTCTGCACCTTTTGAATTCCAATCCAAATGAATGTATTACCTATTCAAAAATTTAACAATAAATAAACTTTAAATTAAAAAGCCCCACTAATAAGTGACTTGGTCATTTCACTTCTTCTAGAAACATTTAGCCCACAGTGGGTGCTAAATGCAGATTTTTCTTGACAGATTGACTAATTAAGTGGATAAACGGAAGAAAGGAATAGATGAAAGCTATAGCAGGCAGGAAAGCCAAGAGAAAACAAAGGTTTGAGCTTGAGAGTTAGCAAAGGGAGAGGATCACATAGTTATAGAAAAAAATGAGTTGAAGAGGTTGACCAATCAGACCAGTCCAGCAGGGAGCCAAAAAGGAAGTACAAAATGGGAAGATGGCTGATAGCTGGATGGGGGAAGGGGAGCCTTTCCTATTTTACTAGATCGTGAATTTACTATCTCACGAGGGCCTTGTAATTTGGCTCCTGTCAATGTGTCCAGACTAAGCTACCCTCACTTCCTTCCTTCTCTCCCTCTTTAATGCCTACATACAGGCACACTCCCCCAGGGCCCCAACGGCAGGGAGCGACTTGTGATTCCTATACACATCCTTTTCACCCATTCACTTCTCTGTACTTACACTGCCCATCACACCCCAACCTGTCCGTATGCCTAGCAAGCTCTTACTCATCCTGAAGTCTTACTTGGCTTATAAGGCATCTTCTCTGTAAAGCCTCCCTAACTTACCAGGCAGACTGAAGTACTCCTTGTCCTTGGCCTCAACACTGTGCTCCTATCTCCTGTGCTCACCTCCCTCACAGCAATGATCCTACCGCACTGCAATTGCTTGTCACTACATTCTGAACATTTGCGGGGACAGGGACTTGGTCTCTTCATCTCCTGTCCCTGACATATATTAAACAGCTAATAACTGGATGGATAAATGGATGAACACAAACATATTTTATCTAAAGCTTTAAAAAATTACCTTTTTCCTGGGTCTCAATTTCTCTCTCCATTCCTTTAATTCTTGGCTGTGTTCCTCATCTAACTCCTTCAGTTTCTGAGTCTCATGCTCAACCAATAGGTGGCATTTTTCATTCTGAAAACAAAATTTGTATTAAAAATTTTCAGATCAACTAAGCAATTTTTTACAAATGTAATTATCTTCAAATAATAAAGCATTTATTAAACATCAAACTATTACTGAGATTCAGGCTCTCCCCTGAAAACCAAAGGCTAAGAACTATGAAATGAGTCATAGCTTCATTTCTGCAAGTTTACAAGCTAGATCTATTATTTACCATATGAAAAGAACTTAAATAGAATTAGTTTGATCCTGTTTCTTCTTTCTAAGAAGGTTTGCTCATAAAACTAACACTTAAGGGCATCTTATATGGATTTTACACACTGTTACCAGAATGTGGGATTAGGAACTATTCTACTCTAGTAAATTAAGCAAATATGTAGAGTATCCATAATGTACACACTATTCTGAAATTTTAAACATTTTAGGCTACATACTAGATGGGCTGCATATTCCATGCAAGGCCCCCAAACAGTCCCCCTAAAGTAACCTTTAAATTTCTTAGGGGAAAAATTCTCATTTCTTTAGTTTATCATTTTTAAACACCTAGAAGAAAATGAACTATTTTTCCCTAAATGAAATTTTAAATTCAAAATCTGATAATAAAACCACCTATCTCATTTTGAAAACTTTGTTCAGTTTTTCTGCAAAATAAACTAAAATTACTCAGTACTGCTTTTGAACGACTCAACTTCTTAGGTTATAATTTAGCCTCATGTTTATATTAATCATGTTACACAAGAGCTAAGTAAGTGCCTATGATACTAACCTGATCTTTATTTGGGTCTATACAGAAAACAAAACCTCTCAATCCCAGCATTTTCATGAGTAAAGCATACTCTATTTTGGTCAGCTACCGTTTTCTCCAGACCAGCCGCTTGTGCTGCCCCGCTCCCACCAGCTCAGTTTCCATGTTCCTGTTTCTGACCTGCAGCTGATGCAGCTCCCGGACATTGGCTTCACACTGCAGCTGAAGATCCCGCATTTGATTTTCATGTTTTTGATGCTGAGCCATTCTCTCATTTTTCTGCCTCTTTTCTTCTTGAGCAGCAAACTATAAATAAGAAAAACGGTTAACAAGCAATGTAATTTCTTCATCTTCCAAAGGAGTAATTAAGGAATTTAACAAGACTTAAAGTACAAATAAACTAAAGTTGCAAGTAATAATAATATGCTGTAACCTGAGCTGGAGTCTACATTATGGCTTTGGTGGGGAGAGGGGTGCTTCTGATAAAAACCTTATTCCTCCTATCTGCTTAGTGACCTCAGTTCATTTTTGTGTGGGACCTATGACTACAGAAGCAAACCGAAGCCCTATGTTTTAACTTCCCAAAAGTTGTCCAAGTCACCTAATTTCTAAGACTGGTCTTAGGACCAGCCTAGCCCAAGATCTGGTGTGGGGCATGGGACAAAGGGCTTTGCCCTCTGTGGCCACCAGTGTAGGAAAACTAAGTTGGTATATGCCACATATCTAGCCCCAACTCATAAAGCCAAAGAGAACATCAACAAGCCCAAGGTGGCTCGACATGTTTACAACATAATTACGTGACACTTCTAAAGGACACTCAAATTTTTTAAATCTAAAGAAGAGGAGAGTAACTGGCTTATTTACCTGTTTAATTTTGTCACGGTCCTGATCTGGTGTGGCTGTTGGGTTAATTCTCAAGCTTTTCTTAAACATGGCCATTCGAGTCTTGGCTTCACTGCGCTGAATCTTAGGCAGTCTTGCTCTTTCTTGAGTCTGTCTGTTTTTTAATTCCTCAATAAGTCGTTGATTATAACGCTGCATTTGTTCTGTTTCCTAAGAAAGTATCAAACAGAATCCTGTGATGTAGATATAACTCAATACTCAACACCCACATGTATGCTCAAACATGTCATTTTGTTGTTGTTTCTCAAAATTGCTCTTTCCTTTGTTGCATTATCAACCAGCAAGCTTTCACTCAAAATATAATTTATAATAAAAATAAAGCTTTTGGTAATAACAATCTTTTTTTTTTTTTTTTAGATTTAATCTACCTATATTAGAGACAGAAAGAGAGCACAAGCGGGAGGGGTAAAGGGAGAGGGAGGAAGAATCTCAAGCAAACTCCATGCTAAGTGCAGGAGCCTGACATGGGGCTTGATCCCACAAACCCAAGATCATGACCTGACTGCAACTAAGTCAGGACACCCAACCAACCTGTGCCACCCGGGGGGCCCCTCATGAGTCTTATATTGAAATTCTTTTACTAAGTCAGGGAGTCCACATTTTTAAGATACTTGGACCATAAATGGAGCCACAAAAGCTACCTTTGAGACAGGAAGATTATAATGTAGAAGAGGACTTAAAGCACTGTACTAGTCACCTTCCGTGAAATTCAGAAAGAAGTTGGCAATCATGATAAGATATGATTAATTACTTTAAACCTCACCAAATACATTTTAGGATTAAAAAAAAGAAAGAAATCTAAAATTCATTCTCTAAGTAGAAGTTTCAGAAATAACTCTGTAAACTTTAAAAAGTAAACTTTTATTTTTTTTAAATATTTTATTTATTTATGAGATAGGTAGAGAGAGGGAGAGCAGAGAGCACAAGCAGGGAGATGGCGAGAGGGATAGAAAGAGAGGCGAAGCAGACGCCCCACTGAGAAGGGAGCCTGCCACGTGGGGCTTGATCCACAGACCCTGGGATCATGACCTGAGCCAAAGGCAGACGCTTAACCCACCGAGCCACCCAGGTGCCCCTAAAAAGTAAACTTTAAAAAGTAAACCAATTTTCCTTTCATTAACCTTCTCATGGCGCTTAAGTAGCTGATGTCTTTGCATGAAATATTGATCTTTAAGTTGCTGTTTAAGCAGCTGGTGTTTTTCTTGTAAGTGTCGTTCTTCAAGCTCCCAAATTGCAGCTTCTCGAGCTAGAAGAAGAAAGCAATTTTCAAAATGTCACTTTGTTCTTTTTACACATGTACTTTGGTTTTCATTTTAATATTTAAATAAAAGTGTCCTATAAATACTAACTTAAACACACAATGACATTCTGAACTATAAATGAAATATTACCAGAGTACAGGTAATATTTTTTACCACTTACCATTCTGTTCTCATGTCCTATAAACAGAGAATGTCCCATCACCTAACACTAAAATTCCTTTTAATCATCTTAATGAGAAATTTTAAAATATCAGCTTTTTATTAAGGGAAATAAGTGCTTAAAATTCCATTCCATTATGTAGCCATTAAGTATAACAACAATTGTAAGGCATAACAAATATACAAAACTATTCAGGTAAAGTTCTAGCATGATCTGGACAAAAAGATGTTTTAAGGATAAATGCTTGCTGTTTACTTCTCTTGTCATAAAGGCAATTATTCGATGTCTTACAGTATATAGCTTTATAAAAAATTTTAAAATCTAAAATTCTTAAAATTTAATATAGTTTTTCCTCCTATTAACCTCAATTTTCTTTATTTTTCATCACTCAAAGGAGAGCAATCAAATAATTTCCGATTATTTGATATAATGGATATGAGATATATCCACACATCAGAGCCATGTCTTCAGGTTATCATTTTGTATACACACATACGCTGCGTAATTTCATATACCTCTCATGAGTTGCTGTTTGTTATTCAGGCACTCTCTTTCAATATTGGCTAGCTCTGCCTTCTGCTGTTGGATGATCTTTTTCAGAGAGCCATCTAATTCTTGTTGTTGCTTCTGAACAAATTCCTGTTCCTATTAGACACAGTTAACCATCAGTTAATAAGCATCTACTGAGTGAAACATCCATTTATCTATATGACTATATTAGTGGTTAACAAGATTTCTAAGCCAAGTTTCTAAAGTTAACTGGATTTAAAAATCACCAATTATATAGCATATATAATATAAATGTATTAGTCACTCAATTCAAGCCCAGAGGAAAAGTACTAGAATAGATAATATTCTAAACTCACTATTAAAAATAATACACACAGGCAACCCTCTCAGGTCCCCTCCCTCCTCAGGAGCTTTGCACTATCACTCAATAAACCTTACTAAACTCTCAAACTTTGCTTTGCTGCCCACCAGAGGGGGAAAAAATACATACAAAAGAGGTCTATAATTCACTCATAATTAAAATGCCCTATTACATGAACAGCTTTAGGAAAAAAACAATTTAGAGCTTCAAAACTGACTATTCATTACACTATGGTGTGGATACAACAAGAATAAACAAGAAATGCCTTTTAGGAAAAAGAGAATAAAGGGCAAATAAGTAAAACACATATCAGAATTTTAAATATCTCTATTTTTCCAAGAAATAGAGTTAGGGAGAAATACCATGACTACACTAACAGAGAAAGATAGCTTCTATATCTACAGTAGTTGCCTAGAAGGAACAATAGTTTGTAGAAAACGAGAAACAGTACATTGCTAGAGAAAAGTGAACTAAGAAGAGTAAAGTGAGTTAAGTTTTATAAATATATATATACAAAATTCCTTACAATCAGAGAATTCTACCAGCATGTTGGGGATTCACTCTTTCACTCAACAAATATTTACTGAGTACATACTATTTTGCCCAAGTGCCAAATTTATGCTTAAAAAAAAAAAATCCTACAGTAACTGTGTAAGAAAAGGAAAATGTTAAAGTGAATGTTTAAGAAAAGGAAATGTTAAAGTGACTTTTGGTCTTTGTGCTAGATCACACATTTACAGAAGGAAGAAATACTATCCAAACTGAAGAAACATAAGTTTTGCCAGTAAATGTTCAGCTCTCCATCCCTCTCTTGCAGTTACAGCAGTCTGTGACTAGAAAAGGGATATTCTGATAATTTTGAGTGTGGATTTAGAAATTTAGGATTGAAGCAGCGCTCCACAGAAAATCCCTCCCCTTGCACATCCTAGAGAAGATAAAATCCCAAGATCCATGTGGATCTACTCTTTATGCATTGGACAGAGTCTGACAGGGTCTGGATCACTACCAGCCTTGTCTTCAATACATGAGAAGTGAGTCTAGCAGTGTTCCTCAAGGTGTTTGCCTTACTACTATGTCTTTGGAGGCAAGAATTAGGTTGTACCATTCGTGACGTCCTGTTAAAATCATACAGGGTAATAAATACTGCTCTCTCATCTATGTCAAAATTTGTACTTTAGCATAATTCCAAATACACACTAGCAGAAAGACTAATGAACTGCCTCTATAAAATACAATTGTGAATTGACTACAGTCACCTACAACACTTTATCACAGAAAAATATCCACAATATTTAATTTCAACTATTTAAATTAAGGCCTTTTGAGTTTTAAAGAGATGCAAAATCTCCATGCCTATCTTTTAAGCAATTATAACAAAGTTGTTTAAGCTTTACATTTCCCAACAATAAATATTACCTATAATAAAAATTACATTGTTCCTCTAATTTCATTGTAAAATTTCTGAATGTAAACTTGTATAATAAACTTAATATAATCTGCAGCTATATCAAAGGGTTTTCTTTTTGTTCAACATTTGTACCGTTAATTTTCATAAGGGACTTTTAAAATATATCTGTGTAACAGAAACAATGGGCTCAGTATTTAATTACTCTAGATACAAACATTACATGTAGACTCAAATCAAATGGAAAAGTTTAAGATGGGGCTGAACTAATACTTATGTGAAAATTAAGAAGAGTAAATATAAGCCAGTGCCACTAAAAAAGTGAATGCAATTGCTTGTCAATTCAATTCTAGGTTATATTACTGTAGTATAGTTATGTCTAGATCAAGCAAGATGAGAGTTCAGTTCAAAGAAAACCTTTACTAAGTACTTAGTAAATGCTGGACACTGTACTAGTTATGGGGTTACTAAAATTTAAAAAAGACAATATTGCCTTTAAGGAGCTTCTACTCTAGTGGTTACAAATTGGTTTTGTCTATCTATACAGAGAGCAGTGGGCCCCTTCCCTTAGTATCGCATTTTCAAAAGTTCAAAAGAAAACCACAGAAAACTGAAAGGTAGGATACAGGGTCTAGAAAGCATGACATACAATGAATGTCCTGAAACAGCTAATACATAAGGAGAAAAGAAAAGCTAAGACTGATATAGGAGGAGGCAGAATTAGCATTGTGGTTAGAACTGCTCCAAAAGTAAAACAACGACTAACAGGTAAGAGTCAAGGTAGGCTATGTATGCAAGTGCTTCTGACCACGAGAGTTAGCAAAGACACCAGTTGCCTTACAGAGTCACAGACTTAAATAATTAAGCAGAGTCTGGAAAATTACATAGTCAAGAATATTGTGCAAATAATTTTCTTTCTCTTGCTCTCTTTCTTTCCGTCACTTATTTATTTATTCATTTTAAGTAATCTCTACAGCCAATGTGGGGCTCAAATTCACGACCTCAAGATCAAGAGTTACACACTCTTTCAACTGAGCCAGCCAGGTGACTCAAATAATTTTCTATATTAAAGCTAAAATTTGAGGGGTGCCTGGGTGGCTCAGTGGGTTAAGCCTCTGCCTTTGGCTCAGGTCATGGTCTCAGGGTCCTGGGATCGAGCCCCGCATTGGACTCCCTGCTCAGCGGGGAGCCTGCTTCACCCTCTCTCTCTGCCTGCCTCTCTGCCTACTTGTGATCTCTGTCAAATAAATAAATAAAATCTTTAAAAAAAAAAAAAAAGCTAAAATTTGGGACACCTGGGTGCCTCAGTCATTAAGCATCAGCCGTGGGCCTGCTTCTCCCTCTCCCTCTGCCAGCCACTCTCTCTGCTTATGCTCTCTCTCTGTCAAATAAATAAATAAAATCTTTTTTTTTTTTTAAGATTTTATTTATTCACTTGACAGACAGAGATCACAAGTAGGCAGACAAGCAGGCAGAGAGAGAGAGGAGGAAGCAGGCTCCCCGATGAGCAAACAGCCCGATGTGGGGCTCGATCCCAGGACCCTGAGATCACGACCTGAGATGAAGGGAGAGGCTTAACCCACTGAGCCACCCAGGTGCCCCTCTGTCAAATAAATAAATAAAATCTTAAAAAAAAAAAAAAAGAAAAGCTAAAATTTACCTGAAAGGTCCAGGTCCCTCACATACTAATTCATATATTTTATTACCTCAAAAGAAATGAAACTTTACTTTTATTTTTTTAGATTTACTTTTTTGACAGAAAGAAACACAGCAAGAGAGGGAATACAAGCAGGGGGAGTGTGAGAGGGAGAACAGGCTTCCCATGGAGCAGGGAGCCTGATGTGGCACTTGATCCCAGGACCCTGGGATCATGACCTGAGCCAAAGGCAGACACTTACCAACTGAGCCACCCAGGCGCCCCATGAAATGAAATTTTAATATTATTGAGCTTTCATTAAATTTCCTAATAAAAGTATAGTATATTCACGTTGGAATTTTTCATCAGAAATTACTCTTAGGATCTAAAAGAAAAGGGATCTTACATTCCAAAAAGATTGAACAAATTACATTTACCTTAAAAAAAAAAAAAGATGGGAATTGATCACTAAAAGTAACAAATAATTTTAACTGAATGAACACATAAACTGTAAAATGAACGCCCTTTCAAAGTACAAGTTTAAATGCTGATAAGAAATTTTATCATATTAATCAGATAACTATAAATATTAAAAGTACAATTTTGGGTTCTAGAAAACTGTAGGAAAGGGTTATGATACATTGGGTTATTTGTACAGAATTTGATCCTAACTCAAAAGAAAAGCTAAAAATGGTAATGATCAGAAAAGTGATCGTAATTCAAAATTTCTCCCTCTCGTTAAAAAAAAATTAATGTTTTGCCTACCCTTTAGACTACTATAGAGCCCAGTAGCTGCCAATAAAAAGAAGAAAAAGTCTAATTTCAGGAGAGGGGAAGGGAGGGGTTGAAATCAAGCTGTATTCTATCTACTCCAGTTGTGTATATCAAACATCACAAACAAAAATTACAGAGTTAAATGAGCTAGTCACTTCCCTATAGAAACTGTGAGAAAGAATACAGCCTGGAATTCCAGACTTAATTTAAAACTACAGCAAGGAGAACAGAAACTCACTATTCATTATGGACAATCTGAATAGTGAAAACTAGAGTTAAATGGAACTTTAATCACCAATTTTAATATGGCTTTTCTGACCATATCCATAATTAAAACATATATGTAAACAAAAATGCAATCAAAATGTCACTTCACACAAAGATAAAAATCTACTCACAGCATTCAATTTCTCACATGTGCAAAGCTTAAAAAATACTGCTGGGAAGGTATTTCTTGAAAAAGATGAAAATCTCAAAATTTGTGGTGAGGGTAGACAGAAAAATGAACACTATTGTAAGTGTTCCAATTCCAGCTCTACCATTAATATCTTTTCTGACTTTCAACAGACCACTTAGTCTTCTGTGCCTTGATTTCCTTATCTGTAAAATGGATACACTCCATCCCCATATTAGGGTGGTGGCAGTGAGAATCAAATGTGGAAACTCTTTGAAGAATACTACACTATAAAGTTTGTTTCAGGTTACTATTATTGTCATTACTGACATTATCATCTATCAGTCTTCTAGATTTTAACAAATGAAGCAAACAATGAAAAGGCACATGTGAGCTGAAGAAAAAGCAGATAAAACAAGAGAAGGCATCCTCCCACAGACACGTGGGACTTACGTCCTGCAACTGGGCCTTGAAGACTGCACAAGATGACAACTGAAAAGACTGAATCATGACCTGAGCAACACCCTGTGGATTAGAATACAATGCACCTCCCAGGTGAGAACATAGCGGATGACTTTTTGTAAATGGAAAGAATAATCACACAAATTTGAGTTTCAGGAGGTGTAGAACAATTTACTTTGAACAGACAGGTCTCTTTCTCATCTGTAAAAGGAAGGTTTGGAACTAGATCAGTGGTTTCTGAACTCTAGTTTGTATTGTTGTTTCTTAAACCAGTCAAATCCTCTTTTAAAAAATGTACCATAAAATGTATGAAACAGATGAAACGGTACTGTGTTACATGAAGCAGAAGCAGGGATCCAGAGCTCCACAGTCCTCTCTTTTTGAAGGATTCTCAAGGTGCTTCTTCCAAACTCAAGAGCTCCTGGGAGTAGTTTAAAAACCACTGAACTAGATGATCAAATACATCCTAGCTCCATGACTATATAACTATGATTCACAAATTCTAAGAAAATTTAAAATAGACTCTGCAAAGTTACTGTTTTAGCACCTTCATGAAAAGCAGCAGAAAAAGGGAAATATTTTTAAATTTGTTAGATTGCTAAATTCTTCATTAAATTTACAAAAAGAATTTCACTATTGCTTTCAGCTTTAGTTGAAAACATAGGCTAGCGTCCAAAATTTTACGAAAAATCACCAACAAAGGTTTAATAAACACATAATCACCTATCCTTCAACACCAAATTCTCAATTTCAACTCTAGCATCTGAAACATTACCTTTTGGAATTTAAAAAGTCTATACTCCTATAGGAGGAAAAATCATATTGTTCTTGTTTGAAATCTAAATTATCCAAAATTAAATGTGTGGCAAGCAAGGACTCCCTCTTCAACTACCCACATATGACCAATGACCACTGGACTAAGCTGACAGGAGTTTAGATTAGACACAGAAATAACAGCTTAGACAGAAGAGGCAGTGTGGTGGTTCATATGTGCTCTCATTTCCTCCCCTGCAGAACAGAGGAGTAGTGAGAGTAACTACCTCATATGTTGTGACGTTCAGTAAGTTCAGGCAGGTGAAGTACTTAGAATAGTGCTTGACAGATAGTAAATGCTGTGCTTGCTATTATCACTTTTTTAAAAGAGATTTTATTTATTTGACAGAGAGAGTGCGGGAGAGGGAGAAGCAGACTCCCCGCTGATCAGGGGGCCCAACACGGGGCTCAATCCCAGGACCCTGGGATCAAGACCCGAGCCAAAGGCAGACGATTAACCAAGTGAGCCACCCAAGAACCCCTTACTTTAACTAGTAATTCCCACACTAGGCTAAGACAAAATATTTCACTGGACCAAATCAAAAAAACTTTTTTTAAAGCACCAAATTTATTAAAATAGGCTAGTTTTGTCAAAATTTTAAATTCCAAAATATCTTCCTTATTTTTGATGGTGTTAAAATATTCCCTCTTTTAAAATGATGGTGACAAGTCAACAGCAGTTTCAAATACCCTTCTCAAAATAAAATAAAAATATCCTTCTGGGGGCGCCTCAGTCATTAAGCATCAGCCTTGGGCTCAGGTCATGAACCCAGGGTCCTGGGATCGAGCCCCACATCAGGCTCCCTGCTCAGTGGGAAGCCTGCTTCTCCCTCTCCCACTCACCCTGCTTGTATCCCCTCTCTGTCTCTGTCAAATAAATAAATAAAATCTTAAAAAAAAAAAAAATCTGGGGCACCTGGGTGGCTCAGTGGGTTAAAGCCTCTGCTTTCGGCTCAGGTCATGATCCCAGAGTCCTGGGATCGAGCCCCGCATCGGGCTCTCCACTCGACAGGAAGCCTGCTTCCTCCTCTCTCTCTGCCTGCCTCTCTGCCTACTTGTGATCTCTGTCTGTCAAATAAAGAAATAAAATCTTTAAAAAAAAAATCCTTCTGGGCAAAAAGAGAAGATTTTTAAATGTCATTCCATTTGTTATGGTCCCCAGTGGCTTTTGTTTCTTCTATTTTTATTCATGGGTCTGTAAAAGTTTGGGAAACACTTTTTAAATCACATAAAACCACATTCCACATTAAAATGATAATGGAAAAGTCATTAATATATAATCCATGTCTCTTCTTCCTTTAACTGATATGTAACTACAAATTGACCTCACTTCTCTCTTTGCTTCCAGGCTGAGCGTAAACTTAAAGAAAAAACGATTCCTAGTAAAAAAGACCTTATAGAGTCATATGAGATAATTCTACAAAAATCTGTTTAAAATACTATCTTGTTTAGTTTTGTAAATAATTCACCCTTCTTTATAGGCCCAGCCTTATCATAATCTAGAATCAAGTTTATACAGGCAGTATATTTTAACTGCTCAATTCTGAACCAAAAAGAAAAACATACTTAATATTCAAAATCTGGTTTTAAGGTACTTATGTTGTTGAGTTTAATAGTAATAAATATTAGATCTCCATTTAACATTACCATTCACCACTGTTCTTTTAACTTTCAACTTTAGAGGCATTCTTCTCATATGCACAAAGCCTATACACTAATCCTCTATATTTTGTCATAAAAATCTTCTAGCAAATACTGACTACTTAAAAATATAAGCTTCCATCATGATTATAATAAGAATACAATGGATTACACATTAACATACTTGTTTAATTCATTTGGAGTCAGCTTTCCAAACATTCCACTTAATTTCTTATTAGCAACATTTAAATGTCACCATTAGTGTGATTTTAGTTCTCTATAAAGAATGCTCTGGGAACCTTTGTATGAGCAGAAGTCAACATCATATAATAAGTAAAGCAGGAGTTTGCCCTTTCAACCATGGTTTACTGAGCTGCGAGAATAATACTGCTTTCTGTTTTTAGTAGCATTAAGCTGCTGCTGTTACCTGAGCATGCTGGCTTTGTGCAAGCTCCTCTTTCCTGCGTTTCATGAGCTCTTTTCTCAGCTCTTTGGGTGCTTTCTCCACTTCATTTATAACCTACAGTGTATAAGCATGCAGGAGGTGGGGAAATAATACTTTCTCCACAGCAAGCATTTATGTGAGCAGACAAGCTACAAGTCAAAGATTAAAGCTGTTAAAAAGTTCCTTTCCAACATGCAGTAACATAGGTGTTAGTTCGGTGAAAAAGAATGAAAGGATAGAACATGCTTAATCTCAGTGCAGAAAGGGCCACCACACCACATAAAGGTTAATCAGATGCTTAATTATCCCTACATATTATTCTCTCTTAAAGATCCAAAACAATCAGTAAAGGATTACCAGCAGCATTGATTCTGAACTAAAGATGATAAACTCAACTGACCTTCTTGAAAGATCATAAAACTATCAACATATCTATTGACATTGTTTGAAATGTTGAAAGTAAGCAAAGTTAATGCCACTTATGAAAGTGCAAAATTTCATAATTGGCTTGATAAAACCAAAGAAATAACTCTAAATTAAATTCATTTAATGAGTCCAAAAAACCAAAAAACAATAACAAAAGAAGAAATAAATGGACTATGTCTTCCTTTTTCAGAAAACACACCATTTTATAAATGGTGCGATAAAAATGAACATATTTGATGACTTTGTGTTGGATTAGAATAATACTCTCCTTTGCTGACAATTTAAGCCAAACTTAATTGTCAATGTCAGTATTATCAGCACTCACAAAATAAGAGTTTAGTATGCTATGATTTATTACACCAGGTAAAATATATTATAAGATGAAGTATAATTTAAAGTTCCTTCTTTTAATCATTTCAAAATCCTAGATATGTATTCCACCTAACAGCAGACCTGTAACCCAACTATGAAAAACAATCATGTGTTTATACAAGTAGAAGCACCAAAAGCAATCAGATTCCAAATCACCACATGCTACTGATGGTCTATGAAAGAGACGGATTTTGATTGAAGAGAGTGTATTTAAAATTCCCCATCAGTAATCCCTCATGAAACCAAATCACCATTAAAAGGAAGACATTCCCCAAATGCAAGAAATTAGCGATAAGGAAGAAAATACATTAATATAATTATTTAAAATATGCATATCATGATCTCAAACATGTTCACCAGCTAAAAATCTCCAAACCCAAAACAGCAGAAATAACTACAGACTTTTATATATTTAGGATTAAATCATATATTTAACTATACATTTTAAAAAATTTAATTTGGTATTAAAAAATAACCTCTCAATAAAAACTATGCATAGTTTCAAGAAAACTGACACGGAGCCTCAGTCAAGTCATACATCATGGAATACAGAGAAACCTACATAAAATACTCAATGGTAAGAAAACTAATTTTTAGAAATGGAAGCTACTTCAAATAAAATTATATACCATTTCATTATTTACCTAAAGAAATTATAGAATGCATTATATTTATTAATATTAGATTCTATGCTTTTTAAAGTAGATCCTCAATATTATATTCAGTTTTATGCATAATTAAATGTCAATGAGCCTTGGTATTTTAGATGTACAACAAAGTGAATATGCATTTACAGGTTTGGCTGAGATTTTTATTCCAATCCTAATAGAACTAAATCATAATTATTATCCCTGGGGTCTTTTCTATCATGAAAAGGTAAATTCTTCCCCCACACCTTTAGTGAATGAGTACAGGATAAATCATAATATCACATTTACTAATAGGTAAAACTCTTTTAATTTGGTGAAGAAAAAGACATCAATACAATATATAAATCTTCTTTCTGAATCAATGACCATCTTTCATAGTAAATAACAGCACAGACTCTATAACAATATGGAAGTTTCAGGAAAAATTTAATAATTCACTGTAAAAAAATGACTTTACACAGATACTTTCCACACGTGATTCTTAAAGTATCTCTCAATTTGATGGACTTATAATTTCAAATTTCAGTGGTACTCAGCTTTTGTTTTGGCACAATGCTAACCAAGAAAAAAAATTTTTTTCAAGAAGAAGTCTTTTAGTATGAATTAAATATTACAAATAAATGATATGATGAATTATTGTTGCCACCTGGAAACACAACACAGTAAGTTTTCTTGAAAGAAACAATTTCTACAGAGGCCTTTACTATTACATTAATAAAGGAAAAATGATAGACTGACAGGAAAATGAATTAGACTTAATTTGAAGACTTGGTTCAAGGTTTAGCTGGACATTTAATGGTAGTTTGTGAACTTGAACAGACCATTAAAAACCTCTTCTACTCCAGTATTCTTGACAGTAAAATGGGATAACACCTCACCTTACTACTACCCTACATAATTGTTGGGAAGACCAAAATAAAGAATGAATGACTACTATTTAACTCTCATGTATTATTTCTAATTCTGTAGTCTTAAATGTACATTAAAAAAAACCAGCTTTTGTAATTAAAAGCAGTAGTTACACTTACCTCCTTCTTTCGGTTCTTTAACATATTCTGAAATTTGGACAACTCTTTCTCTTGTTCTCCTTTAATGCGCTTGGCTTCATCTCGTAAGCGATTTGTGTGCTCTTGTTCTAGACGTTCAATAGTTTGTTTCTGCTGTTTTTCTAGATTCTCAATTTCTTGATCATATTGTCGCTTTTTGCTCTGTAAAACAATGTTGCTCAAGATATTTAACTTTTCTATTATTCATATTAAACTCATTATAATGACAATGTTTACTAAGAGTACATAACCAGCATTTAAAT
This sequence comes from Martes martes, assembly GCF_963455335.1. Lineage (NCBI taxonomy): Eukaryota > Metazoa > Chordata > Mammalia > Carnivora > Mustelidae > Martes > Martes martes. The sequence continues at coordinate 24,717,382 of NC_137902.1, forward strand.
TTAGTGATGAAATTTAACAGATCAATGGATAAAGAACCTGTGGTATGTATACACAATGGACTATTATGCAGCCATCAAAAACCCCTGAAATCTTGCCATTTGCAACGATTTGCAACGACATGGATGGAACTAGAGGGTATTATGTTAAGTGAAATAAGTCAATCAGAGAAAGACAACTATCATATGATCTCACTGATATGAGGAATTTGAGAAACAAGACAGAGGATCATAGGGAAAGGCAGGGAAAAATGAAATAAGATGAAACCAGAGAGGGAGACAAACCATAGGAGACTCTTAATCTCAGGAAACAAACTGAGGGTTTTTGGAGGGAAGATGGGTGGGAGGGATGGGGTGGCTGGGTGATGATCGGTGGGGAGGGTATGTGCTCTGGTGAGTGCTATGAATTGTGTAAGACTGATGAATCACAGACCTGTACCCCTGAAACAAATGATACATTGTATGTTAATAAAATTTAAAAAGAAAATTTAGTGATGTGACACAGAACCTTTGCAATATTGAAAAAGCTGAATGCACTAAAACACGTTAAGGAATTTTTTTAAAAGGTAAGAATTCTGAGGTATCTGGGTGGCTCAGTGGGCTAAGCATCTGCCTTCAGCTCAGGTCATGATCCCAGGTCCAGGGATCAAGCCCCACATTAGGCTCCCTGCTCAGCAGGGAGTCTGCATCTCCCTCTCCCTCTGTCCCCCTACTCATGCATGCATGCGCTATCACTCTTCTCTCAAATAAATAAAATCTTAAGAAAAAAAAAAAAGAGCATTTCATTTTTTTCTAACACAGAAAATACTTTTGTCTGTTATACAAGGAGTAGAATGTTTAAAATTTTTAAACCATCCAGAAGACTATCCAGTTGCTATAAAGTACTAAAGTCAGAAAAATTTCAATATTTATCCAATAAATGTTTGATAAATCAAAGGTATTATCAAAGTCTATTTTAATAATGTACCATTATTTGTCATATTCAGATTTAGTCTTCTTAAGATTCTTTTTTTTTTTAAAGATTTTATTGATTTATTTGTGAGAGATAGAGCGTGCGCAAGAGCACAAGCAGGGGAGGAAGACACAAAGGAAGAAGCAGACTCCCCACTGAGTGGGAAGTCCAAAAAGGGGCTCAATCCCAAGACCCTGAGAACATGACCTGAACTGAAGGCAAACACTTAACTGACTGAGCTACCCAGGTGCCTGCCCCCATTAAGAATCTTAAACATCCTATTTCACTGAGACAAATCTTTTGAAATCATAAATCTGCTCTTTCAACAAAAGATTCCTGCTTATTTAATATCTGAATATTATATAATTTTGGATATAGGTAGAGTTTAATATTTGTAAAGACTATTTAAAAAACAAGTAAAGGGGTGCCTGGGAGGCTGTTATTAACCATCTGACTCTTGATTTCAGCACAGACATGATCTCCGAGTTGTGAAATCAAGCTCCACAACAGGCTCCAGGCTGGGCATGGAGCCTGCTTAAGATTCTTTCTCCCTCTCCTCCTGCCCCTCCCACCAGCTCTAAAAACTAAAAATAAAAGACAAAAAAAATAAGTAAAAAGCAAAACGTTTTAGAAAATATTTTGGGGGAAAAGAGATGTAATTTTTTTTTAATTTTTTTAAAAGATTTTATTTATTTATTTGACAGACAGAGATCACAAGCAGGCAGAGAGAGAGGAGGAAGCAGGCTCCCTGCTGAGCAGAGAGCCCGATGCGGGGCTCGATCCCAGGACCCCGGGATCATGACCTGAGCCGAAGGCAGAGGCTTTAACCCACTGAGCCACCCAGGTGCCCCAAGAGATGTAATTTTTATAAGGTTCTTGAAAATAGAATATTGAGTACTGGGGCGCCTGGGTGGCACAGTGGGTTAAGCCTCTGCCTTCAGCTCAGGTCATGATCTCGGGGTCCTGGGATCAAGCCCCGCATCGGGCTCTCTGCTCAGCAGGGAGCCTGCTTTCCCCTTTCTCTGCCTGCCTCTCTGCCTACTTGTGATCTCTATCAAATAAATAAATAAAATCTTAAAAAAAAAAGAATATTGAATACTATAAAAATAGTCAATGAGAATAAAAGTTCATTATTTTCTTAAGAATTCTCAGGTATGGGGGTGCCTAGGTGGCTCTTAAAGTCTCTACCTTCGGCTAGGGTCATGATCCCAGGTTCCTGGGATGGAGCCCAGTATTGGGCTCTCTGCTCAGCAGGGGGCCTGCTTCCTCCTCTCTCTCTCTCCCTCTCTCTCTCTGCCTGCTTGTGATCTCTGTCAAATAAATAAAAAAAATCTTAAAAAAAAAAAGAATTCTCAGGTATGATTCAACAAATGTAATCAACAATGCCATATTTCACAGAAAACAATCCTTATTACTTATAAGAACAGCAAAAGAACTATATTTAAAACCTTCATTAAGCTAGATGTTTCAATAAATTACCAAAATTTTTTAACACATTACTTATTCCTTTTCCAAGTTTGGAAACAAGGTAAAAATTGAAAGACTCCGTGACAAATACCCGTGGCTAGTCGGCACCAATTTCTCTAGGAGTTGTGAATAGGGATGTGGAAGCTTAACTGTAGGAGCAGAGAAGTAAGTGTGTTTGAACAAGCCCCAAGTAGTTCTAATACCCAGACAGGCTTAAGGAAAACTATTCTAGACTGCCTTAAAATCTTGGATCCTAAGTCTGAGAGGTCAAATTTTAACACTGAAAAATTACCCAGAAATAGGCACACATAAGAACTTTCTAGACCATCCACTGGCTTTATGATTCCAGGTTTTCATGATAAATTTTAAGCAAAGAAAACTGGAAGACACCCATCACACTGTTAAGTCAGTGACAGGAAGACTGAGATAGAAGATCCTTTCATGCAAAAGGAAAAAAGACATACTAGAATACCAAAGAGATAAAGTCCAGAAATGCTAACAAAGCCAGAGAAAAATCTCATAATCAAAGAACAAGTTCTAAAAGTGGGGTTTTTTTTTAAAGCACTAAATTTCAGTATTAACAAAATGGTACAAAATCTAAGACTTTACCATCATTTCTTGCTCAAAGCGCCGGAAAATTTGTTCTCGCTGTTGTTGTAGCTTGCTATTGAGCTGTTGTTGGGCTCTCTGCTCTTCTTTTTGAAGGAATCTTAACTCCCGAAGTTCCTGACGTCTGATAAAATTTAACAGCAATAATGGGGAAGATAGCAAAAATTATACCTTTGAAGTAATGCTTTTAAAAAAAAAACAACTTTAACAATATTTTCAAATGCCAAAGTAATAAGAATAATCCAAAATTAGCCAAGACTTAACTCCTGTTTCTCTATTTCTTCATACTTTGCAGAGACTGAAAGGAAATCATAAAACCAGTTTTAATTAAATTCTCTACTCACCTAAGAAACCTCAACTCTTCAGTTTTGGAATCACTATCCGTAACTATCTTTGACGTTGTTACACTTACTTCTACACCATCAACAACAAATTTGCGTGTTTTCTTCAATGTTTTCTTTTGTCTTCTTGTTTCCTGAGTGAGATTTTATTTTAGTTAGGCTTTATACAGAAAATACTGGAGACAGAAAACATTTTCTCCTCAACAAAACACAACACAGAGCTGTGCATGTATAATTTTTGACACCACACTGTAATTAGGCACAGGTGGTAAAAAACAATTCACATAAATGACTAATTAGCTAACTTTTACATGTTAATCATTTTTCTTCCTCTTTTGACCTTAAGTTCTCAGATACCTCTGCTTTTCAGTTTTAAAATCACTGAAAAAACACTTAAAAATGAATGCCTGGGGCTCATCCCTTAAAGAACCTGAATCAACAGGGTGGTGAGAATTTGCATTCTAGAAAGGCTCCCCAGGTAATCTTTATACACTGCCAGGACTTGTAATCAGAATCCATTTCATCAGCAACAATAATATCAACAGCTCTCCTCCATCTCAGAAACAGAGATGAACATGTGATTTTAGAGTTACTAGAAAGATAACTCTTCTACTGCCTGAGTTATTGCCTATAATTCTCTATCAAGACCAATCCACTCCTCAGTTGGTATCCAAATGCTTTTTAAATCCAAATAGAAATAACAGAAGAATAACATCCCAAAAAAGATAGTTGGCATACATATAAGTATTGAGAGCAAATAATTTTGAAATGGGGGAAGGATTTGAAAGCAGAAGGAGCAAAAGGAGAATATGAAAGTACTTAAATTCAAAATGCCTTAGGATTTTAGTTTGTCTCTAGCACTTTCCAATCACGTTTCTGCAATCTCTTAGTGTTCAACTCTACAGGATGCCAGTATACTCATGCTTCTCTTCCTAAGCCCTGGACTATGGAACCCTATGTAGCCAGGCTTCCCCTAAAACCTAAAGTGGGTATGCCACCCTGTAAATCCAAACATCCTATTTTCTTCAGTCCCTACTCAAGTATCTACAATTAATATCACCTTAATTTTCAAAAAAAGTATTTGAATTTTTTAAAAAGGTTATTCAGTTCAAATTAATGGAATTTAACTGAAAACAATCTAGGTAATAAGTGTAATAATTTGGTGCAGAGAGGCAGACTCATCAGCCACGCCCTGGAGCTTCTAAGGTCAGTTTCCTAAGTTCTTCCTGCTTTATACAGTCTTCTCTTCTGCTGTCAACCCAGAGAATTTAAGTAGTCTATGGCTCACCTGTATCAGAATTCCATGGATCTTCTGTTACAAATAATGATTCTTGGGCCCTACCCCAGACCTCCACATAGCTCCCCTTGAAACTCATTTTTAAAATAATTTATTCATGTTGAGTATACTTGACATATAATAAATAGTATATTAGTGTCAGGTGTACAATATAACAATTCAACATTTGCATGTATTGGTAAATGATCACCATTTAACACCACTAAGTCTAGTTAATATCCCTAAATCATATATACCCCTGGTAATTCTTAAGCACACTAAGATTGGAGAATGGCTCTAAAAGCTCTAAGTGTTCTGCATTTTAGTTTTTGACTTTTCGTTTGTTTTCTCATAGTGGTTCTCACAGCAGTAGTGGTAACTATGAATGAGGAGGCAACAACGCATGGGCCACTGATAAATCAAGGACTGTTACACTCTAAATGTGCTTAAAAAGTGATCATTCTTTCCTCAATTCTTTCATATACTAAGGATTCTTCCTAAAATATATCTAAATATGTGCAATAAGAGAACTCAACCACACCAAGTAACTTCTACTGTTTACATCAGGTTAGCAAAAATATGTATTACCAAAAAATTAAAAGATTACATCCAGCATCTCTCTCCTTCATTCTTTTAGTTGATTGCCTTCATAGGCCTTAAGAGTTTTACAGGGTTGGTACTACACTGATTAAGTGCTGTTTTATTTTCAAAATGTCTGTTTCACCTAAACTGTAAATAGCCAAAATGATGAAAAACCCAAACAAGGACCCACATATACTTACTTGCAAAGAAATTGATCCACTGTCTTTAGTTTTGCTTAGGAAGCTGGAGATGGATAAATTCAAGTCAATGCTGCTATTATCAGTAGTGGAACCAGTGCCTGAATCAGTATCATTTTCCTTTTGATTCTCAGATTCTGGAACAAGCATGGTTTCAGTTTTTGATAAAGCACCTATTTCCCCTTTATTTTCTGCATCTTCAGAGTTGACATTAATACTCGGTATTGGAACAGGCTGAAGTTCACTGGGCTGTGAAGACGGAGTCACTTGAGGTTCTGTTTTAATTGGCACTTCACATGGAATTGCTTTTTGCTCTGTATCTATCTGAACAGTGGCTTCATGAGCATCCCGAGTTTCACTTCCTAAAGCCTTGTGGTCAGTATGAGTTACTGCACGTCTGACCTTTTTTTCTTCAGCGCTACTGGACTCAGTAATTTCCTCACCTTCATTTGTCCCAGATTCCTCACTGGTCTTCACTATGTTCTCTAAACTGTTGATTAATTGTTCCTCATCTTTACCTTCCACAGATTTCTGATCTATCTCATTAGTTTCCACTACATCTTTAATAGGAACCTTCTCAGTAACACCAGCCTCGGGACCCTCTGTGGGCTTACTTACTAATTTCTGGTCTACTTCAGTCACTTCTTTCCCATCATTACCCTGAGCACCCTCAGCATTGTTTTCAACTGCCTTGTGAGCAACATCTCCTGCCTCATTCCTTCCTATCAAATTGCTTGTATCATTGATCACATCTTCTAGAATTCTGTCATCTTTTCGCAATTTCTCTTGGCTGTCTTCCTTTGTAAATGCAACTTCATTTTCAACTGGCTGAATGTCTGCCTCTTTTTCTCCGGTCTCTTGAGAAACTAAATCCATTGTCTGAATAGCAGTATCTTTAGTTTCTTCAGATTTCATAATCTTATTTTCAAATATCTGTTGTTTTTCCTGATCCCCTTCTTCCTCAGGTTTCAGATTCTGTTCAGTATTTGTTTCTAAAGTTATGTTATTCTCTCTTCCTTCACAGACTGAATTAATGTCCACTATTCCTTGATTTTCTGTGTCAGGCAAATTTTCAAGCTTGGGTCTCTTCTCCTCTCTCCCATTTTCCTCGATTACTGTTGTTCTATTATGAAGTTCATCCATAGCTTCTAAATGAGCATCGTTAGTATGTTCATTAACACCCTCTGCACCTTTCTCAGGTTCGTCAGTAGTGAGATTTTCATTAAGAACTTTGCTGTTAAATTTATCTTCATAAGCATTACGTTCTGTTTTTTCTGAGACAGATTCCAAAATACAAGCGTTTTGTGAAAGTTTATCTTCTTCAGAGCTGGCAATACTGAGGTCAGATGAGGCACGCTTACTTGCAGGTATTGGCTAAAAAAGATTTTATACATGTTTAGTGTTAAAACATAACTTCAAGATGGAGTCCAAAACAATATACATTTTGTATATAGATATAGGATTTAAACAATACATAATGATTTAATATCTTAATTAAAATTTGATGAAGTTATAAAAATAATTTAAAGAACTGACAAATCTTCAAATAAATATGACAAAAATGGGGAGCAAAAGGCAAACTTGTTAATCTTCACCCCTAAAATTAAAGGTTTTGTACTGCTACCTATCAAATCAATCTTTAGACACAGGTGCAATTACACCTCAAAACCTAACTTCAAGTATTACCTAAATAACATTTTGTTTCTAAATACTGACCAAAGAGTTTTCTGTTTCCTCATCATCATCTTCCTCTTTGCCATCTTCAACTTCTTCTGTTACTTCAGCCTTTGCCTCTGCAATCAGCTCTCGAATTGGTTTGTTGGAATCAACCGTAACAAAGGGATGCTGTTTGAGCACGAAGAAGAGCATACTTAATAACAGCTGAAACACTTATAAAATTTCAGACACATAATACACATGTCATTATGTGGTAAAAATATAAATACGTGGATAACAAAAATATAAACAACTTCATATAATGTTGCATCTGGGCAAGGAAGGAGGAGAAGGGGACTGAGCAGTAATAGGGCTGCCTTCAACCATGTACTTTCTTAAAAGAATCTGAAGGAAATATGTCAAAAATGGTAACACGTATCTGGGTACATGTACTTTTCTACGTTTGAAATTTCATAATCTAAATTAAATTTTAAAGCAGGTTTCAAATGGATACATTTTTAGCTCTTAAAAAGTAACAACAATATATATAAATCCTGGAAAAAGCCTCAATAAAAGAATTACAAAAAGCTTTAGAGTTCTGTTAAAAACAAAAAGCTTTAGAGTTCTGTTAAAAGTGTGTGCAAATAAGGGCACCTGGGTGGCTCAGTGAGTTAAGAATCTGCCTTCAGCTTAGGTCATGATCCCAGGGTTCTGAGATCCAGTCCTGCACTGGGTTCTCCGCTCAGCAGGGGGCATGCTTCTCCCTCTCCCTCTACCCCTCCCTGCCACCTGCTCATGCCCTTTCTCTCTCAAATAAATAAAATCTTAAAAAAAAAAAAAAAAAAGGTCTGCATATAACTGGTTTTATGACATGGTTCTAATATTCTTAAGAGTAAGAAGACATTTTATTCATTTTTGTACACTCAGCAGCACTTAATAGTGCCTGTCACAGACTAAGTCCTTCTAAAGTTGGGGTAATAAAATAATAAGAGAAAGAGTGTTCTAGGGATCTACCTGTTGCACAGAGCAAGGCAATTTTTTCTGCTTTTTCCCCAAGATAAACAGATCAACCTAAAATACTAGGATGCAAAAGTAACTCAATCTAACAGTAACTGCCTCAAGATTGGTCATTCTGTTTGTCTACCTGTAATATTATTTAACAAGTTTCTATTTCAGATATTACAAATAGGTCCTCCTATAAAACAAACTGATCCAATCACTTTAACACCATTTTTAAAAAACTCAACAGTCAAATATTATTGAATATTTATCCTCACTCTAAGAGACAGATAAAAAAATTAATTAGCTCATGACCCCTGCCTCCAAGGGGCTTGCTTTCTAGAAACTGGAGAGACAAAGTGGAAATAACTAACAAAATGGAAATAACTAACAGAATAAAAGGAATACAATTAAACTTAATCAAAAAAGCACAAAAGGAATGACTTGTAAGCTAAATGCCTTTTGGTAATGGCAGCACATATGTTTGTAAAGTAAATGTTTACTACTACAATGTATTCCAATTTCCACAGGGAAACCTGAGTGAAAAGAGAATACGCTGAATGAATCTGAAATTGTATTCTTCATAACGAGATGTTAAAACAATGACATGATCACTGTCATCATATTTCTCTTCTCTTACCTGCAGTAGCTGAGATGTAGTCCACCTGGAATCCACATTCTTTTCCAAGCATTTCTTTAGAAAGTCCTTAAAATTTGAAGACCTTCAAAATAAAATTTTAACAATGATATTGTTTTATTTTCTTGTTATTAAAATCAAAACTCTGGTGAGTTACAGTTGTGTTTTTTAATGTATGTCATACTATTCAACATAACAAGACTGGTTAATGAGAATACTAAGATTTCATAATAATATTAAGATGAATATTAAGATATCATCTGTAAATATAAAATGAAATATATATGTATGTAGAGTCATAGTTTCAGACATTATGATATAGTCATATATTCCACGTATGCCAAAAATCACAGAAACTCTTCTATTAAATTCCACAAATATAAATTAACCACATATATTCCTCACTTTCCTACAGTATAGAAAATACTGTATTATGGGGCGCCTGGGTGGCTCAGTCGTTAAGCGTCTGCCTTTGGCTCAGGTCATAATCCCAGGGTCCTGGAATCGAGCCCCACGTTGGGTTTCCTGCTCAGCAGGAAGCCTGCTTCTACCTCTCCCACTCCCGCTGCTTGTGTTCCCTCTCTTGCTATGTTTCCCTATCAAATAAATAAATAAAATCTTTAAAAAAATACTATATTATATACAGTTGTTTCAAGTAGACCTCAAATCATTGATACTTTCAAATTTATGGAAAAAGTGAGTTATAAGAGTTTGTGTGGTTCTTAAGTCTTATTAAAAAAAAAACCTACCAAAAATCAGTTTTCTACTCATACAGTCTTCATACCATGTAACTAAATTTAAATACCCTTGAGAAGCTGGGAGAATAAAACATCAAGTTTTGCTTTGTAAAAGGCTTTGTTTAGAGGATTTTACCATTTTGATGGCTGTGCTAAGGTAGGGGGCTCTGATTTTGCTATTTTTAGCAGCACTCGCATTGGATTTAATTCATGATGAGGTGGTTCTATCTCAGCCATTTCTATTAAAGTGATACCCAGGGACCAAACATCAGCTTTGTAGTCATAGGGTCTGTCCTTAGATGTTTCACACATGACTACTTCAGGAGCCATCCTAGGAAGACAGAGAATTGAAAAGTTAAGATGTTTAACTTAAGAATAACAATTGCAAGCCACATAAAAGATAGTATAATCAATTATGTGAGCAAAATTAATGAGTGATAATAGGTGATAAGAACTTCTGACATAATACTATAAATCCATAGAGCTGAATACATACCAATATGGTGTGCCAATAAAGGAATCTCTTCTTTGAATTGTCCTTGTGTTTTTAGCTGATACTCCGAAATCCGCTAGAAATAAAAGCAATCATACAAAGTATTAATAGTTTTTAGCAAAGCTCACTGTACTTCACATAGGGAAAAGCATTTCAAGTCTTTAACAAGACCACTCTTATTAAAGGGTAAACAAAATAGAGTAACTTCTCTACCATCCTAATTTTGACCGCAATCTTTTTACCACAACACTCTCCAAAAAAACTGCCAAAGAAAATATCTTATCATTAATACATTTAATGTTACCACCCTTATACATCTTCAGATCAAGAATTCTTCAGAATTGATAAAAACAAATAGTAACTTTAAAACAGACCAGTCTAATAACACTTCAAAGCAAATGCCAACTAGTGGTAAATGATATAATTAAATTGATAAACATAAACATTTTTTTCTATAGGGTGAAAAGCAGAAATTATAAAGTAGCCCTTATAACAGCATATGTCTTGCTAATTCCCTCATAAAATTATATTATAAAGAAAAAAATAAAAAAACATGTTTTTAATTTAAAATTATAGAGAACAGCAACATTACAGCTTTATCAGTTGTTAATCTCACCTTTTCAGCTTAGAGAACAATAGCAACACAATTTGCTCTTGCTGCCTAATTACCTCATACCATTTATACATAACTTTTAAAGTTTCATGTTTGAAATGCCATAATTCTCAAAATGAATAAATATCAAAAATCCAGTATTTGGTGCTCATACCCCCAAAAGTGACACAGAATATATACTCAATAAATGGTAGGTACCATTAGCAGCCTTATCTATAACTTTAACCTTTCTGCTATTTTGTTGGTAGAACTCTTAAAGCTCATGAAATCCTGACTGTGTTCTAATTATTTGTGTCTATTTCATGGTGGGGTCTTTTTTGGACCACATAATTTTGGGGGGTTTTTTTGGACCACATAATTCTCCCACTTAAAAGACAGTGGTAGCTATCTATTGCCTATAGAATGAATTTCAAGCTTCCTAATGTGGTGTACAAAGTCCTTTATTACATTAGATATTTCATTAATGTTTTATAATGAAATTCATAAATGAGTAAGCAAATAAAACATATTAAACTTGGAAGATATATCTGTAGAAGATACAATGTAAATAGATTTATTCAGGACTCTTTACCACTATCCCAACCTCCTCAACTTACAAGCTTCTCTTATGTTTTTGGAGGAAGGACTTGAAACCACAATTTGAATTCCTGCCAGAAGAGGTTCTGTACTCAGGTAAAATGAGCTCAGTACTTATTCAAGTATTTTCCTAGAGCCTATTAATGCTCTTTTCTTTTCAACTTTCTCCCCTGACGAATATGACTGGGGAAGGAGATCCAGAAACAGACCTAAACAACTGTCCCTTGTCAATATTCACATTTCTCTAAGCACCCTTATGAACAAGAGGTAAACTAAAGATGGACAAAAAGGTACCTTAATTGTTGTGCAAAGGGGAAAATTAAGGTTGCTATACGCTTTGTAGTTCTATTTATAATGATGCTGAATGTATATGTTGGTCTGTTAAAATAGCATTTTACTCATTTATTTCCATTTGTAACCATATGACCTGATAAAATCATAAAAATTTGGTTACTGTGGTGTATTAAATAGTTCTTGAGGATAGCATGGTTCTTTACATCCGTGTACATGTAACAGGGTATCGCAGAAATAGAAGGTTCTCTAAGTATTTATAAATTAATAAAACAAAAACTGCAACCGTTTTAAATGTCAACCAACTCAAGACTATTTTGGTATTCCTAAATCTTCAATAATTTACTTATTTTTAGAGGTATGCACTCTTTTACACAAAAGTATGTTCCTATATTCAAGATTCTAAATACATTTACAGAAAAATATACACCAAAATGGATCAAAATGATAACGTATCATTTTTAAATGAGCTACCAGAGTTTAAAAAAATGATATAAAACATAAAAGAGTAACATACATCATCAGAATTACAAAACCTCAATTATGAGGTGAGAGAACTCAAGAAAAATTAGAAAAAGTCATTTTAGAAACAAAGACTAAACTAGAAAAAATGCAAGAGCAAATAAGCACAAAAAATTCACACCCATTACCACTTTACATTCATTAGGATGGCTAGTGTTGACAAGGATGTGGAGAAACTGGAACCCTTGTGCATTGCTGATGGGAATGTAAAATGGTACAACTACTATGGAAAATGGTAGTTTCTCAAAAAATTAAATACAGAATCACATGACCCAGCAATTCCATTTCTAGAATAGCCAAAAGAATTGAAAGCAGGGAGTCCAACAGGTATTTGTATATCTATGTTCATAGCAACATTATTCACAAGAGCCAAAAGGTCCATCAATGGCTGAATTGATCAACAAAATGTGGTATGTATAAGTAACAGACACTGCTCATCCTTTAAAAGGAAACGAACATGTTACAACATGGTTGAACCTTGAAGACATTATGCTAAGTAAAATAAGCCAGTCACAAAAAGATAAATATTGTACGATTCCACTTATATGAGGTATCTAGAGTAGTCAAATTCATAGAGACAGAAAGTAGAATGGTAGTTGCCAGGACCTAGGGGTGGAGGGAGGAATTGGCAGTTAGTGTTTAATGGGTACAGAGTGTCAATTGGGAAAGATGAAAAGAGTTCTAGAGATGGATAGTGGTGATGGTTGCACAACGATGTGAATATGCTACAGAACTGTACACTTAAAAACAGTTGAAACTGTTAACTCTTATATTTCGCCACAATTTTTTAAAAATGAAGAAAGATAAAAAGAATCTGGGACAAAGTTCTTAAATATTGCTGACTGGAAAAGCCAACAAACAAAAAAGGTTCCTAAAAAAGATAGGCAATGAAAGGGAACAGAACAAATACTCAAACCTGTAATTCCAGAAAACCTTCCTGGAAAAAAAAAAGGCTTGAATATTAGAAGAACATATTAGAGAAAAGTCTAGTCAAATTATTGGTCCTTGAAGAAAAAAAACTCTTTGGCATCTAGGCAAAAAGAGTACATGACTTGAAAGAGAAAGAAAATCAGATTATCATCAGACTTTTGAACAATAACACTTTATAACAGAAGAAAACAGGGTAATATATTTCAGATAACTCAAGGAAAGAAATGTAAGCCAAGGATTTTCCATCCAGCAAAACTGACCTTCAAAGTATAAATATGGGTAGAAATTTTATCATTATGTAAGAACTCAGAGAACCCCTCCAGAGTTATCTACCAGAGAATAAACTTCAGACAACCAACATGACCAAAGAGATATCATTGTAAGGACTGGTGGTGAGCATTAAATATAGAAAAAGGAACGAAAATAAGTAATTATGGGATATTCTAAATCTATCATCAATGCCCTTGAGAACCAGGACTCTTAGGATAGAAGGAGATACACATGTAACACAGAAGAGGTTAGGATAAAAAACAAAACAAAAAGAAAAACAAACATCCTGAATTTGATTAGGAAATACACAGGAACTTAGACAGCCTAGCTCTGTCCTCTGGAAAGGCCTAGAATCATGGCCAATCCAGAAACTGTTAATCACTTCTAACATTCAGACGCAGTCTTGAAACACCATATCCTACTAAAAGAAACTAGGGCTTTGGGCGCCTGGGTGGCTCAGTGGGTTAGGTCTCTGCCTTCTGCTCAGGTCATGATCTCAGGGTCTTGAGATTGAGCCTGGCATCGGGCTCTCTGCTCAGCAAGGAGCCTACCTTGCCCTTTCTCTCTCTACTTGCCTCTCTGCCTACTTGGGATCTGTCTGTCAAATAAATAAATAAATAAATAAATCTTCAAAAAAAAAAAAAAAAAAAACTAGAGCTTCTTTAAGAAATGGCTAATTACAGGCTGGAGGCAGGAAATACACAAGATAATCCTGAAACACCTCAACCTAACCTATAGTAACAAGGAAGCTATCAAAGGGTACTAAAGTCATATCAAACTTAACATATCAACTTAAAGAGGCTCCCATCGATCAAAGATGGTATAATGTGAGCTTCAATTAGATAAAAATTATAGTAGATTTCACATCTATAAAGTTAAATTCATGAGTTAAAAATATTTTTAAAAATACTGGTCACCAACTGAGGATGAGAGAGAACCAATTCATGGTCTTTAGAGCTACATAAATAAAAAGAAGGAATCAAGCATTTTCCTGTCTTGTCCATATGAACTATATTCCTCAGGAATCAAATAGCTGAAGGAAAGTGTCATCTTATATAATTATTCTTAATTTTATAATGATAAATAAAAATAATAACATACTTGGTTAATAATTATATCAAAATTATTATCAAAAAAAGTAAATGAAAACAAAGTGGTAAAATTCTCATTTTGCAAACTCAAACCAAAGAACAGATCTAAGCATTAAGCATCAACAGCTGCTAACATTAAAAAAAAAAAGCTAAAGGCAGACATGTGCCTTCCAGTGAAAGGACACAAAACCACCTATATATAGTCTGGCCAAAGAATCAAATTTGAGACTGATGAGGCCTTTGCATTTATCTGCACATCTGAAGGAAATACAAAGAGAAACTTACTAAAAATGATCATGAGTATACAGCTGGCAAAATGCAGATTGAGGGAAACTCAACAGGTCCAATACCCAGGTCTCATAGTTAGTTCAGTGCTTCTCAACCTTTTTTTCATCATCATTCTCCTATAGAGCCTTTTTAGACTTTCTTTCCTAATCCTCCTTTCCTCCATGAAATTTTAACACCACAGACATACTATATGTTTGTTTTCTGTGGGCCATTTGGAGGATTATTAAATACTGTAATATTTAAGATTTTTTTGCCCCCAAAGAACCAATTTTGGCCCCCATGAAAATGCATGACATAAAATGTAAAGAAAAGAAAGAGATGGGATGGGGAGTGGGATCCTATAAATTAAAAGACTTAGAACAAAAATGAGGTTTTAAATATGGGCAAGTCTAAATTCTAAAGTCAAGAGATGAACATTGGGTAATAAAGCCATAAAGAAATGAAAAGGAAAAAAAAAAAAAACTCAAAGAAGTGATTACTATAAAGGTCCAGACAGACAGCCTGTTCAGAAGAGAGAGACATTGATTAAGATGGGACACATGGAAGTGCTGCTAGTTCTATTTCTTGACCTAGTGGTAGTTACAAAGCTATCATCTACAAAGCTACAAAATCACTAAGCTACACAATTACTTGTGTGGTTTTCTGTATCTGTATTATTTCACAATAAAAAGGTTAAAATTTAGTATATCAACTTATACTTGTTTTCTTTTTTAAGCTTTTATTTATTTGTCAGAGAGAGAGCACGCACACACACATACAAGCAGAGGGAATGGCAGGCAAATGGAGAAGCAGGCTCCCTGCTGACTGAGGAGACAACAAGAGACTCCATCCCAGGACATTTCGATGATGACCTGAGCTGAAGGCAGATGCTTAACTGACTGAGCCACCCAGGCATCCCAAATTATATCTGTTTAGATGTCATGAAAAAAGTGAAATGACTATGATCAATGGTATCACAAGATGGCCTGTGAATATATTTTTTCCTTTTCATCCTTGCAAATTACATAAATTTAGACTTAACAGATTTAAAAAAAAAATTCTTATCTTGAGTACACTTAAAGATAACTGTATCTTCCATTTGTTTGTGTACATAGGAAATTAATCAGTTTTCCATCTAAAATCTACATCTATTTTCTTCTTATGAAGTTATTTATTTCCTCGGTGTAAAAAATAAAATTAAAAACTCTGGTCCTTGATACTTATTTTAGGCATCCTTTTCAGGTCTACTTTGTTAGTTTGGCCAGGACACTTTATAAAATGGAGTATAAAACTAAACAAAGGAAAAGAAACACACTAGACATGAGTTTTGGAAATGAAAAACTAAGTTAGCTGGGTTTTTTTGTTTTTGTTTTTGTTTTTTTAAAGAATTTATTTATTTATTTGACAGACAGAGATCACAAGTAGGCAGAGAGGCAGGCAGAGAGAGAGGAGGAAGCAGGCTCCTCGCAGAGCAGAGAGCCCGATGCGGGGCTCGATCCCAGGACCCTGGGATCATGACCCGAGCCGAAGGCAGAGGCTTTAACCCACTGAGCCACCCAGGCGCCCCTAAGTTAGCTGTTTTATATATTCTCTCATTCTAAATGTATTACAAGTAACTACATACAAAAATTTAGGAGTAAAAAGAATTAACCGGCTTTCTAAAGTTTGTCTTTTTGAAAATGAAGTCCATCCTTTCTTACCTTCTTTTTAAAGTGTCTTTATATAAGTTTCCTATACTTAGGAATTCTGGGAGTTAATAATTATTTATCCAAAGCAGTATTTAAAAAATTAACATGGAGTAATTTCTCCATGCTTTACACAGTTGTGTCATAACAAAAGAATATTAAGTCACGTATATCCAGGGGAAAAATCTCAGCACAAATTCAAATGTTTTATTTAAGGGAAGAAACTTACCCAACTTAATATCTCCATCTAAGGTAAAAAGAATGTTGCCAGCCTTTAGGTCTCTGTGGATGATTTTATTATCATGCAAGTAGTTCAAGGCCTCTAGAGTCTGTTTACAAACTACTTGTATTTGGGACTCAGTTAATGGTCTCTCGAGTTCTATAAGGAAAGAGTAAACAAATCTGCATTGTTATACAGTGAAAACACAAGGTGTATACCCTCACCATCAAT
Organism: Martes martes; assembly: GCF_963455335.1. NCBI lineage: Eukaryota > Metazoa > Chordata > Mammalia > Carnivora > Mustelidae > Martes > Martes martes. The sequence goes on from NC_137902.1 coordinate 24,734,021, forward strand.
GTCAAAGGTAACATTCAGTGAATTATTTTAGAAGAACTAAGTATCTACAAAGATTATTTTCTTTACATATTATATTCAACATTTCATTTTAGAATTGTGTTATAATTATTTAAGAATATATAATGTAATTAGGCTGATTTCTTTATTTACTGAGCTTCACTCAAGATATATATTCAAGATGTATATATATAGTTAAATGTTTGAAATCCTTTGATTAAATGTAATTTAAAATACAAACATAAAGAACAAAATGATGTTTACCAAGCATCACTGCATCCACCGCTCCACCTGCACAAAATTCAATAAGGATCTGCAAGCAAACAAAAAAAAGCATGTGTCTAACTCAAAACTGAGTTTGAGTATTTTTTTTTCAATTTATTAAAAAAGATAAAGGAATAACTAGGTTATGGAAACAATATTATGCTGATATCTTTACACCATAAAGATTTTCTGTCAAAAAAGTTGTGTCTTAATGATACACATTTTGAAAAAGCACAAACACATTATAGACATATGATCACCATTTTTAGCGTCCCTGCTTCTGTAAAATTACTAGGTACACAATTTTTCTTGGGAACAGTATTTTATATCCATTTCATCACTACCAAGAGATTTTACTATACTCATTTTTAATTTAACTACTGTGATTTAAGTAATCAAACCTATTTTTTAACTTTTCTAATAGGAATAAATCCTCAAAATACTTAGAGACTTCTTTAAAACACACACACACACACACAAGCTTCCAATCCCAGCTCAATTATCAATCACATTCTGATGGATGCCTTCCCAGATCTCCCCGGTACAAACCACCAGGTACCTTTCCATCTTACCCCATCACAGCTGCAATTTTATATATACACTTCCTTTAAGTATTAATTATAGATGACTAATTCTACATCTCTCACTAGCCTGTCCCTCACAGATTCCAACTTTTTATTTTGCAACAATTTCAAGTAAAGATCTTACCTGTTTACTGTCCAGGAGTTCACTTTCACTATAACTCTGAGAACATACTACTAGAGCCTTGAACAACTACATTAGAGGACACCACACTAATGATAACTACAGATAATTATTAAAAATTATTTATTTTGTCAAATTGTGTAGCTTCCTGACTTATTCACCTTTGTATATACTCTAATTTTTTACAGGTGCTTGCCAATTACAAATTATTTTCAAATTTGTTGTATCATGTGAAAAATAATTTGGAAAGCAGATCACTCAACTCATAGATAAATAAACAGACTCAGAGGTTAACTGACTTATTCAAACTCCTACCTAGCAGCACAGGATCAAAAAAATATAGGGCTTTCAATTTCCAAAGTATTACTTACACTACACTACCTACTCTTCTCTCCTAACACTTCCATCGTAACACTTTCCTTCAAGGAGAAAAACAACATCTCCCATTTCAGTAAGGCCTCCTGATTAAATTAGTGTCAGTACAGAGAAAATGACTGACCAGTTATAACAGATATGATTTTATTTCTATATGTATTTGTGCCTAATATTTTCTAAAAATGAACAAAATTTATATATTCAGCCTTAGCCACTACATCATACACCAAAGGTGAGTCTGATAATATAGAAGATAAATATTTAACATTTGTAGTAAGTATTCTATAATTCATTACATGATCTACAAAAAGTGTAGGGTAAGAAATTATAAACAATTTCTAAGAAAACAAAAGATATTTCCAAAAATTTTAGGAAATGTCTAAATTTAAATTACAAACAAGAAAGACCATATAATTTCATAATTTGGAAAATTTAATATCCTTCTTTTTTTTAAGATTTTATTTATTGGGGCACCTGGGTGGCTCAGAGGGTTAAAGCCTCTGCCTTCAGCTCAGGTCATGATATAAGGGTCCTGGGATGGAGCCCCATATCGGGCTCTCTGCTCGGCAGGGAGCCTGCTTACTCCTCTCTTTCTCTCTGCCTGCCTCTCTGCCTAGTTGTGATCTCTGTCAAATAAATAAAAATCTTTCAAAAAAATTTTTAACTATTACAAAAAAGATTTTATTTATTTATTTGACAGAGAGAGAAAGAGATCACAAGTAGGCAGAGCAGCAGCAGGCAGAGAGAGAGGGGGAAGCAGGCTCCCCGATGAGCAGAGAGCCCTATGTGGGACTCGATCCTAGGACCCTGAGATTATGACCGGGGCCGAAGGCAGAGGTTTAACCAACTGAGCCACCCAGGTGCCCCAGAAATTTAATATTCTTAACCAAGCTTTTCTATTTGGGTCCAATGTCAATCATGAAATACTGTACAAATGGAAATACACATCTGAACATCTATTGAAGCTAGGGATAATTATGTTGTTAATGACCCTCTTATCAGATCAATTCAAGTAACATAAGTAATTAAACAGTAGAGGTAATAGGTTTTCACAACTTATAAACCTCTTTCAGAAAATTAACTCATTTTGGCTCTAATAGATCAACAGAAAATAGTTACCCAAAGATTGTTCTCATAATAGAAGGCATCCAGAAGTTTGACTATATTTGGGTGATCACAAGATGCTAATATATCAATCTCAACCATGTAATCTTCAAGTTCTTCTTCAGATTTCGTGTCAATCACCTTTGCAGCAGCTAAAACATTGGTCTCCTTATTCTGGGCCTAAAAATGAAAGCATCGCAAATGTCACAAAATGCATACTTGATTTTTTGAAATTTTATTTTCCATTTTTTTTTAATAAATTTTTTTTAGAGTAGTTTCAGGTTCACAACAAAGCTGAGCAGAAAGTACAGGTCCCAGCCCCTGCATAGGCACAGCCTCTCCCACTATCAACATTCTGTACCATAGTAGTACACATGTTACAACTGACGAACCTCCACTGACACATCATCCCCAAAGACCACCGTTTTCATTAGGAGTTACTCTTGGAGTTTACTTGATCGATTTTGACAAATGTATGACATGTATCTACCATTATATCATACAGAATAGTTTCACTGCCCTAAAAATTCTTTATGCTCAGCCTATTCATCCTTCCCTTTTTCCTAAGCCCTAACAACCACTGATCTTGTTACTGCTTCCATAGTTCAGCTTTTCCAGAATGTCACATAGTTGGGATCATACAGTATGTAGCCCTTCCAGATTGGCTTCTTTCACTTAGTAACATGAATTTAAGTTTCCTGTCATGGTTTGGTAGTTCATTTCTTTTTAGGACTGAATTGTCCATCACATATAGATGTGCCACAGTTTATCCATTCATCTACTGAAGTCATCTTGGTTATTTCCAAGTTTTAGCAATTATGAATAAAGCTGTGCAGGTTTTTGTGTAGATTTAAGTTTTCTTTTGTCTTCTTTTTTTTTAAGATTTTATTTACTTATTTGACAAACAGAGATCACAAGTAGGCAGAGAGGCAGGCAGAGAGAGAGGAGGAAGCAGGCTCCCTACTAAGCAGAGAGTCTGATGTGGGGCTCGATTCCAGGACCCTGGGATCATGACCCGAGCTGAAGGCATAGGCCTTCATTTATTTGACACAGAGAGAAAGAGCACAAGCAGGTGGAGTAGCAGGTAGAAGGAGAGGGAGAAGCAGGCTCCCCACTGAGCAAGAAGCCCAATGTGGGGCTGGATCCCAGGACCCTGGGATCATGACCTGAGCCAAAGGCAGTCGCCTAACCAATTGAACCACTTAGGTGCCCCTAGATGTAAGTTTTCAGCTTCTCTGGGTAAATACCAAGGAACACAATCATTAGCAGGAACCTGCTTAAATAATTCAGCACATTTCTTTTTTTTTTTTTTTTAAGATTTTATTTATTTGACAGACAGAAATCACAAGTAGGCAGACAGGCAGGCAGAGAGAGAGGGAGGAAGCAGGCTCCCTGATGAGCAGAGAGCCCGATGTGGGGCTCGATCCCAGGACCCTGAGATCATGACCCGAGCCGAAGGCAGAGGCTTAACCCACTGAGCCACCCAGGCGCCCAATTCAGCACATTTCTACAATGGAAAATGATGCAGCCATTAAAATCAATAACTAATCAATTAATATTTAAGATGGAACAGTAGCTGTAACACAACACTGAATGGAATAAAAGCCAACTTACTAAACACAGCAGTATATAATTTTACAAAAACCACACATCCACTTTCTGTATTTTTCGTATTGTTTGACTTTTTTTTTTAAGATTTTATTTATTTATTTGACAGAGATCACAAGTAGGCAGAGAGGCAGGCAGAGAGAGAGGCTTGTTTGACTTTTTAAAATCAGCTTATTTAGGGGCACCTGGGTGGCTCAGTGGGTTAAAGCCTCTGCCTTCAGCTCAGGTCATGATCTCAGGGACCTGGGATGGAGCCCCGCATCGGGCTCCCTGCTGAGCGGGGAGCCTGTTTCCCTCTCTCTATCTGCCTGCCTCTCTGCCTACTTGTGATCTCTGTCAAATAAAGAAATAAAATCTTAAGAAATACATAAATAAAATCAGCTTATTTATTAGAAGAAATAAAGTACTAAAATACATCAGTATATGGGAGATTTCTTAGGGACCTATTACATAACCTTGGAAATGATATGAAAAGAATAAACATATCAGGTATCAGCCTGTATACAGAATTTTCCTAAGTAGACTACTGTTACGTTTTACTTCCTTAAGAAAAAACAGAAGTAAAAAGTAATACTAATTACTAATTAAGTAATTAAGTAACCCTAATGTTTAAGGTTCAGAGAATAAGTTTTGGATAAAAAGATGACTTTATACTGGTCATTGCTACCATTTCAGAAGAATATTCTGATCTACCACATTTGTCAAATCTAGGACGCAACACAACTGGAGCGCCTGGGTGGCTCAGTGGGTTAAGAGTCTGTCTTTAGCTCAGGTCAGTGATCCCAGGGTTCTGGGATGGAGCCCTTCACCTCAGCTCTCTGCTCAATGCGGAGCCTGTTTCTCCCTCTCCCTGTCTGCCACTCCCCCTGCTTGTGCTCTCTCTGGGTCAAATAAATAAAAAAAAAAAATCTTAAAAAAAAAAAGCACCATCTTATGTTCCACTAAGGAAAGAAAACTGCCAATTAAACTACAACAATATTTTATCTTTTTGAACTCTTAATGCTATGCCTTTTTTTTTTAAAGATTTTATTTATTTATTTGAGATAGAGAATAGGGAGCGCACAGGCTGGAGGGAGGAGCAGAAGGAGAGGGAGAAACAGACTCCCTGTTGAGCAGGGCTCCATCCCAGGATCATTACCTGAGCCAAAAGCAGATGCTTAACCAACTGAGCCACTCAGGCACTCCACGTTATACCTCTTTAGCTCTTTTGGACACATTTAGACAAGAATTGTTATTGTATGTCTATTCTCCTTGTGCACAAATAAGAAGTTAAATACTTAAAGTTTGACTCCTCTGAATCACCTTTTCACTCAGAGTTATCTAATGTCTGTTTTTCCACAGGATATCATTCTCTGGCCATTAAAAGCTTTGGGGCTTAAAACAGTGCTTCTCTACTACTGTCAACCAAGATTTTCTCTGAAACCACAGTCTCCCATTTTGCAATTAGAGTGCTGATATTTTCTTGATCTTAACCAAGGTGCTAAAAGATTTTTAGATAACAACCTGGTCTCACATTCTTCCTTCAAAAGGTTTATTGACTGAAACATCAAGGGGCTGTAACTATATGACACTAGGGATACAACTAAGTTCACATGAACAGGCAATGACGGATAGATCACAACGTCACTCAGCCAACAATACTATGCCATCTACAGATAAAAGACATATCCCAATTTCAGAAATGCTAAAAAGTAAAAACTGTCATAACTAGTGAAACATGGCATCAACTGTGTCTCTCAAAGAAAGAGACTACAGTTGAACCAACAATAATTAGAACTCACCCTCCTCTGAGTCAGAGGAAATAAGCCAGTGAAAGATAAGGTATACTCTCATTATTTTAATGTAACACTTTGGGAGGAAAAAGACTAGAGGAACTGTCCTTGAAGAGGAACACTATAAAATATGAGCCCTGGTAAGAGACCAAGTGGGGTTAAAAGTCATCTGGCTTCTGCATGCCTCTACTGATGTCCTTGGAGATTTTTAAGATCTCTCTTATAAATGGATGACATAAAGGGGAAAAAAATAATTAACACTAGATAATCTCTAAAGTACTTTAGAGTGACAAACTCAATTATTCCACTCCTCTGGATATAATGATTAAACCAACAATGGCACCATTTGGTTTACTGTAAGTAATAAATAAAAGTTACATTAGAAAATATAGTGCATTTTACATTATTGCTTGAAAATAACTTGATTACTTATCAGGATCTCTTTCTAAAGAACTCTGAAAATCAAAACTAAAATATTGGTAAATGTGTGAAAATATACTTTGAACAAATATAAAATGTTAAAAAAGAAATAGCTTCATCTACTACCTAAAAGCATGAAAATTCTTCACATAAAGATTTAATGAAATAACTAAACAGACGTTAATAAAAATGATAATGGAATAATGAATACCCAGATATTAATTTAAAGAAAATATAATTTCTATTGATAAAGTTGTCAAAGATCAGTCATAATCACCTAAAAATCAATGCGTTTCTTTTCTTTTCTTTATTTTTTTAAGAGTTCATTTATTTATTTGACAGACAGAGAGAGAGAACACAAGCAGGGGGAGCAGCAGAGGGAAAGGAAGAAGCAGGCTCCCTGCCAAGCTGAGAGCCCAACCTGGGGCTGAATCCCAGGACCCTGGGATCATGACAAGAGCCAAAGGCAGATGCTTAACAGATTGAGCACCCAGGCACCCCTCAGTATTTTTATTTTCATGAATCATGAATAGAGTGTGGCCTTATTACTGCAGGGAAACATAACTTATCTATGAATTTCCTGAACTGGTTTTATGTTCTAAAAGAAAGACTATCTCCTCCTATATTACTCTTGTTTCAATAGTAGTTTATTCCCTGGGTAGTGAGCCTATGAGTAATTTTTAAATCTTCATTTATTTTCTTCCTACATTTCTATATTTTCTAAGACTATTTAGTACTTTCATGAGAAATGTATGTTAATAAAATTGTCAGCTGGAAATTGAAATACCAGCACAGAAAAAATTTTAGAGGACTTCTTTAGTACCAGAGAGGTGTCAGTTAATCAAAAGGGGAAGGTCAGAAAAAAAAGAAAAAAGAAAAAGGATAAACATAGAAAGAAGCTAAAAGACAAAGAATAAAAAGAGAAAGAGAAGAATTCAATAAGCACTGAGACTGATTCTACTGATTTGGATGATTTGAACAAAAAGTTGAGAACTCAAAGATATTCCTCCCCCCACCAAGACCAGAGGCAAGTAAGACCCTAACTGTCCAGTGCATATAGGACATGCAACCATAACAAACTATAAAAACTAAACAACCCATATCACAGCTAATGAACATCAACTACACACAGACATTGGTCAAAGCTGGAGAAACACAAACACAAACACAACTCTCCACAAAAATCTGCTGTAGGAAAGAAACACAGTAACACAATCCATTAAAGTATGTTCAAGAGCTAATCTGCTAAAATCAATTATCCTTTCAATACTTACTGGGTGCCTTTTATGTAAGACACTGTCCCAGACACTGACAATGTAAAGAATATAAAAAATTTCTCTGCCCTCATGGCACTTAAAAATTGTGGGGAGAGGACAGTCAATAGGCAAATAAAAAATATATTAGCAATTAGTACTATGGAAAAAATAAGGTAGTAAGATGAGGAGATGGTCGAGTGGGCAGGTACACAGGAAAGAGGTTACAATTTAAATAGGGTAGTTAACGTTAGACTTCACTGAGAAGGTGATCATTTGAGCAAATCGAAATTAATGACTCCAATGATTATGTTTTTTTGAGCTATGTAAGCTGGAAATTTTAGTATTTTGCAAAGAAACAGGCTATAAAAAGTCTCACAATAAATCTCTTATTTATTAACTTATTTTAAAAAAATGTATTTTGGGCACCTGGGTGGCTCAGTGGGTTAAGCCTCTGCCTTCGGCTCAGGTCATGATCTCAGGGTCCTGGGATTGAGTCCCACATCAGGCTCTCTGCACAGCGGGGAGCCTGCTTCCCTCTCTCTCTTTGCCTGACTCTCTGCCTACTTGTTATCTCTGTCTGTCGAATAAATAAAGAAAAATCTTTTTAAAAAAATGTATTTTAACAGAATTTAATATCATTATTAATTATGTTAGTATGTAGGTAACTAAAAAGATAAAGAAAGAATATTAAAGATGAGGGAGGTAACAAGTGCAGGGAGAAACTACCATCCTTAGGACCAGAGGAGCCAAAGTAGAAGACTGGAATCAGTAAGACCCCAGGGCTTGCAGGGAAGATTCTACACAGCTGAAACTCAGATCCCTGAGGAGAAAGTGCTGCATGGCTGGTGCCAACATCTCTGATTTGGAAGAGGGGGTCCTGTGGGACTGGGGTGTCTTTCAAGGAAGAGAGGGCTAGCCAAATACAGCTGGTGTTATGAAAGACATTGATGAGGCCAGCTCTTGAGTCCTGGAAAACTACAAACTGGATTCAACTGCTGCTACAGAGAGAAACTGCTATTGCTGGGGTGAACAACTCCACTAGGATGGTGGTCACACTAACACAAAAGCAGAGATACAAGGACCCCACAGGAGACAAAGAGAAAATCCATGCAAGTCCCTTCTTTCTCCTCCTCCCTACCGCCTACCTCTAGCACCCTGTACATGTGAAACCTAAAAGTGAGCAGCTGACAAGGCAGAAATGTGGTTTGCAAATACTTAGAACAGCATTATAAAGCAGAGCACAGAAGGCCGTGTTTGAGCTGAAAGACAGTAACTTAATAGTTGCTGGCATAATCCTTAATCCTTCTAAAACTGATGAGAATAACAGATGAGAGAAGGAAGGAACAGAGTAGTATGAAGTATTGGGGTAAAAAATATCTACAGAGTTCCAAAGAGCTGTTAAATGAAAAGAAAGGAAATAGCACCGAAGAAAGCATATACTTTTAAACTACTGATACTGTTATGTTTCCAATTATATGCTAATTCTAGTGATCTCTTCAGAGTCCTGATAAGATTTTGGTAGGAACAAGTGTCAGCATTAGAGTAAAATTATTAAACATAATAAAGATACCCAGCTGATTTTCATTATTTGTGGCAGTTATGTCCTAGAAAGTCACTGCAAACACTAAATTAGCAAATACTGACCCACTGCTCCTAGGAGAAATATGTATACAAACACACATCTCTCATATAGATCATAATCCAACATACTAAACACAATTCATTCTGGTAGATTCTATTCTCTTTATTTTACAAAAGAGAAAATGAGGTTCAAAAGTATTACATGCCTTGCTTGAAGCTGTCCCAAAGTAGGTGCCAGAGTTTGGGATTCAAATCCCATCCCACTGGCACCAAAGCCAGACTTCCTACACTACACTGCACTGCCCTCTACTGTCTCCCATCTTCCGGTCAAGTCGATATGAGGGCTGAAACAAGTTCCATCTCAGCTGGGAATGTGCAGGTCTAGGGACTCAACTTCCCCAGCTCTGCACATATAAGCAAATGACTGAAAGCACTGAGTGCAGACTCTGGGGTTACAAATAAATTTTTTTTTTTTTTTAAAGATTTTATTTATTTATTTGACAGAGAGAGATCACAGTAGACAGAGAGGCAGGCAGAGAGAGAGAGGGAAGCAGGCTCCCTGCTGAGCAGAGAGCCCGATGCGGGACTCGATCCCAGGACCCTGGGATCATGACCTGAGCCGAAGGCAGCGGCTTAACCCACTGAGCCACCCAGGCGCCCACAAATAAATTTTAACAAGTAGACAAACTCACAAATATAGAATCTGCAAATAATGAGTACTAACTGTACATGCTTTTTCTAAAATTTCTACAAAATATTACAGAAATCCTTTCTTTAAAAATCATTTTCATGTCATTTTCTCAATTCTGCAGAAATAAAGGAATATACTTTATATTCTCTTTATATTTCAAGACACTATTTTATTTATAGTGTTCTGGTTATTTATTCAAAATTTAGTCACTGATCAGTCAAGATAACCACCAACAAAATGATGTCAGTAAGTTAACATTGGATAAATCTGCACTTTCCAAATGTTTTACCAATCTCAGATCACATAGTCTTCCCACTTATTTCAAGAACTTACTTAACTCTGTGGAGCATGAATAAACTAAAACATACTGACGACTGTGTGATAGATAGCTGATAAAAATCTGCACAGATCCCATAGTTGAAAAAAACGGAAAACAGAGAACCCAAAAGGCAATTACAAAAATATATTTAAATGACAAAGAGTACACTTCTGAAAATTCATCCAAGAAAAATAAAGGTGTTTACATGGCAAAGATCATTTCCACACAAATATTCTCAACACTAAAATTATAAAGGACCAAAATGCACCAGCTATTAAGGTAAGAAACTCCCCATGAAATGTACAAGAAAACAGAAAGCCAGCATGTTATAGTTATTTTTACAGTCCAAAGTTTCAGCTACCTCTTTAAAATATAAATATATATGTGCTAGGAATCTGGGCTTCAGGTGATATTGAATAAAAGGCATAATATTTAATAAATACCAAATAATTTTAACAGTATAGTATAAGTAGTCACCTGCCTGAAAGGAGACTTTCTCCTTTCACAGAAAAAAGGAGAAAAAAATGAATGAATATATGGAGGGAGGGAAAAATGTGAAAAGGAGAACTATTAAGTGAAATAAAATAATGGTGCAAAGTATTTAAAAGTATGACTCCATATATGCGGCTCCATTTGTGACAACATAAATGGACCTTGAAAGCATTATGCTAAGTGAGGTTAAGTCAGACAGATAAAGACAAATACCATATGATCTCACCTATACGCAGAATGTAAAAACAAAAAACCAAGCTCATAGATACAGACAACAGACTGGTGATTGCCAGAGGCAGGGGTAAGGGGTGGGAGAAATAGGTGGAGGAAGTCAAAGTACCAAACTACCAGTTATTAAAAAAGCCAGTCATAATGATGGAATATACTGCATGGTAACTATAGTTAACAATGCTGTACTGCATATTTTTTTAAAGATTTTATTTAGTTATTTCACAGACAGAGATCACAAGTAGGCAGAGAGGCAGGCAGAGAGAGGGGGAAGCAGACTCCCAGGGGCTCCATCCCAGGACCCTGGGATCATGACCTGAGTTGAAGGCAGAAGCTTTATTTAACCCACTGAGCCACCCAGGCGCCCCTGCATATTTATTTTTTTTTTTAAAGATTTTTATTTATTCGACAGAGAAAGAGAGCACAAGCACAGGGAATAGCGGAAGGAGAGGTAGAAACAGGCTCCCTGGAAGCCTGATGCGGGGCCTGATCCCAGGAGGACTGCAACAGAAGGCAGCCGCTTAACTGACTGAGCCACCCAGGTGCCCCTGCCCTGTATATTTAAAAGTTGCTAAGAGGGGTGCCTGGGTGGCTTAGTTGTTAAGTATCTGCCTTCAGTTCAGGTCATGACCCCCAGGGTCCTGGGATCAAGCCCCACCACATCGTGCTCCCTGCTCAGCGGGAAGCCTGCTTCTCCCTTTCCTCCTTCCCCTGTTTGTGTTCCCTCTCTATCATTCTCCTGTCAAATAAATAAATAAAACCTTAAAAAATAAAAGAAAAATTTTTAAAAAGTTGCTAAGACACTAGATCTTAAAAGTTCTCATCACAAGAAAAAACGTTTTTGTAACTATGTAAGGTGACAAATGTTAACTAGACTTATTATGATCACTTTACAATATATACACATATGGAATAATTGCACTGTACACCCAAAACTAATATAATGTTATATATCAATTATACCTCAATTTAAAATGTTTAATAATAAAAGTACTTACTTCACTTTGAAATATTCAAACCTACAGAGAAAGTGAATGAACTGAACAATGAACACTCATATTAACCCTCACCAAGTCACCAATTATTAACATTTTGTCACATCAGGTACTCTGGCTCTCATATACACGCACAAGCATACGTACACATATATTTTACATATAGATATGTACACACAGACACACACATACGGGCATTTCTTTTTTACTATACCATATGGAAAGTAAGCTGCACTTCAATTTCCAAAACTTCAGCATGTGCCCACCAAGAACAAAGCCATTCTCCAACATAACCACAATTATCATGCCCAAAGAATTTAACATAGATCTAATATCTAATATTATTCCATATTCAAATGTCCTCAAATGTCTTTACTTTTTTAAAGATTTATTTATTTTAGAGAGAGAGAGAAGGAGTGAGAGCACACATGAGGGGTGGGGCAGAGGGAGAGAATCTTCCAGACTCCCCATTGAGCAGGAAGCCTAATGACAGAGGGCTTGACCCCACGACCCATGACATTATGATCTGAGTTGAAACAAAGAGTTGGATGCTCAACAGACTGAGCTGTCCCTCCTCAAATGTCTTTAAAAAAATCCTTTATTGTTAACATTCTTTTTTAAAGACTTTATCTATTTGAGAGAGAGAATGAGCAAGAGAGATAAGAGGAGCAGGGGCAGGGGCAGAGGGAGAAGCAGACCCCATGCTGAGCAGGTGGCCTGACAAAGGGCTGGATCCCAGGACCCCAGGATTGTGAACTGGATCAAAGGCAGGCACTTAACTGACTGAGCCACCTAGGCACCCCTAACCTTTTATCTGTAGAATGTCCATTATCGGGATTTGTTTGTTCTTTATATTAAAGTTAACTGTATTAGATTTAAGTTAAGTTATTTTTGACAAGAATACTACATTAGGTGATTATATACTTCCCATCGAATTACTTCAGAAAACACATAATGACAGTTTGTCCTATTACTGGTAATTAACCTTATTTGATCATTTAAGACAGTACACACAAGATCTCTCTAATGTAAAAAGTACCCTTATAGGGTGATACTTTCAAACCACGTATATAAATCCTGCTCCTCCAAAACTTTTCACACAATGATCTTAGCATCTATCAATAATCTTTGCCTGAATTATTATAGTATGGTTGCAAAACAGTGGTTTTTCTAGTTTTACCAATCTGTGTATACTAACTACCATTCTTCTATTAAGTTACTATTTTGTCATTGATTTTTTTGTTCAAACTATCGTGAATCTTTGGCCTGTCCTCAGTTTTTGAGCATGTCCTTGCTTTCTGGCATATTCCAGGCTCCTTTGGGAAAAAAAAGGACTAGTGGGAAGGCTTTTACACTTTTCAATTTTATCATTTCTGTACTTTCCTACCCTAAACCTGGATGAGCCATTTCAATGAGCTCTGGTTCTTTTTAGTGGGGAATGGTATTTAGAAGCCAAGAGCTAGTGGGGCACCTGGCTGGCTCAGGTGGTAGAACACGTGACTCTTAAACTCAGGGTTGTGAGTTCAAGCCCCATGCTGGGCATGGAGCCTACTTAAAAATAAATAAAAATTAAATAACAGATATTTAAAGTCCCTTTAAAAGAAAAAAAAAAAAAAGAAGAAGAAGAAGAAGCCAAGAGCTAGGAATACTAGTTATAGTATAATTATTTGTAGGCCATTTCAGAAAGAATAGAAATGTGTGTGTGTATATGTGTGTATGTATATTTAATATCTGAATAACTGAAATTGCAAATTCAAAAATCAACATCACGGAGTTCTTCCTCATCTTTTCCCTATTCCAAGTTTCTAACTCCTTTCTCCCAGAACTTCAACCCTAGTTTCTAAAACATCAATATATCAACTCATTTGCTCTATCCTATAATATATACAAAGGTAGTTTCAGAACTATATCAATATAACTACTAGTAACAAACCTATTTAACAAGAATTCTTTCCCATTTGGAAAGAAGAACTGGTGGGGAAGGCTTTCATTTTTTAATTTTCTCATTTTTGTACTGCTCAAAAATCTAACCATATTAATATCCCGAGTTGTTTTTTTTTTTTAAGATTTTATTTATTTATTTATTTGACAGAGATCACAAGTAGGAAGAGAGGCAGACAGAGGGGGAGGGGGGAAGCAGGCTCCCTGCTGAGCAGAGAGCCCCAATTCGGGGCTCGATCCCAGGACCCTGGGATCATGACCTGAGCCAAAGGCAGAGGCTTTAACCCACTGAGCCACCCAGGCACCCCTATCCCCTTGAGTTTTTAAAAAACTGCTAAAAAAATTATCTGGATGGTAAATTTTTTTTTTCCAAAGATTTTATTTATTTATTTGACAGAGAAAGATCACAAGTAGGCAGAGAGGCAGCTAGAGAGAGAGGAGGAAGCAGGTTCCCTGCTCAGCAGAGAGCCCAATGAAGGGTTCGATCCCAGGACCCTGAGACCATGACCTGAGCCGAAGGCAGAGGCTTTAACCCACTGAGCCACCCAGGCGCCCCTGGATGGTAAAATTTTTTAATATATTCTTTATACTTTGCTATATTTTCAAAACAATAGCATTTAAATTTCTGAAAATGATAAAATACACATTTTTTTGTTTTTCGGGTAGAAATGGAGCCTCATATCAATCCACAGAGAAAATTAAATTCCAGGTGAATTAAAAGTAAAATTCTTTATAACTGAACTATTAAAAAGTCAAGAAAAATGTATAAATACTCACCTAATTTCTGGGTAGGAAAGATTTCTCTTAAGCATGAAAGCAAAGAAAAAACAAGAACAAAGTAACACACTGACAGATCTTCTAGAATAAGGAATATTGTGTCTTTATATCAAAAAAGCAGCATAAACTAAGGTAACTACAAACTAACTGCAGCATCTATGATAAAGTATTCATTTCCATAGTACATAAAAAGTACTTTCAGGGACACCTGGGTGGCTCAGTCAGCCTTCAGCTCAGTCATGATCCTGGGGTTCTGGAGTCGAGCCCCGGAATAGTTCTCCCTACTCAACGGGGAGTATGCTTGTCCCTCTCTCTCTGCCTTTCCCCCCAACCAGTGCTTCCCCCCCCCAAATAAATGAAATCTTTAAAAATTTAATAATAAAGTACATTTAAATCAACAAGAAAACACTCTATTAGAATATGGATAATTCAATTATTTTTTAAAATGTGTAATCTCTCTAGAAATCAAAGAATGTAAAATGAAATAAACTGATACTTTGCCCACTGAAAAACCAAATAACTTTTTTTAAAGAATAAGAACACTGTTAAGGAAGAAAGGCACAGAAAGAGATCACTGTTGGGCTGTCTTAACAGGTAGAACTCATGTACACATATAAAAGTACATACAAAAATAATCTGGAAATACATATATGAAACTGATAATAGGTACAACTATGGATATAAAAGAAGGAACAGTAACTGGAGTAATGGTCAAGAAGAATAAATTTACTTCTAGTAAGTTAATTTTTATAATAAATAGACATTCTTTATTTGTATAATTAAAAATTAATTGAAAAATAAATTTGCACAACCTTTCTAGGGTAATTTCATAGCAAGCAATTAATAAATGATCTTTATTTTGCCCTAACAATTCTACTTCTAGGAACTTGTCCTAAAGAAATAATTTATACCATGTATATGGACACTTGATATATGATGGAGGCACTGCAAAGCAGTAAGAAAAGGATAGACTTTTCAGTAAATGGTCCCAGGATAATTGGATACCTATACAGAAAAAATGAAACTGTTGAGCAAAAAAAGCTAGACACAAAAGAACACATAAATAATTACATTTATATGAAGCTCAAAATGTACCAATAACTTGCAGTAGTCTAGGTAAGAGGTAATGGCAGTTTTGAATAGTACTGCAACAGTGAAGAAAAAAGATAATTCAAGAAATATTTAATAGAATTAACAGGCCTTGGTTACATTGGGTTTGGTAGGTAAGGAAGCAGAAGGTGTTAAGAATGACCTCCAGGTCTCTGGCCGATGTAACTGGCAGACAGAGATGTCAATTACTGAACAGAGAACATAAAAGAAGCAAATACGGAGCTGACATGAAGAGTTCGGTTAGTTTGTATTTTGGACTTGTTTAAGAAAACTGTGGGATATCTAAGTGGAAATCTCTAATAGATACTTGGATACTTGCATCTAGAATTCAAAGGGGGAGGAAGTCTTGCAATAGAGACATAAATTGCATTTAGACAGTAACTGAAGCCACGGGAGAAGATGGACTCTCATAGGAAAAGAAAAAGAAAACAGGGCCTATACCCAAGTCCTGTGGTAGCCCAATACTTAGAAGTCAAAAAAGGAAAAAAAGCCAGCAAAAGTCTGAGGAGTAGACACAGAAATGGTTAAAACACAAAAAAATGTGGTGATCTAAAAACCAAAAGATAAGCTTTTTAAAGAAAAGGACTGGTCAAATGTCTCAAATGCTTCTGAGAATAAAATTATGGTGTAAGTATCTACTGAATATAGAAACATGGGAAATCCTAAGACCATAGCAAAAACCATTACCTAGGGTGTTGATCCAAATGAATAATATAAAAATGTCACAGAACCAAAGGATATGGGTTTTTGGATTGAAAGAACTAACCAAGAGGCCAGCAAGTTGAAAAGCACAGGGAAAACCTGTATCAAAGTGTATATCACCGGGCGCCTGGGTGGCCCTTAAGTGACCGCCTTCGCTCAGGTCATGATCCCAGAGTCCCGGGATCAGGTCCCACATTGGGCTCCCAGCTCCATGGGGAGTCTGCTTCTCCCTCTGACCTTCTCCCCTCTCATGCAGGCACGCGCGCGCTTGCTCTCTCTCTCAAATAAATAAGATCTTTAAAAAAAAAAAAAAAAAAAGTGTATCACCATGAACAGGGAGGGGATTAAAAGAAATCTTAAAAGCTATGAAAAGAAAAAGACCACAAAGAATCACAAAACAAAATAGCATGGGACTCTTTTTTTTTTTTTTTAAATTTAAGATTTTATTTACTTATTTGTTAGAGAGAGAGAGAAAGAGAGAGAGCGCACAAGCAAGGGGAGGGGCAGAGGGAGAGGGAGAAGCAGGCTCCCCACTGAACAGGGAGCCCTGATGCAGGGCTTGATCCCAGGACCCTGAGTCACGACCTGAGCCAAAGGCAGATGCTTTTTTTTTTTAAATAGTTTATTTATTTATTCGGCAGACAGAGATCACAAGTAGGCAGAGAGAAGAGGGAGACTGCTCTCCCTGTTGAGCAGAGAGCCCAACGCAGGGCTCGATCCCAGGACCCTGAGATCATGACGTGAGCCGAAGGCAGAGGCCTAACCCACTGAGCCCCCCAGGCACCCCACCAAAGGCAGATGCTTAACCGATTGAGCCACCCAGGTGCCCCAGATAAACTTATTTCTGAACTAGAATTCTATAACCAAACTATATATCAAACATGACATTATAATAAAGATGTATTCAGAAAGACAAGGTTTTTTTAAAAAGTACCTTCCCATGGATCCTTTCTCCGAAGACTTACTCAAGACTATATACAACCAAAACAAACAGGAAACTCCAAAAGGAAATACAAAGCATTTAAGACACTCTTGAAGTGCCTGGGTGGCTCGGTCAGTTAAGCATCTGGTTAAGCGTCTGCCTTCAGCTCGGGCCGTGATCTCAGTGTGGGATCAAGTCCCACACTGGGCTCCACACTCAGTGGGGAACCTGCTTCTCCCTCCCCCGCTACCCCTCTCCCTGCTCATTCTGTTTCTTGCTCACTTGCTCTCTTTCAAATATATGAAAATTAAAAAAAAAAAAAAAAAAAAAAAAGGCGTCCCAACTCTTGACTTCAGCTCAGGCCATATCTCAGGGTTGTGAGATCAGGCTATCAAGGCTCTGTGCTCAGCAGGGAGTCCACTGGAGATTCTTGCCCTCTCCCTCTGTCCCTCCGGGTACTCACGCTCTGTATCTTGCTCTTTCTTTCTCTCTCTCCCCGCCAAATAAATAAAACCATCAAAAATAAAAGAAAGAAAAAGACACTCTGGAAGCAGTTTGAGCTCCCAACACTTCTAGGAAGAAAAATTATAATCCATTATTGAGAAATACTAAAAAAGACCTAGAGGTAAAACATATGCATAAATAGGACAACTCAATATCAGAGATATTAATTTTTTCAAAATTGATTTTTTTTTAAAATTTATTTGAGAAAGAGAGAAAGCATGAGAAGGGGGGAGGGTCAGAGGGAGAAGCAGACTCCCTGCCAAGCAGGGAGCCCGATGCGGGACTTGATCCCAGGACTCCAGGATCATGACCTGAGCTGAAGGCAGCCGCTCAACCAACTGAGCCACCCAGGTGCCCCAAAATTGATTTATAATTTTAATAAAATCTCTCCAAAAAAACACAGCAGGGTTTTGTGGAGCTTAAGCTAATTCTACAATGTACACGCAAGCACTAAGAGCCAAGGACATACTAGATACTGTTGATGAAGAACATGGGGAAGTTGTCCTCTAGCAGAAGACTTATTTTAATGCTTTCCTAACTAAGTTGAGAAATGGTACAGAAACAGAAACAGATCAATGGAAGAAAATCGAGATCACAGAAACAGATGTTATATAATAGGACCCTGTAAAGTAGTGAGAAAAAAAAGTTTACCCCTAATGATGGGTTCTGGGATAACTGAGCATTCAGACAAGGTAAAAAAATGAAATTAGAACCCTACTTCAAACCATTTATAAAAACCTATTCAAGGTGAATTGGAAATTTAACTATTAAAGGCAAAATCATAAAGATTTTAGAAGATAATACAAGGGGTTATCTTCATGATCTCAGGTTAGGAAATAATTTCTTAAACACAATACAAAAAGTATTAACTGAAATGAAGAAACTGACAAATTGCACCACATTAAAATCAAGAACTTCCTGTTCATAAAAGGGCACCATAAAGAAAATGAAAAGACAAGTCACAAAATAAGGATATATTCAGTAAATGGTTAAAATCCAGACTACACTACAAATAAACAAGAAAAGGGCATCCAATAGGAACATGAATTAAAAACTTGAACACAAAAGAGGAAATCCAAATTACCAATAAGCTTATAAAAATTTACTTAGTAGTCAGAGAAAGATGAATTAAAACCATAATGAAAAACGTCACATCAGATTGTCAAAAATTAAAAATTCTGACAATACCAAATGTTGAAAAGAAGATGCAGAGCAAGGAATACTCATACACTCCTGGTGGGAATGTAAATTGATAGTTTGGTATCACTAGTGATATTAAAGTTACACTACTCTATAACCCAGCAATTCTCCTCCAGAGTTAACTCTAAGCAAAAGTTACATATAAATACACCAGAACTGTGTATAACAGCCCAAAACTGGAAAGGAATGATATATCCATTAATAGTACAATGGTAAATAATGGTGATATAATCATAAAATGGAATCCATGCAAAAATGGAAATAAACTACAGGTGCAGGTGATAAAGATGAACCTCACATGCGTATTTCACTATTTTCTTTAAAAAGGCACATGCCCATCAGGGCCATAAAAAGAATCACTTTCATCCAGCACACAGTCACGAATTCAGTTTCTATTCAATACATGATTTTATGTCAATCCAAACATTAAAAAACTGTGAGAGATACTACGCATCTTCGTTCATAAGTCAAATAATACTACATTTAAAAGAGAAAATAAATTTAAAATAGTGAAGATTTTTCAGGTAAGAAAGTAACTGTTACAGCTGTATAGTGCTGAAAGGAGTGGAAGGAATACAACTGTATGACAGAAAAATGTTTCAAATAAAGTAATATGTACATGAGATGATTGCCTGTTCACCATTGATCTTTGTAACAATTACTAATATTTACGAGCAAATGATAGAATCAATTTTAGAAACAGTTTTCTACTACATACTACTACATACAATATTAAGGTTTGCTAGCTTGTTCCTCCACAAAGAGGAAGTTTATAAATTTAAAATTTCAAGAGATCTTGGAAAACAAAAAAACTTTTAGGAAAAAGGCAAAACAGGCCAGGTAAGCTTAAATTTTAAATTTTCTTTAAAAAAAAAAAATCTCAGAGCCCATTCCCTGGAAGTACAGAATAGTGAAATGAAAAAGTAAAATGCAAAGAACACATACTCTTTAAATATCACCCTAGAATAGTAATCAAGCTCACAAATATTATCTTTGACACAATTTTGTAGTGTTCAACTACATAGAGTAAGTCTCTTATTTTTTCAGAAAATTTTTAATTCACTATAGGAAGATATGTTACGTTTCGCAGAAAGTATCATTAAAAAATGAAATCCCCACAATCTGCCTGTGCCGTGGGAAAACAAGAAAATGGTTTACTATCTTTGTAGGCCCCTTTTCCTGTCTCGTCCCGTATTTTACTTCTGAGCTCTAAATGTAATAACAGTAATTCCTACCACTCGCTGAGCCCTTTCCACGTGCCTTACATTTATTCCTTTAATTCTCACACACTGACAAGCAAGTCTTACTGATGAGAAAAGTGAGACATTGAAAGGTTAAGGAACTTGTCCAAGGTCACAGGCTGCTATTGAGAGGGCCCACATATATAGTCCAACTCCAGAGCCAGTGTCTTAATACTACACTGTTTCTATTTGATAAAACATTTATACCATGAAAACTGCCCATAATCACCTACTGCCTTTTAACTACTGGATTCCAGATGCCCTGAGGATTTATTTTTGCCTTTCTTAGATAACTGCATACTCACAGTATGATAGTTCGTGAAGGAATCTAAACAAATGTTTAGGGAAATGCAGAATTTTCCAGCTAAGAAAATGAAGACCCACAGAAGTTAAGTGTTCTGTCAAGACCACAAAGCTTGTTTGTGACAGCCAGCACTAAAAGACAATTCTTGACTCCCAAAAGTGATCTTCCCACAGCACTAAAAGCTCTTCCTATCTTTCTTACACTATACTGTAAGCTCTTGCTGCAACCCATACTCTACCCTCCACACAAACACTGAAGTTCATTTTGCCAACTTTGACAGCATAGGATAGCTTCAATAACATTCACATGCAAGTAACATTCTTTCAATCCAACAGATACAGAGATGTGCTCAGGCAATACATGAATATCACACAAATGTGTATCATAATTCTGGGCCCTAGTTTTATCATTAACTACAGTATGTAACAAGTGCTATAGTAGCCATGTGACAACATGTTTTGAAAGCACACAGAGAGGAGTAGCTATTCCAGCTTAAGTGAAAAAATAAGGACTGGGAGCTGTGACAGGCATTTGAGGCAGGGCAAAGGCAGAAATGTGATGATACTCAGGAGAAAAATGTTATCATTTCCACCAATGGATATTAAGTAAAAAACAACAGTAAGTACAGGGTCAGAAGATGAGAGTTCAAATCTAGACTGTGACTTCAGTGACTTTAAAATTTTTCTGAGTCTCAGGGTCTGGGGGTGGGGGGCCGAATTATGTGAAAGTGACTTAAAAACTGCAAAACCCGGTATAAAAGTTAAGTTATTTATGTTTCCACTTCTAGGCAACCCTGTGGGTCCTTCCTCCTGAACTGTGTCTCATAAAAACCTCACCCTTCGGATGAAAATATTCCAATGACATCATTCATATACTGCTTATGAAATAACAGTTACCGCTAATCCTTCACGTTGAGACATCAAAACTCAACTGAAATAAATATATATAAAAATATGTCTGCATATATGGGTATTTTTAAAATTTCTTAAGCACTAGTATTGACTTCTAGTCAATGACTTGTAATTATATTTAGAAACTAGTACCAGATGCAGGTTTTCTTCTGGAAAATTTCTATCAGAAATTCCATTCCGTTTTATAGCCTGCTGTCAAGCAACCAACTGAAGAAGAGCCTGCAAGCAGCAATCACTCTGCTCTCATCCAAGAAGACTGGTTGTGTATTAGCCATAGATAAAACCAAATACATGCCCTGGACCCTAAAAAGGGAACTGCTTTAGTCCAAGCATACATAAATGAATGCGAACAGCCATAGACAAATATAAATCCACTGAAAAGCAAACTGAGTTTCTGATTTTAAAAACCAGACCCCTCCTTTACATTAACGAACACCGTCATTTCCTTTAAAGTTTGACAGAGGAGACTCTATAACCCTGCCTCCTTCTAGCTATTAGTCTCAACTACAAGCAGGCCCCATTTTGTTCAACCTTACACCCTACGGTCTTAGCTACTCCTTGGATGAGAACCTCAATAAAGTTCTAATGTACCTTTACTTAGTCAAAAGAAGGGGCAAGAGACGGGAAACGGACCAGGGGAGCGAGAAATCCTCGTGCCACTCCGGACCAGGGGCAGTTTTATCTTACAAGTGCAACTTCCCGTTTTCCCCTTCTTACCTTGTACACTTTTCCAAAGGCTCCGTCCCCCAGTTCTCCTATAATTTCCCAAAACTCCTCGGGGTTCAGATCCCTCTTCACATGTTCGTATTGCTTCTTCTTCTTTTCGCTCCCCAACTTGAAGATCTTACGGAAATTGAAGAAGGACATTTTTCCTCCCGGCAGAGTTCCTTGCACTTAAGGACTAAAAGCAACAATAAAAGGCAAAGTTTCTCCTCCCTCTTCTCCGCGCGAGCCCGGCCGGCGGGCGGCGACGGCGGGCGCGGGCTTTCCCGGCTCCCGCCGCTCCAGCCGGGCCAGGCCCGGGGAGGGCGGGGCGCGACTCGGGCTCCGGCCCTCGGGGCGAGGGCGGGGGGGGCGGGGGGCTTTGCGGGCTGCACGGGCGGCCCCTCCGCCGAGCCCGGCTCGCGGGCCGCGCGGGTGGGCGCCGGGCGCCCGGCCGGCCCTCAGGGGGCGGCACCTGCCCAGACGCTAGTCCCCACCCGGGCCGGCCCGACGGGTTCGAGCGGTCCGGACGTCCGCGGTCGCCGCGGCTTAGGCCCGTGTCACGGCGAGTCTCCTGGGGCGGGGACCACTCCGCGCGAGGGACGCGGCCGGTGGCCCCCGAACAGGACAGTCGACAGGCCGAGCTCTCCCGCCTCCGGCTACTAGCCCAGGGTCGCCTCCGGAGCCGTCTGCTCCCGCCGCGCGAGGCCCGCGCGTCCCTTCGCCTCTGAGGCGCCGCCGCCGCCTCGCTCGCTCCCCAGCCCACACAGCCTCGTCCTGGAACGCGCGCAGACGCCGACGCCGCAACGCGCCCGCGCTCACTCGGCCGCGCGCCCCGCTCACCGCGCGCTCGCGCGGGGGCGTCCCCTCTGGCCCCGCGCACGCGCGTTGAGCTCTGCTTGGTGGCGGCCGGGAGGGGCTTGCAGGCAGCCTGGAGGGGCGTGCAGTGTGGGTGCGGGGGCTCCTAGCCCATTGACGGTCGCTCCGGGTTTGCCCTCCAAGCCCCAAATCTTTGACAGCCCACCGCTCTGGTGGCGTTGCCGGGTGGACACGACCCTGTTGGTTGTGCTAGCCGATGTTGCCTCCGTTGTGGATCTGGAAAATTTATGTAAAGAGTGAAAGGGGAGCCGATGTTTGGGGCCGAAGGTGGAACTTTTCCTCCCTAAGGGGTCCCAGAGTATTGTGAGAAGGGAGTCTGTTTTGTGGCTGGGAGCTTGGGAGCCAGAGCTTGCCAGCTCTGTGACCTTGGGCGGGTAACCTCTCCGAGCTTTAGTTTCTTCATGATGAAATGCAGACCTGGGAGAGTTGTGGCGAAGAATAAATGAGGCAATAGAGCTAAGCCCTTACCGTGCTGCTGCACGGGCAAACGCTGTTTTCGTTCTTGCTGTTGGTACAAGTGTGCAGGTAAGAGAGGCATTGATACATAAATACAGTTTAAGCCCACTTCTCAAGTGATGACCGCGACACTCCCTTGAGGGTCATCTACCTTCTCCTATCCACTTCCACAGTCGTAACCCTGCTGCCACCCTTCGTGACTCCATCTGAACCACTGACTAAGAACTTCACTTGACCTGGCTCCGGCCCCCTTGGGCAGCATTAGTGGAAGACTGCCTAGGGCCGCTATGTGGGCGTTGGCTGGAATCAGCCGCTGGTGACCTGCCTTCCCCTCCTCCGGCAGAAGAGAGCTCTTTCAGGGCAGTGATTTGTTGCTCATCTTGGTATCCAAGAACCTGGCAACATTCCTGACATATAATGGGAAGGCAGATCCCTGGAAGGAAGGAAGGAAGGTAGGTTGGTTATCGGAGCAAAGGTTGCGTTGCTATCTATATAACACCCCCCCAACCATTTTGCCCTCCAGCCCCAAAATGGCATAATAAACTCCTCTTTCGGTAAGGTTATGATGATTTTGTTTTTCAAGATCCCCTTGTCTTCCAAATAGTTTTATTGAGGTATAATTGGCATGCAACAAGTTGCACATATTTTAAATAAACATTTAATGTTTTGAAAAATGTATACACCTGTGAAAACAATACCATAACCCATTCTAATTAGTGTCGTTTATGTAGGTGGCACTACATGTAAAGGTAACATACTCATTATGGAAAATTAAGAAATGCGCAAGGAATAAAAAGTACTGTAATTCTACCATCCAGAGATAACCATTTGTAAGATTTTATTATACATACAGTATTTCCAAACTTTTTTTTAACAGGGGTAAAATTGTATTGCATGTAAGAGTTTACATCCTGTACTTTTCATATTCCAGTATTATTAGTAATTATTTTCTTCCATCATGAGATATTTAGATTACTTAGAACTTTTCTCTGTTTTAGATAAAACACTGATAAATACTTTTGTTCACAAATACTTTTTCACATATTTGATTATTTCCTTGGAATAAATTGCCAGAAGTAGATTTGGGTCAAAGGGTATAAACCTGTTTCCTTTTTTGTTGTTGTTGTTCTTTTCAAAACGGAAAACCCTTTACTGTTTTCTCAAATTAAAAGAGAGCAAGCATATCTTTGTTGTAAATTAATTCAAATAATACAGAAATTATAAACTACAAAGCTGCCTGTCATTCTCTCCTCCTGCTTTCCCCTCCCTAACTTCACCTCCATCCTAGACACTGAAATTTAAGCCTATGAGCATCAGGGAACTTTGGGGGTGGGTGTGTAACAAAAAAGTTCTAAAACTGGATGGTGGTCATTTTTTTAAAGATTTATTTATTTCAGAGAGAGCACGTGTACACATACAAGAGCATGGAGAGGGACTGAAGGGGAGGGAGAGAATCCCAAGCATACTCCCCACTGAGTGCAGAGTGTGAAGATGGGAGCCCCACAGGCCACCAGATCCCACGACCATGAGATCATGACCTGAGCTGAAACCAAGAGTTGGATGCTTAACTGACTGCACCTGATCCAGGCACTCCTGGATTGTGGTGATTATTGCACAACTCTATACATTGACTAAAAATGATTGGATTGTACGCTTACAATGGGAAATTTTATGGTGTATAAATTAAACCATAATAAAGCTGCTTTTAAAAAGTTAGATAGAGGGGTTCCTGGGTGGCTCAGTGGGTTAAAGCCTCTGCCTTCAGCCCAGGTCATGATCCCAGGGTCCTGGGATTGAGCCCCGCATCAGGCTCTCTGCTCAGCAGGGAGCCTGCTTCCTCCTCTCTCTCTCTGCCTGCCTCTCTGCCTACTTGTGATCTCTGTCTGTCAAGTAAATAAATAGAATCTTTAAAAAAAAAAAGTTAGACTTATACAGATATATTTAACCATATTTTTTCTATGCACACACTTTTTTTTTTTAAGATTTTATTTATTTATTTGACAAACAGATCACAAGTAGGCAGAGAGGCAGGCAGAGAGAGAGGGAGGAAGCAGGCTCCCTGCTGAGCAGAGAGCCCAATGATGCGGGGCTTGATCCCAGGACCCCGAGATCATGACCTGAGCCAAGGGCAGAGGCTTTAACCCACTGCGCCACCCAGGCACCCCAATGCATACACTTTTTAAATATAAAAATAGTATCAAGTATGGATCATGGACATCTTTCCATGACAAATAGATCAGTCTAATCCTTTTTAATGGGTGCAGGGAGTCCCAGTGTACAGCTCTACCATAATTTATTTAACCATTTCTTTACTGTTAGGTGTATAGGTAGTTTCCAATTTTTGGTCATCATAACACTGCAGTGACACGCATGTGCAAACATCTTTGTATTTCATTTGTGTATTACATTTCCTTACGACAAAATTCAAGTGGAATTGCTCGGTCAAAGACTATATTAATATTAGAACTTCTTTTTCCCAAATTGGCCTCTACAAGGTTGTGCTGATGTATACTCCTACCAACCATGTATTAGTGTGCCAGTTTCACCATACCCTCAATAGCACCAAGGTATTGTCCCATATTCATAATGTTTGCCAAGCTGATAACCCAAAATAACCTCTAATACGCAATTATCTGATAATTAGTGGTGTAACCCCTTTCCATATGTATGTTGGCTGCCTTTATTTCTTACTCATCATATCAATCAATAATATCAAATGATGTTAGTATTATATCAATGAGGTGATGAAGTCCAACATGTTTTGGTGAGATGACCGTGGAGTTAATAATAGCTTATACATTTTTTCCATGAAGTTATAGCCACAGAAATTATTTAATAATACCAGAGGAGATGTCATGTAGACAGATTTAGATTTTCCCAGTTATGACCGTGATATCGAGATGTTTGTGTTATTTATAAATTATAATTTGGCTTCCTTGAATTTTTTAACCCTTAAAAGTGAAGTGTAAGCAGTGGCCATGTATTCATTTAGTACACAAATTTTGGCTCCACCCCCTTAAAAACAGTTTAAAACATTCTCACTAACACCTGGATGAGGGGAGACCCGTCTTCACAATTTACGAGATGACTAAACTTCCCGGATAACCATTAGGATATCATCAAAAATTGAAAATGTATTGAGTGGTTACTACATGCCAGGCTAAGTGCTGAGTGGTTTTCACCCATCATCTCATCTCAACCTCCTAGCAACCCAGTGAGGCTGGTGTTATTGCTGACCTGATAGAAAAGCAAGAAAAACTGAGACAGAGTTAAATAACATGGTCATTGCCTCAGAGGTAATAATGGCAGATTGGAACTTAAATCTGAATCTTGGAAAACCACACTCCCTAGCATTTAGCAACTCCTTTGAGACTGTTTCTTTAGCCTTTCTGATCTTCTGTAATAGCCGTCTCACAGGACTGTTGGCACTGAGATTTCTTTCTCCTGCCCTTCTTAGTTTGAAAACATACTCTACTCACTGTCTCTATGTCTTTAACTCCCAAACACACATGTATGTGGGTATGTATTTCTGGGTGTATATGTATGTGAGTATACGTGTATGTATATTTGTGTATGAGCATGCGTACATATATTGTGTGAATGTATGTATAGGTATGTAAATATATGTGGATATGGGTATGTGTGGGTACTTTTCTGTGTGAAAATGTGTATATGTGAGATGTCTGTGAGGATATGTGTATGTTTGTCTCTTTAGGCCAGGGCGCTTTGAAGGCAGGGACTGGTTCTTGTTCACATCTTGTTACATCCCATGTATCAAATTCAATGTCTTCCAATTCCATAAATTTTTGTTGAATAATGAATGAAACTGAAAGAACTTTATACCTACTGAAAGTACATTACATGTCCATTTCTTTCCCCTTCCTTATTTCTGACTTAGGCACTAAATTTACCAGCACATTCTTTAAATACTACTGCATAGGTTACATGGAAGTAGCAAATTCCTTTGGTGTTCAAGTGCTCTGTGGTGTAAATACCTTTTTCTGTCCTTGTGGAGTTATATTTTTAGGAAGCATTTTTTCAGGTATTTTAAGAAAATAACCTGCAATTATAGCAATTATTCTCCTAAAATAAGATTGTGTGTCTTTCAGGAATTTCAAATCCGATTTTCAGTTATTTTTTCCTATTTTAAAGTAAACAAATCACCTGATTTAAGCTGTTTTTGTTTCAAAAGGGGGATCTAAAAATATCCTTCTTTCTACTTCATCTCCCTTTTTGCGTCATACAAAATTGGTACACTCACACTCCCACCCTCTCCTCATTCCTAGCTACTTCTGCTGAAATGAATCATAAGCTTTTGGCAGTGTGATGACAAGTCTTAACATGTTCAGATCTTGAGAAATTAAAAAATGAAACTGTACAGACATACTTCTTTTACAAGTGGTATTCAAATTACAGTTTAAAAAATGTAGACACTAACATCTTTTGAACCATAAAGACTTGAATGGTCAATATGGAATTTATTTCATTCAGACATTAACTAAGTGCAGAATTCGAGAAGTCAGTCCTCTGGGGTTGATGAAAGCCTTTGTGCTATTTTATTGCTCTGTACTCTTATGTATTATATGTCTTCAGTCTTTGTTTCATAAGATATATGTTGGATGTGATACTTTAGAGCACTGGCTCAAAATTGTTTGTCCCATCATTAACTGGCTCTAAGGGCAAGTCGCTTCTCAACACTGAGTCTTACACACAAGCTTCAATTTTTAACAGAGATGGCTTCAGGGAAATGAAACCATTCAGAATCACCCAGAAAATAGGAAAACTGATCAGGTAAGATTTTTGTAGCAGTTTGCCTCTTCAAAATGATTAAATGATCTCTAAGAGCCCTTGCAACTATAAAATTCTGTTTTCATTATGAGCCTAACTTCAGTTGCCTTACGTATTAGTACATGTGTCCATCTTTCCTTTTTTTTTTTTTTTAAGATTTTATTTATTTGACAGACAGAGATCACAAGTAGGCAGAGAGGCAGGCAGGAAGGCAGGCTCCCTGCTGAGCAGAGAGGCCGACACAGGCCTCAATCCTAGGACCCTGAGATCATGACCTTAACCCACTGAGCCACCCAGGAGCACCGTGTCCATTTTTCTGATCTAATTGTGACTGAAGAGTAAACAAATACAGCTGGAATTTAAGAAAGCAGGGCATGTCTGTCAAAAATCATTGAGAATCCTATTTACACTGAAAAAAATTTTTTTATTTTGAAAGAGAGAGAGGCAGGGGGAGGAGCAAAGGGAGAGAATCTTAAGCAGGCTCCACATCCAGTGCAGAGCCCAATCTCACACCCCTGAGATCCTGACCTGAGCTGAAATCAGGAGTCAGGTGCTTAACCGATTGAGCCACCTAAGCATCCCTGAAAATTTTTCTTGAGATGACCCTTAATAAATTTACCAAGTGAGGGATGCCTGAGTGGCTCAGTCAATTCAGCATCTGCCTTTGTCTCAGGTCACAGTCTCGGGGTCCTGGGATCAAGTCCCGCATCTGGCTCCCTCTTCGCCCCCCACCAACTCGTGCACATACATGCTCTTTTTCTCAAATAAATAATATCTTTAGGGGCACCTGGGTGGCTCAGTTGGTTAAAGCCTCTGCCTTCGGCTCAGGTCATGATCCCAGAGTCCTGGGATCGAGCCCTGCATCGGGCTCTCTGCTCAGCAGGGAGCCTACTTTCCCTTCCTCTGTCTACCTGCCTCTCTGCCTACTTAAGATTTAAAAATCTTTAAAAAAAATAATATCTTTAAAGAAAAAAAAAAAAGAAATTTACCAAGTGAGTACGGAAATCCTACTACATGCATTATCTAGGGAGGGAGGGATATTTTCAGAGTAAAGTCAATGCCTATCTTCTATGAGAAATGTTCAGGCTTTTGCTCTAAAGAAATAACTTCCCAGGTCCTTGCTACCTTCTTGCACTCTTCCTCATTTCCTCTTGTACTCTTTCGGAATCTGACATCTCACCTAGGTTTTTAATGAAAACTTTGTGACTGCAAGTTCCTCTTTCACAAAGCTATCACAGCAATTACAAACCACAGTTTGTGGTTTATTACAGTAAATTATTAACACAATCATGAGACACTCCCCCATTTGTCTGGAAAATCACAATCTTCTCTATTTCCATGGCTCATTTTTCATATTGCTACAGGAAGAAATTAACCAATATAGATTCCTATTAGAAGTATATTTGTTCTCAATATATATCCCTGTGAACTTCATTTCTAACAAAAACGGACAGATTATTTGTGATGGAGTGTTCAGCTGAATACAAAATATGTATCCCAAAGTTGACTCTTTAAATAACTATTTAGAATTAGGGGCACTCAGGTGGCTCAGTCAGTTGAGTGTCTGACTTGATTTCAGCTTAGATATTTATTTATTTATTTATTTATTTATTTATTTTAAGATTTTATTTGAGAGAGAGAGAGATTGCGCATGATGGGGGGAAGGGGCAGAGGGAGAGGGAGAAGCAGACTCCCTGCTGATCAGGGAGCCCTATGTGGGGCTCCATCCCAGGACCCTGGGATCATTATCTGAGCTGAAGGCAGAAGTTGAATCGACTGAGCTACCCAGGCACCCCTTAGCTTAGCTCTCGGTCTCAGAGTCATGAATCCAAACCCCACGTTTGGGCTCCAGGCTGGGCGTGGAACCTATTAAAAAAAAAAAAAAAAAAGAATTGCTACCTTTTATTCACTCCCTCACTGAACTGACAGTGTGATTTTCAGCTATATGCCAGACAATCTCCTAAGGACTGGGGAATCAGAATCAAAACAGACCAAATAAAACAAGACAAACAAAAATCTATACTTCTTGGAATTTATATTCTAGATGGATAAGAGGGATTTGAACAAATAATAAAAGAGATATTATCTTCTAGCCCAGTGATTCTCAATTAGGGGTGATTTTGTCTGTTCTCCAGGCCCCCAGGATATTTAGCAATTCCTGCAGACAGTTTTGGTGGTCACAGCTGGGGAGGGGGATGCTACTGGTGTCTGATGGGTAGAGGCCAGGGGTTCTGCCAAACATCGGGCCCAGGCTGTAAGGAACAACCCCCACCATACCCCCAACAAAAAGCTATCCAGTTGAGATCAAGAACCCCTGTACTAGTCTTTAGGGTTAGGGGTCAGAATGTTGGTTACCCTTGGGGGGGGGGTAACTGGAAGAGGGCATGAGGTGGTGGAGGCTTCTGGATGCTGATTACGTGACTGAAATTTTTATGCAAAAATCCACTAAACACTGCTGTTGTGATTTGTGTTTCTGTAGGTATAATTTACCATACATAGTCACTGCATTCTTTGAAACTCCTTCCATCAAGACATGAGGGGTCAATGTCCCCTGCCTTTGAATCTTGGATCTGTGACTGCTTGATCAATGTCATAGAGCTGAAGTGAGACTGTGCCAGCTTCCAGACACAGACCTTAAGAAATCAGCATCCTCCACTTCCCATCACTTGGGACACCTGCTCTTGGAATGCAACCACCATGATCCCAAGAAGCCTTAACAGCTGGGGGGAGGCCCCGGGTGGAGATACCTGTGTGGAAAGGAGCAGAGGCCCCAGACCCTCTGAACTGATTGACCTCCCCCTGACAGCCGGTATCAACCTGCCAGCAATGTGAGTAAACCATCCTGACGCTGGTCTTTCAGCCGCTAATCAAACCACCCTGGCTGACATCAAGTGAAGAAAAGCCAAGCCTTTGCCACTGAGCCCTGCCCAGATTGCAGATTCATGCACTAAATAAGTGACTGTTGTTAATTTAAGCCATGAAGTTTTGGGGAAGTTTGTTAAGCAATAGTCTGTAACTGGAACAATGTTAAGTAAACCAATTTTTACTTTAAAAAGTAGGACCATAACCACATAACTTTGGGAAATGCTTGGTTAAATAAAACTTTAAAGGTTTTCTTACTATGGAATTTTAATGGGCTAATGTGCTTTGTGTTTTTGCATGAAGAGTAGCCAGTGTTTCTCAAACGTTTTTAACCCCAGAATCTGTATTTTAGGGCATAATCTGGCAGAATTGGGGCCCCATGGGCCAGAATTTAAGAAAACTACACTAACCTTTCAGTAATTCAGAGTTAATTAATATCAGCATAATTTTAACTGGAAAATTTGTATGTAATACAGTTAATTCTGGTAATAAGGTAAAATACCTTAAATTTGCCTAATGAAATATTTTTTAATTACTTGAAAAGTTTTAATGGTAGCTAAAAAGTTTAGATGACATACCAGCAGTTATTTCAAAGTCCCTGAGGTCATAATCAATAGCTACATAAATTTTTAATTTAATTTAATTTTTTAAAAGATTTTATTTATTTATTTGACAGAGAGAGATCACAAGTAGGCAGAGAGAGAGAGGGGAAGCAGGCTCCCTGCTGAGCAGAGAGCCCAATTCGGGGCTCGATCCCAGGACCCTGGGATCATGACCCAAGCCAAAGGCAGAGGCTCAACCCACTGAGCCACCCAGGCACCCCAGCTGCATACTTTAAAAAAACAACAACACTAAATCCCATTTTACTTGGAAAATATTAGCCGCAATGTATACTCTGATTGAGATGTTGAATGTTACCAAGTGCTTTCCATGTTTCCTTAAATTCTTACTTGATATTAGGTTGAACTATACAACCTGATACAAAGTTGTCTGTTTATTTGTGTGGGCCTTAAAAGCAACATTGGACTGAACTGGATAAATTGAGAAAGTGTATCCTGCCTCATGTCTGGTGGAACTCAAGTTTATTCTTCATGGTCATCATCCAAAATCAAATGGAGGTTTTGTTTTGGTTTTTGTATCAAAGACCAACAATCCTCAGTTCCCCTATGTCTCAGCCTAGGCATTTCATTTCAGCATGAGAAAACTTTGGAATAAAACATGGTGTTGGGGCGCCTGGGTGGCTCAGTGGGTTAAAGCCTCTGCCTTCGGCTCAGGTCATGATCTCAGAGTCCTGGGATCGAGCCCTGCATTGGGCTCCCTGCTCAGGGGGGCGCCTGCTTTCTCCTCTCTCTCTGCCTGCCTCTCTGCCTACTTGTGATCTCTCTCTGTCAAATAAATAAATAAAATATTAAAAAAAAACACACAACAAAAAAACATGGTGTTAAGGCACAGCATTATGAAGGCTAGGATGCTGACCAGTTTCCCAGTAGCCCCTTGGCATTGTTCCCCTTCAGCCTCTCAGACCCTCTGTTGGAAGCTGACCTCTGGAGGTAGAGTTCTCCAATCAGTCTTCTTTAGTCCGTGCTCACTCTAGACCTACAGTGCCTTGCTTTCCAACCCAGAGCCTTACCACCAAGTCTTAGCCACCCTCATCTGCACCTGATTGCTGGAAAAGTTATTGTCTGTGTGAACCTTCATCTTCAAACTGTGCTGACAGTAATCACTGCACTCCCAAACCAACTGAGTTAAGAATTCTGGTTTCTAAATTTCTCTTTGGCTAATGGAAAGACCATTTTATTTAGGCTTTTGTGTACCACACAGAAGCACACCACCAAAAGGGCAGGAGAAGGCTGAAATCCAGGCCACATATCATTAACAAGGTTGAGTGCCTGGGAGTCTGTAGCCCAAAGAGACATCTTTTTCTGGATTTAACAAAGGTGATTTATAAAGTAGTGTTTGCACTGGCTTCTAGCATAGGCCTCTGGGGCATCTTTTGAACACCCAGGATATTCTCTTTCCTATCTTTTCTGTTACCTCAGGCTCTGTTCCATTCCATAGTATTTCAGACATGTCCTTTAAATATGAGAGATTTGACGAGTGACTTCTGAAACAGTCTGTGCCCTCAAGTTCTATGATTCTATATTCTGTTCTTGCTATCTCTCCTCTTCTTATGGACTTGGTGCCCTATCTCTACCTCAGCAGACTCTTCAGTTCTTTCTGATCTTCCTGGACATAATCCCCTCACTCAAAGAGATGACCAAACACCCAATTAAAATTTAAAGGTAAGTTCTATTGACCTCTCTTACAACTTTTAAAATAGTTGAAAACTATGATCACTTTTTAATGAGATCATTTTTTTTTCCTCAGAGAAAAATCTAAAATAATTGTAACATGTTGTATATACCTCACTGAGAACATGGAGTCCCAGCTCAGAGAGCTAAATCACTCTTCCTCTGCCTTTTTGGTCTATACAGGCCCTCAGCAGGTAGGTGATGTCCACCTGCCTTGCTGTGGGTGGGTCTCCTTTACTCACTCTACCAATTCCAATTCTGATCTTCTCCACAGCACCCTCACAGACACACCCAGAGATAAGGCTTTACCGCTATCTGGGCATCACTTACCCCAGTCAACTAGATACATGAAGTTAACCATCACACCATACCACATAACACTACTCTGCAATGAAAAGAACGAATCGTTAGATGCATACAATAACAAAAAATTGTACTGAGTAGAAGAAGCCATACAAAAAAAAAGTACATTCCATCCATACACTAAATGGAAACTAAAATGCAAACTCAAATATAATGATAGAAAGCGCATCAATGGTTGTCTGGGGTTGGGGGGAAGCAGTTACACAGAGTCACATGGAAACTTGGGGGACAGTAAATACGTACCTTAGTTTGATTATGGTGATGGATTCACAGGTCAATATATATGTCAAAACCTACCAAATTGTACATTTTAAATATGCAATTTATTGTGCCAGTTATACCTTGATGAAACTGAAAACCTGGGTGCCTGCATGGCTCAGTCCGGTTAAGCGTCTGCCTTTGGCTCAGGTCATGATGTTGGGGTCTTGGGATTGAGTCCCACATTGGGTTTCCTGCTCTGCAGGGAGTCTGCTTTTCCCTCTGCCTCTCTTCCCACTCATTCTGTCAATTTCTCTCTCTCTCTTTCAAACAAATAAAATCTTAAAAAGAGAAAGAAATGGAAAACCACATTTTAATCATGTTATCTAATCAAATAATAATCATCTAACTATTATAATCAATTCATGATTATTGGGACCTTGTATCTTATTCAAAATCAACTCATAGGTTTGTCTTTAATAATAATATAATAGTAATAAAACCAGGTTTATATCATGGATGTACCTAACTAACGCTTAGACTCAGGGTCCCTAAGCAAAACATTAAGAAGTGATTCTTCACTGGTAACTGAAAATTGAAAATCCACTTTCATAGAAAAGACAAATCGTAGCATGGAGGGGTGAACTGAGGGGGCTTTGGTAGTCCCATTATCCCTACTGGCAACCATGCCCTCCATTCTTTGAAATGAACAAATATTATAGATGTAGTTTTTCTCAACGTTACACAAAATGCTACGTAAATAAAGCTTGGAGGTAAGTCCTCCGGCTTCCAGTTCCAAATCAATAAGATTCCCAACCCCACATACAATTCTGGGTCACCAGTAGGAGAAACTTGGCCTTTTTGTGACCCTTCCTATAATATGGAAACCACTTGGGTGGTTTTCATACCTGTGATTAGCACCAATAATTATGCTGAGATTTGTAGAACATTTTTCTTCTAAGCATTATTCACTCAATTTCTTAAAACATGGGCTCCGAGTGGAACCCTGCAAGCTCTTTGCTCCTGTTGAAACTTCCTGCCTCTCTCAGGAGACCATCCTAATTCCATTGTACAGCTTTGCCTTTCAGATGTTTGCTGGTTCACATAACAACGAGGATTAGGAAATTATTAAAGGATAAAGACTGCTTTGAAGCCAACCAATCTTGCTAAACCCACAAACTCAGAAGCACTAGCTCTCTTCCAGAAAGCTTTCCTTGTCTTCCTCTCGAGTCCCATGATTTACTTTCCCAAAGGGAGGTTATGTTCCATTATGTTTTGATAGCATCCAGATTCTCCAGATAAACTCATTTACAATGTGGTACACTCCTGTAAACCAGGCCAACTGAATTATTTTCAAATTACTCACCCCTTTATTGAGCTGGCAAAACAGGCTAGCTGGATTATTAATGTAAAAGCACTGTAAGGTGATGTTTCTTCAGCTTCAGTGAAACATCATTTTTATTAAAGAATGAGGGTTTCTGTGTAGTCAGAGTATTACTTTTTGCATGCTATGCAGAAAGAGAAATTCAGTCTTCTCTTAACGAAGATCAGGTAACAAATTAACCAGAGGATTTAAAACTGTTTTAGTAGCAGTCTCAAACAGTGAGCGGGTGGAAGTAGGGTTTGGAAAGAAGGAAGGAAAGCAAAAAGGAAGGAAAAGAGGGAGGGAGGGAGGAAAGTGATATTTCTTCTTTTTTTTTTTAAGATTTTATTTATTCATTTGACAGAGATCACAAGTAGGCAGACTGGCAGGCAGAGAGAAAGGGGGAAGCAGGCTCCCCACTGAGCAGAGAGCCCAACACCGGGCTCGATCCCAGGATCCCAGGTTCATGACCTGAGCTGAAGGCAGAGGCTTTAACCCACTGAGCCACCCAGGCACCTCTTTTTTTTTTTTTTTTTAAGATTTTATTAACTTGACAGAGAGAGACACAGCGAGAGAGGGAACACAAGGAAGGGGAGTGGGAGAGGGAGAAGTAAGACTTTTGCCAAGAAGAGAGTCCAATGTGGGGCTCGATCCCAGGACCCAGGGATCATGACCTGAGCAGAAGGCAGATGTTTAATGACTGAGCCACCCCAGGAAATGCACCCCAGGAAAGTGATGTTTCTGATATAGAAGACATTTCATCATTTACAATTTGCTGAATATGAGAGTTAAGAGTTCAAAAAGACTGACAACTAAATGATGTTAGTTGAGGGGCGCTTGGGTGGCTAATGGGTTAAGTGGTGATTTCAGCTCTGGTCATGATTTCACGGGTCTTGAGATCAAGTCGCGTGCCAGGATTCCTGCTTATCAGGGTATCTGCTTGAGATTCTCTCTTTCTCTCTTCCTTTGCCCCTCCCCCGTCCCTCTCTCTTGCAAACTAAAATGTCTTTTTTTTTTTTTTTAATGATGTTGGTTGATACCTTAATATGGGAAGCCGGAGTTGAGGACCAAGAGCCCAAAGCCTGTGCTGTCCTTAACCGTATCAGCTGTCTTTGAAAGAGCTGTGTGGGGTTTTACTGACAAATTGGAGTGTTGTCAGACCTGCAGAAAATGGGCTTTGCTACAGAAATGGTGCTGAATGTGTCACCCATTTCCCTTTTCTGAAGGGCTTATTTCCTCAGATGCCATTTCCAGAAATGGCTCCACTCAAAAGCTTCCTCTCCCCAGGTCACCTGGTCCTTCTGAGATGGCCTCAGCCATTGACTGATTGCTGCCAGGGTCCATGAAGCCTGGCCCTTCCCCTGGGAGTCAGGACAGCTCTGAAGGGTCATCCCAGCCCCAGAGATCACAATGGGTTTCATTGAAACTGTTTCATGGTGTACCTTCTTCCCACCTGATCCTGTTTCCTTCCTTTCCCCTCTCTTCCACACATGTTGAACCTAAAAGTGCTTGCCAAGTAATAAACTTTCAGCACACCTATCTCTGTCTTTGAGCTGGCTTCCCCAGAGTCTCCTTTTTTCCCCAGCTTTTTTGAGACATAATTGACGTGTAATATTGTGTAACGTTGAGGTGTACAACATGTTGACTTGATACACTTACATATTGCAAAATGACTGCCATCAGAGCCTTTAGCTAACACCTCCATCACTTCACATAATTACCATCTCTTCTTTTGTGGTGAGAACATTTTAAGGTCTACCCTCTTAGCAACTTTCAAGTACATAATGCAGTATTATTAACTATAATCACAGATCCCCAGAATGTATTCATCTGGAAGCTTGTATTCTTTGACCAACGTCTCCCTTTTTCCCCCACACTGCAACCCCTGGTAGCCATCCTTCTGGTCTCTGTTTCTATGGGTTCAGCTCTTAGATTCCACATATAAGTGATATCCTACAATATTTGTCTTTCTCTCCCTGACTCATTTCATGACCCAAGCCAAAGGCAGAGGCTTTAACCCACTGAGCCACCCACGGGCCCCAAGAAGGAACCGCTTTTAACTATTGCTTGTATTTCCTTCTAGAAAGGCCCTTTAAGTCAGCAACCACATATACATACATGTTTACCACTAAGAGTATACTATGTAAGGGTTGTGCAACCTGATTGACTTCATTTAAATATATTCTGTATATCTTTTCATATCATTACAGGTTTCTGCAGAGTGGTTCCATATTATATCATTGTATAGATAAACCATAATTTTTTTAACCAGACTTTCCTACATGAACAAGTAGGTAGTTTTCGGTTTCCTCTTTCACAAATAATATTGCAGGAAACATCCTTGAATGTTTATCTTTCCCCATTTCTGTGGCCTATCTATAGCATAAATGTTAGAAATAGAATTCCTAAATCAAATGTTGTGAGAGTTCAAAAAAAATTTTAAGACATTGTCACATTGCTTCCCTAAAAAGCAGCCCCAATTTAAATTCCAAAAATTCCCCAAATCAATACAAGAGAATGCCTCTTTCCTCACACCCTCAGCAGCTATGGACATAACAAACATTTTAGTCTTTGCCAATAACAATAGATGTGAAATATTATTTCCAGGTCCCCTGCAATCCCATGGGGTGCCTTTGTATGAATTTTAAAAAGGTGTCCCCTTGGGTGAATGAGTTTTAAAAATTCCTTGCGCCACCCTCACAGTCCTGCAACGTTTTAGGTAGACAGAAGCCAGGCCAGAACATGGAGTTTGGCACTGAGAACTTCACATTCACCCTACTCCCTTCCTTGACTACTCACATTTGCATAGCGCTCAAACTGAGCAACTGTGCATGCAGGGCTGAAAACACACTGTTTGCAACTGCATTTCTTTAACTATGAGTCTAGTCCATACAACCCTCAGTATTTTTATTGGCCATTTGTTTTTCATTTTTTCTTTATGGAGAGCTGTTCTGAGTAGCTGAAAACCCATCAAGGCGCTATTTTCATAAATCTGGTGATATTGCAATGGCACAGATGACTAGTAAATGATATGATTTGGTAGTTGACGTACTGTTTGAAAACAAGTCATGTTTACCTTTTGACATTCCAGGCCATTAGCTCATTAACCTCAACTAAAATTGTATATCCAAATGTATGAAGTAATTCCCGGGTACTTGCCCTCTTTTAAGAGCACTAGAAATAATGATCATAATAATAGATATCGTTAATTCAGTGCCTAGGATACGGTGAGCCGATGAGGAGGACTCACACGCTCACTAGCTGTGCCAAACCTATGACACACATTCTGAGGTCTCATTGATTCTAGTCTGGCTTCTGCTCTTTGCCTCTTACAAACTGGGCATCTTGGATAATTTACTTTACCTCTCAGAAACTTAGTCTCCTTGCCTCTAAAATGGGGCTAACAATAGTACTACCTCCCTGATGAGGTTGTGGTAAAGATTAAATGATATAGTATATGAAAAACACTTAATATGGCGCCCACTATCTAGTATGTGCTCAACTAGGGAGCACTGTGAGCTGTGTTGACCGTGTGTTGTATGCACATTATGTGACTCCTGATTTAACCTAACGAACTCAATTGATTCCCTTCCACCAGCACAATAATGTTATTTTTGAAACTGTTCCTTGGATATGTAGAGGTACCCAGGGGCTGCCATAGGGAAAAGGACTGTGAGAGAGATAAGTCCAGTAAGGCTTCTAGAACCTACTCTTCAATCAGAATTGTTCCACTTTCAGCAGTCTCTTATGCTGTGGTTCCAAATAAAACTTAACATGAAAAAAAGTTTGTTTTTTTTTTTTTTAAGTGAAACTTACCCCGAGCCACGGGACTAGGGGGAAATCCTGGTTTTCAAGGTTTACCATAGTTTGGTCTTAATCTGCTTTCCCGGACTTATCTTCCTTGATAGCTACAAACTTATCCTATTCACTATAATGGTTTGTTTGCTTCCTGCAAACAATTCGATTACTTATTGCTTAGAGACGGTCCCTCTGTCATTTATCTTAGTATTTCCAGAGACTAGCAGGGGATCTGACACCTAACAGACATTCAGTTAATATTCATTAGATCAATAAATAAATCAGTAAATGAATCCTCCTTTTCAGTTAAATTTGTCTCCTGGACACCTCTCAAATATGTCTTGTGTCTCTTTCCTGCCCTTGTCCTTGAAAATTCCCTTGTCTGGATGTCACCTCCACCAAATTCTTAATTCAATCTTTAGGACTAAAATAAAATGGCATGTTTCCTATAAATCCAATCCTAGCCCTCCTATTTGGAAAACCTCCTTCCTCTCAACTCACCTGGTTTATGAGTTGCCGGTAAACTCACTTAGTATTTTAACCTGGAATATTTTCTATCAGCATTATCTGTGTATCTTATCTTCCTATTGTAGAGAGCAGTGACTATGTTTTAAAGTCTTTATTTTTTGCCTTCATTGCTTAGCCTTGTCTCATACATAGCATGTGCTCAATAAACATGTGAGGAATGGATTAACAAATAAATGTTTGATCCCTGGATAGCCCGGCCAGCATACCCCCAGAAAATGGGAGTCATACTACAAGAAGTGAGAGTGAAATGTTTCTCAAAAGTTTCAAACACCAGACTCTTGGAAATGAATATTCACGCATCCAGGGCAGTCAGATGAGGAAATCCTCAATTCCATACCTACCAAGTGACAACTTTATAGATTTATAGCAATGTGAGGTTAAGTTTAGGTCACAAAGCAAAAATAAAAGGAAGTACTTTTTTACTCTCTACTAACCACCTGGTACATTAATATGTTTGGAGAGAAATCCCTTCTTTCTGCATCCCCTGTGAGGTATGAGTTACATGGGCAATGTCAGCATCGTGGAGAACAGAGCTTCAAACATCTACTCCTTAGTAACAAACCATTCCAAAACATGGTAACATAAAATGTTGATATGACAATCTGGGCTCCTGTGTTTCAGGCTCAGCTGGGGTCACTTATGTGGCTGCAGTCTTCTCAGCATCTACCTGAAGCTGGAGGGTCCAAGATGGTCTCACTTAGTGTCTTGTGGTTGGTGCTGGCTGGCTGTTGGGGCCCAGTGGCTCTCCTTCATCTAGGCTAAACCAGGCTTCCGCACAGCACCGAGTGTCTCAGGGTTTCAAGAACGTAAGGGCAGAAGCTGCAAGGTCTCTTAAGGTCTAGGTTCTGAAATTCACATAACATCGCTTCTGTCACATTCTGTTAGTCAAAGCAAGTCACAAAGCCAGACCAAGTGGTGGAAAATTAGACTCCATTTATTGATGGTAAGAACAGCCAAGTCACATGGCAACGGGGCATGGACATTAGGAGTTGCGATTCCTCCAGGGGCCGTGATAATGACCTCCCTCAGGCAGCTCTATACACTTCATTAATGTCGCTCATCCCATTTATACCCCCCATTATTCTAGGGAGTGAGAACCCCCTGAGTATTTTTCGTCAAGGAAGATTAACTTTTGTGTTTTCTTTATTAAAGAAAAAAATAATACCGGCTCATAGGAGAACATTTAGAAATCTTATCAAAGCAAAGGAAAGAAAATAGCCATCACCCATAATCCCAGCACCCCAAAAATAAGCATTGTTAAGATTAAGTATATACCCATCCAGACTTTGTTCCAAAACAATATATATTCTACATAATATATTATATATTCCAAAACAATATATATTCTACATAAACTGTATATAATTGTATAATATGTATAATTATATACATAAACTGTATATAATTGTACACTTTCTTACCAGGCACTGTGCTATGAACTTTGCATAGATTACCTCTTTCCACATTGACCACAATTGTATGAGATGGATACTATCATTATTTCCATTTTACAGAAGAGGATATTGAGGTTTAGAGGTGTTTGCTAACTTGCCTAATGTCATACATATACATGCATGAATATATACATATCTCATAGTATTGTAAACTCCCTTTCTTGATGTAATTTTATATCATTCAAATATCCTTACTTGATAGCTTTTGAATGGGCTAAATCAAAATGGAAAAGCAACAGTGACTTTATAATATTTGAGATTTGGGTTCCTGGCCGTGACTGCTTCTTGAGTCTGTCAGGTGGTTGCAGATTAGAGCAAAATAATGGCATATGCCCTTCACTGCAAGGCACTAGCTGAACTTTTAATCTTTTATAAGAGCCTCAAGGCTTGATTTTAGCAAAGTTGGTTGGAGGAGAAAATAGCATCGGACTTCTCTGAATGTTATGACACATTTCCTAAAAGCCCAGCAGTGGGAGTACGAAGTTGGAGCATGTCCATTCCTCTGAAGAGTCAAAGAGCAGGAAGTGACAGGCATCATTAAGGACCACAGTGAAACCCAAAATCTTTCCAGGGTGTAGAATGTTTGTTTTTTGATACCAGGTATTAAGTTTCGTTGGTCATCTAGTTCTCAGTAAATGAACGTGTCCAAAGGCAATTACATGTGCTTTATACTTTCATCTTTATTGTCTAAAGCTTGTATATTCTAGGGTAAAAACTGGCAGGGATTTGTGGTAAGTAGGAGGAAGTGGCAGGAGGAAATGTTTGAGAAGAAAAACTCAGCAAGGTCCCTTTTTACATGAAATTGTAGATTAATAACAGGAGAAGATGTGAACATAGGAAATATAATATGAGAAGCAATATAAATGTACAAAATAAAATTAAGTACTTTACAATTACTTTGTAAGTTTAGTGTTCATTTGTTCTTGTTTGTGAGAGGTTGACTAATTAATGATTCATCTCAATTCCCATCCATCAGAAATAAAAGATTCCCGTGCTTTGCTGGAAGGACTTTCTAAGATTAAGTCCTTTAATCCAATTATGAAAATTGTGCTCACAGTTCTCATTTCCAGCTAGCACTATAATAACAAAGATAAATTTATAAACAAAGCATTTACTAATAAATAAGAAAAATTTGTATAAGTCTGATGTAGCTTTTTACTTAGCACATAACATTGTGTTTTCACATTTTGTGGAAATGCACAGAAAGAATAAACCAATTAGAATGGACTTTCCATGTGCTGTTGGTTATGCAACCCTCCTGTGGATATTTACCTTTGGAAATGAGAAACCTTCGATTCCTGAATTTCTCTTTCTTAATACTATCACATGCCTAGGGCACCTGGGTGGCTCAGTCGGTTTAGTGTCAGCCTTCGACTTAGGTCGTGATCCCAGGGTCCTGGGATAGAGTTCCACATCGGGCTCCTTGCTCACCAGAGAGCCTGTTTCTCCCTCTGCCTGCCACTCCACCTGCTTGTGCTCTCAAACTCTCTGACAAATAAATAAATAATCTTTACCAAAAAAAAAAAAAAAAAGAAAATCAATAGTGTTTTTCTGCATCATTGATACTAACCAGAAAATGTTATAATAAAAAAACTCTTTGTCAACCACAATATGCAATTTCAACCAAAATCCCAGTCTCATTATTTGTGGAATTTGACAAGATCAACCTAAAGTTCATATGGAAATACAAAGGGACAACAATAGATAATTATGCAGATCAACATGGAGGGATACTCACATTATTAGATATCAAGACTTATAAAATTATAGTAATTAACACAT
The DNA here is from genome assembly GCF_963455335.1 of Martes martes. Taxonomy (NCBI): domain Eukaryota; kingdom Metazoa; phylum Chordata; class Mammalia; order Carnivora; family Mustelidae; genus Martes; species Martes martes. The sequence goes on from NC_137902.1 coordinate 24,776,904, forward strand.
GGCCTTGACCCAGAGACAGACAAATAACCAAGGAAATAGACTAAAGAGCCTATTAAACAGACCCCTGCTTAAAGGACACTTGAAAGGCGGCAAAGTTGTATCACCATCAATGGAACAGAAAAAAATGAACCACTCAAGAAATGATGTTGGGGAATCAGCTATTTTTATGGGAATAAATAATGTTCTTACATTACATCACACATGCACGTTATTACAGGTGGATTAAAGACTTCAAAAAATAAAAAGCAAATCTTTGAAACTTTCCAAAGGAAATACAGAAAAAAATGTCATTGTGACCTTGAGATAGGAAAGGATTCTTACACAAAGCAGAACAAAACTGATCAATTTAAACTTCCGTTGTAACAAAGATAATTTAAACAAAGAAAAACGATAAGCTGCAGGTCTGGGGAAAGTATTGCAAGGAGTGTAACTGATTAGTTTCCAAAATGTATAAATGATTCCTATGAACCACTAGGCTAACGAGCCCCACTATCACCATGGGTAAAGGATAAGAACAGGGAGTCACAAAAGAAGAACCCAATGACAAACGAGCATTTGAAAAGATGCTCAGTATCACTTGTCATCAGCAAAATACAAATTGAAGCAGTGATTCCATACCATCAAACCGGCACAAAAGCTTTAAAAACAGACAAAACTCAGTGTTAATCAGGATGTAGAGCAAGGGAGATTCTCAAACACTGATTCATAGCAAAACTTGACGGGCGGGGGGGGAGCGTGGTTGATGGAGACTCCAGAGTTCTGATTCTGCCATTTTATTTTTTTTAAGGATTTTATTTGTTTATTTGACAGAGAGAGAGAGAGAGAGAGCAAGCATACACAAGCAAGGGGACCAGAAGGCAGAGGAGGAGAAGCAGGCTCCCCACTGAGCAGGGAACCCGATCCTGGACTCCATCCCAGGATTCTGAGATAATGACCTGAGCCAAAGGCAGCTGCTTAACCAACTGAACCAAACAGCCCCCACCCCATTCTGCCATTTTAAAACATGGCTTCATGGCCCCCGCAGCTGGGGAAGACAGCACAAAAAATTGCCATTTTTCTATGCTTACCTTGGAAGAAACACACACACCACATCTGCTTATAGCCCATTGGCAGATCTAGTCTCACAGTACCAGTCTAACTGCAAAGGAGGCTGGGAGATGCAGACCTTTGTGTACATGAAAAGAGGAAAACACAACAGGATTTGATAAACACGTGGCATTCTCTCCACCACATTTCACAAAATATTAAAATTTCATGAAACTTCGGGGTAGATAGATGTTAATTGTATTATTCTTCATATTCTTCACTTTCACAGTTTTCAAATTTTTCTTAAAAGGAGGAAAATGAAAAGAGATGAAACCGTCTGTCCAGGGTTGGAGAGCTAATACATTGTGAATTGGCCAGAACTGTCTCAAAGAAACTCTTCTTTCAAGAGTCAAATCCAGATACTGCAGTGAGATTCATTTAAGAAATATTTATTGGGGACACCTGGGTGGCTCAGTTGGTTGGGCCGCTGCCTTCGGCTCAGGTCATGATCCCAGGGTCCTGGGATCGAGTCCCACATGGGGCTCCTTGCTCAGCGGGGAGCCTGCTTCTCTCGCTGCCTCTGCCTGCCTCTCTGCCTGCTTGTGTGTACTCTCTCTCTGACAAATAAATAAATAAAATCTTAAAAAAAAAAAAAGAAAAAAAAAGAAATATTTATTGAGCTCCTATTTTATTCTTGCCCTTGAGGAGAGCAGAGTCCAAAGTTAGGGGAAATAGATAATAAATAAATTATTGCAATACATGACAATTATTACAATGGGATGTGAAGAAAAGTCTGTACAAAGGGCTCCTGACCATTACAACCTGGTCACATAATCACTGGAAACTTCTTCATAATGATTTTGATTCCCAGTAAGTTTTAAAATGTGTGCTAGCGGTGCCTGAGGTCAACGTAATCTTCGGTTATGAGAGCTGAATTTTTCTGGAGAGTTATTTCAGGAAATTCCTGAAGCAAAACTTTACCACAGACTCCACCCAATTCATACTCAGCCTGCAGAGACTTGTTAGGGAAAAGCTGCTAGAATAATATATACAGTCTCCTTTGACCTTGTGTCTTCAAATAAGCTCTTCAATCTTGCATATAAGAGCAGAATAGAAACAATTCCCAATGGAAAGGGGGATTGTTTAGTTTATTAATATTGAAGTCCTGTGCTTCCTTGGAGCAACTGGACTGACAGCTGTCAATGCCTAGCTCACTCGTGGAAGTCAGAGTATGGGGTGTTAGGCTGGCTCAGTTGGAAGACCATGTCACTCAATCTCGGAGTCCTGAGTTCAAGCCCCATGTTGGGTGTAGATTACTCAAATAAACAAAAACTTAAAAAAAAAAAAAAAGACCTAAGCATGTTTCCTAGACAACCTTCCATGACCAAGTACACACTTGCTTCTGGTACCTTATCTCCTTCTGTCCTCCTCAGTGTAGTTTAAGAATATTGCCATAAAATATACAGTTATGTCTTTCCAATGAGTTCCACAATCTAGTCCATTCACTCATTCAACACAAATGTTTGAGCTGGGGGTACGGTGACTGGCAAAACAGACGTGGTCTTTGACCCCATGGGTCTTATAGTCCAGCTGGAGAAGTAGGCATTAATCAAACACGCACGCCAGTACAGCATAGGCAATATCATCGATAGTATTGTAATAACGTAATGATGACAGTGACAGTTGGTAAGTATACTTGTCCATGGTGAGTTTAGGGTAATGTATAGAATTGTAGAATCACTATGTTGTGCACATGAAGCTGACAGAATGCCGTATGTCAGTTATACGGCAACTGAAAAAAAACAAGCACACCAAAAACTATTCCCATATATGGATGAGTTATGAAGAAAAATAAGGAGTGCTGTGAAGGGGAACAGAGACCACTAGGGATTCTAATTTAGACCAGAGGGATTAGGGAATACCAATCTGGGGTAATGAATGGTAAAGTCTTGGGTGAAGGCCATGGGAGTGGAAAGTCTAGATATTGGCGATATCTTCCGGTGGCCAAATTGATAGGACCTGGTAATGGTATTACATTTGTACGGTATTACATATCATAGATACGTAAATGGAAGGAGTCAGAAGTCCAAGATGACTCCCAGGCCCAATCCCCAATATAAATATTTCCCTCAAATTGTTAGAATGCTTTCTCATCTAGTTTTACAAAAATGCCCGTATTTATCACACATTGTATTCCTCACATCGGTGTCCGATCTTTGGACTCAGGTTATTTCCCTACCCGACAGGGAAGTCATCAGGATATCAGCCACCTTTCATATTGCTGTGCTCCATGTCCCTTGTCCTTTTTTCCCCCTGTAGCTAGGATAATGCCAAATTCCGAGAAATACAGGGTTTCACCTCCTCCCATTAGTTTCCGCAGTTATTTTATACTTTTTAAGAATTTTAAATTTATAATTACTCATCTAATGTTAATAGATTACTGATCTATTTGTATTTAATTACTAATCTAAGATATTAATAATAGAGGAAACTGGCTGCAGTGTATGTGGGAACACTATGTACCCTCTTTGCAACTTTTTTTTATAAATCTAACACTATTTTCAAGTTAACAGTTTGTTTAAATATAAAAAATAAGATTGGTTTATGGATAGAGGAATGGATAGATCAACAATTGTGTGATGAGGCAAATACAGTAAAATATTACTGATAAGATCTAGTGCTACACATGTAAGTATTCACAAACTTTGCTCTATGTTTGAAAAAATTCTTTGTAAAATATAAAATGAATATAAAAAATTCATTATAAAATATCCATATAAAATAAAATATGGATGATAGAAATTCATTATAAAATATAAAATAAAGAAAATAGGCTCATGTAATTAAAAGCAATATTATTAATTTTTTCTTTTTGTACTGAAATCTGTCCTTTTCTCCCTTTCTTATTTATTTACCAGCATGATTATAAAAGTTCAAAAGAAGAAAATTTTCAAAAAATTTTTTAAATAAAAGAGAAGAAGAAAATTTTCACTTCTGGCCATTGTCACTTTTCTTTTCTTTTTTTTTTTTTAAGATTTTATTTATTTATTTGACAGACAGAGAGCACAATTGGCAGAGAAGCAGGCAGAGAGAGAGAAAGGGAAGCAGGCTTCCTGCTGAGCAGAGAGCCCGATTCGGGGCTCGATCCCAGGACCCTGGGATCATGACCTGAGCCGAAGGCAGAGGCTCTAACCCACTGAGCCACCCAGGTGCCCCTGTCACTTTTCATTTTGTTTCATGATTATTATTGAAAATAATTTTGTCATACAGAAGGATGTTTAGAAATTATCCCCTCTGGGTTCCTACCCGCTAGAAATCACTAGATATGCTACTGCTGAGATCAAGCGAGGGTGGGTCCCCAGGTTGTCCCCCAGCCCAGCTCCCGTCCTGGGAGTCTGGGAGTCTGTGAGGGAGGGAGGTCAAGTCTGTGAGTATGGTTTGGCTGGACTGGCCTCCTCAGAGGCTCCTGCTCTGCCCTTGAGGCAGCAAGGACACCTGCAGGATAAAACTGGGCACTTTTGGCCCAGACATTAGCTGCCTCAGACCCAGACAGAATCCCAGGGAGCTGGACCTGAGCCAGTGGCGACACCTGGTATCTGGGGGAAGAGCCAGAGAAACACAATTTTGTAGGGGGATCCCAATGTGATCCCTGTCCTGGGCAAGCCAGGAAATGTGGGTTAAAGCTTCAGCAGCACCTTTATATTTTCTAGGCAAATTGTTTGAGGACAACAGTAAAAAGCATTAACATTTTGGTGACTTTTATAACTCATCTGGCTTATTTTCAACACCCCTTCTCCACCTTCTCAACTTATATAATGAGGAATTAGGTGTGCAGCCCAGGGGTCCGCTGGGGCCTCCCTGCCCATTTCATCTTTGGCTCAATTTCCCTGGTTTTCTGAAGGTTTTCAGGGTACTTATGTTCTCTATGGCCTGGAGCTTTACCGTTCCATAATTAGGACTCTATTTGGTCACACAGGAACCTAGACATGAAACCCTGCCACGTCTTCACTTAAGACTTCAGAGGAGTGATGGGGGCGGGGGTGTGGCCGGAGTGGTTACATGGTAACACAGATGACTTCAGGCGCACAGCTCCACTCATTAGAAAGGCCCAAGTAGCCGGGCCGCTGTCACCACATCCTGGACTTGCTTCAAAGCTAAAAATCATCTCAGTCCCCTGAAAGGGGCAGAAGTAGCGTTCATGAGTGTGGAAAACACTGCCCAAAGAACCCTGACGGCTTACCAGGTTCTGTGCTTCTTCCTCAGTAATGGAAGGGAAGAAATGCAACAATCTGTCCTTTACTTTGGGGGAACATCTCAGTACAGGCCAGCCTCTAGACCCCTAAACATTTCACAGATACAGCAGAGCCTTGGATCTCCACCCTCTGAAAGACAAGGATCTTACTGAGGCCTGCAACTTACTCTTCTGGCTCACCAGTGTGATTAATATGGTTTCATTGATAGAGCAGACCAATTGGAAGGGATATTTTCTTCAAGCTTCTAAGAGTCATCCCAGCAGCGTGGTGACACCATCTCCTGGGGCCCTTGCCAGGGTGAACTTCTGTGTCATGGGAGAATGCTCTTACCAATGAAATCTTCCTTATTCAACTTCACCTTCTCTGCCCCCTCCTTAACCCTGCACGCAGGATCTACCCACGCTCTTCTACTTTTGCTCCTTTGAGGCATCGTCTGGTTTCTCCTTTAGCAGGCCCATCGTCAATGTTGGACCGAACCCTTGTTATCGGTTTGGGGGTATGAGATGGGGGTTGTGCAGGGGGTTAAGATTCTCTGAGGGAAAATGGTGTTTTCCCATAAGGCAAAAATCTCTGTACCAACTTCAGAAGTGAAGAGAGCTAAATTTTAACTTGGAGAGTGGGCCCCTTCTGCAGCCCAGAGGATTCAGGGGAAAATCTGGGGAGTCAAGAACATCAACCCATGTGTCCTTACCCCATATCTCAGGATCTCATTCCTTCTTCATTAAGGGCATGACTTTGGTGTAGCTAACTCGCTAGGATTGAGAATTCTGTCTTCACTGCGGCTCAGCTACCTTACACATTAAGTTCTGGGCCTCAGCCTCACAAGGTCTGGCCTCTTCAGTTGGTGATTAATCACTCCCAGCCTTTCTTGTCTCTCTCAGTGACCAGTAACAGCCATCCCATCACTACCTTCCCTGAAGCTCTAGATCCCTCAGAGGCCGTACCCTCCAGGGCATTGCCTCTTGCTGGCACTCCAGCCCAGCTCACCACTGCTGAAAGTTTTCCCATGGTACCTCTACTTTATCAGGGACCTTGCCTACCACCAGTGAGGGCTTCTTATTACCCTCCAGTCTGTAGGTGACCCATCTCCAAAATCTTATTTTAGAATGTGTTTCCTAGGACCACACCACCTCCATACCAACTACTGGAAGGCAGGTTCTTCCCCATTCTTGGACTCTGAGATTTGCTTGTAGGGGCATATTAGGGAGTGCTTTCAGGAACTGCTACCCTGAGGGAGAAGTTGAGTTGAAGGACAGTTGAAGCAGAGGCCTCTGGGCCTCTGGGCCACAGGGAGCTCTGGAGCTGGGGTGGTCAATCAGAGGTGTCCTGAACTGAGGATTGAGACCATATCAGTGAGTTACTGCTCCTGAGGACAGGACATATTTGGAGTGAGACAGCTTCCTGAGTAGGGTCTCAAGGGTGGGCTGACGCTACCAATAGCTGGTGAAATGAGTGTCTTGGTTCTGAAGTAGAGATCTGAGGGTATACCATGACATCTACTACAGATAAATGATCAAGGCCAACCAGGAGTAAGAGATAGCACAGAACATGGGAATATCAGCACTAAAACTGAACCAGTCCCAAATGAGCTTGGACATCTGGTTGCCCTCAAAATACTAATGGGAGCTGCAAATTTACCCACTACAATTTTCTCTGTAACAATAAATGTGTATCTGTGGAATAGACATCAGCAGTTAAGATGCTGGGCCATTGGATGAATTTTCAAGGGGGTAGCTTAGCTACAAAAGGGTGCTAGAGTATTTGAGATAATTTGACTTATAATCTTCAGGGGGCAAGTCATGGAACAGGAATATCCACCTCTCTTATGTTAGGTCCCTGATAGAAAAACACACTGAAATTGCTCAAATAAGGCCTCTCTGAGGAAATAAAAGTTAGTATCAGAAAAACTACAAACGTCCTAGATGTCTTGACACCATGTCAGCTAGCAAAAGCACCAGAAAAACCTGGGGTTCTTCTCATTGCAAATGCAGAATCCTACCAGCAGAAATGCTGATTTTGCATCTCTAGGGTGAGGGTAGGGGACCTCGGGGAGCTGCCTTTTAAATGGGCTTCATTGGGATTCCAGTGCAAGTGACACTAGACCACACTTTAAGAGACACTGTACTGTTTCCACTATCCCCTCCCTTTCAGCCCGTTGATTTATCATCAGTGACATTTTTAAGTTTCTAGCAAGTCAGGTTGCCAGGTACGATACAGGACAGCTGGTTAAATTTGCATTTCAGATAAACAATAACTTCTTAATGTAAATATGTGTTATGATAACATATAAAACAATATAAAAGTATAATATCAGTATGTTATAATAAATAGAATATATGAATAATATTATGTTATATGATTAAATTAAATGATATGGAATATTATAGTATATTATGATAAAATATAAATTATGAATAATAAGAAATTATTCAGTATTCATCTGAAATGCAAATTTAACTGGGCACCCTGCATTTTTATTTGGTAAATCTGCCAACATGGCTATCAAGGGAATTCTCAAACATACAGAAGTAAAAGGAATAGTAGAATAAACCCACATATAACCATCACTCTGCTTGGACATTTTGCCCCAATTGTTTTTTCATTTAGTTTTTGTGCCTATCATTCTATTCCATGCTGTGGCCGGGGGGGGTGGGGGAGGAGATGCAGAAAAAAGCTCGTGTCCGTAAACAGCTTATCTTCAAGTGGGGGGAACTCAATGAACATTCCTAAAATAACTAGTAAAGAAATTAGTGTTAAAGTCTATAATGCCTACTGTTAGGAGCATAGGAGCCTGGAGAAGGGAGCATCAGTGTTGACAGGAGTGGTCTTGGATGAAACAAGCCCAGAGCTGGGGTTGTGTAAGGCCCAGTAAAATCTGTTGAATAAAGATGAGATGAGCAGGCTTTCCAGGTAAGGTAACCAGCATGACCAGATTGTATTCACTTGGCTCCATAAAAGTCTCTCTCCATTTGAAAGTACTTACTGCTCCCCCCTCCCACCCCCGGGCTTCACACTTTAATCATCAGGGCCCACAGCAGCTGTCACCCATCCGGCTAATATACACCAAGCCCTACTGCAAATTACATCATCAGAACCGATTAGCCCTTGAATGTGTCAGCACAATGGCTGTTCAATCTTCTCTGGATGACTTGTTAATTAACCTCTGCAATATGCTGTCTTTGACATCATTGGGGAGTTCAGTTTTTTCTTGATTGAAAGTAGCCCTGGGGAGAATTATAAATTGATAAGAGAAACAAAATTCTATTCAGATGCCCAGCTTTATCCTCATGCTTATGAAATGTCCTGGCTACTTGAGCCTATAGGCATAGGTCCAATAATTAGGAAAAATTCAGGATGATGCTATAGCTCATATCTTGAATTGCATTAGCATTTGAAATGGCCTATTTTCTTATGCATGTGCTAATGGCACAAAATCTAGGGTCATACATTTAGTAAGTTTTTGCTTTTTAATTCCTCTCAACTTCAAATGCCACTAATTCAAGTACTAGGGATGAAAACTTGAAAAAATATTTTATTGAAATATAATATAGATACAGATCAGGATACATTACCAGTATCCCCAGGAGCCCCCTTCACACTCCCATCTGGAAAGTGACCCCCTCCACCCAAACAATAGCCACTATCCGTACTTCTAACACCACAGAGGGGTTTTGCCTGGTTTTGTGCTTTATGTAAATGGAATCATACAGTATCTGCTGTCTTTTATATCTGGCTTCTCTCAATCACTCAACACTACCTTTGCAAAATTCAAGGGATGCTAATTTTAAAATGGCTTTTGTTATGAAATAGATAATATGTACCCCACATTAAAAAATTGGAGAACACATGATTGCTTTTCATTAGCTTTAAAATGACACGTGTGCTTGTACACAATTTATTTGATCAAGGTTATAAGCTTTTATAAAGGTCCTCAGCAAAAAGAAGTGTTCTCATTTCTTTTTTTGATATTTTTATTAATCCTCTTATCCTGGCCTAATATTATGTCTGTTAATCCCATTTCTCCAAAATTTAATCCTTAGCCAGCCCCAAGTACCTTACCATCTTTACAGCGCCTTTATAATAAGAAGAGAAATACAGGAATAAGACGCAGTTTATTTTTCAGCTGGTGTGCTCGCTGGTAGCTGGTGGCCATTAGGAAAGTAGTTATGTTGCCAGCTCTGCCCCTGTAAGGACATCTGTCATCTGTCAGAGTGATACTCTGGGACTTTTCTCAGAAGAGTGGGTGTGTGCCTAAGAGTTGCAGTGAAGAAGCAAGTTTGGGTTGTTCATGCTCACCTTATTATGAGCATGAGTTCAGCTGAAAATAGCCCACTTATCTCATAAGCCACCCAGTAAATAAGGGAACCTCCACCCTTAGCAAAATGCTATGTAGATTTGTGGCTTGAATGATCAGGCCTAATGTAGTGCACAGGTGACTGTCACAGAAATTTACATACCATTAACCACAAATCATGCCCAGTGTTGCTTTAAGATAGACATTTTTTTTCAGTTTTTAAAATTATGGTAAAATACACATAACATAAAATTTAGCTTCTTAATCATTTTTAAGTGTACAGTTCAGTGGTATTAAGTAAATTCATTCACATTTTTGTGCAATAATCACCAGCATCCATCTCCAGAACTCTTTCCATTGTGCAAAACTGAAACTCTGCAGTGTTAAATAATAACTCCCCATGCCCCCTCTTTCCCATCTCTGGCAATCACCATTCTACTTTCTTTGAGATACAGACTTTTAAAAAAATTACAAAATTCAAAATTCTTGCTCATGTACTCAATCCTGGCTCTGGGACCCAAGTTTTCCTTATAAGAAAGTCATTCTCTGCTCTCCAGGATGAACCCCAGCCCATTATCTTCTCCTCTCTTCATCTTTGCAAAGGTCATCATCCTAACCTCAGGATTCCCTTTGGTGTATCAGACCATTTGCGGAGGTAGGAGGAGTTCCTTGTTTTAAATATAAGGACTTAGAGTGTATCTCACCCTCAGCCATCTCTTGTTGTCGTTTCTGGTTCTCCTCATTCTAGAGTGTTTCAGTGAATTGCATGCTGGTTCACACCATGCCTCATGCTGACTTAGGAATCTTCTTCAAAGTCCATGAGGCAGGATAGGTTGTGAGTGACTCTTTTCTCACACTAGGTAATTTCTGACCTGTTCTATGATTCAGTCCCTCACCCCTTATTTCTTGAGCCACCTCACCTTGCCTGACCCAGTGGCCCTTCTTAAAAGAAGACCTACCATCAGGGACTTTCAACCATAGCTAGTTGAAAAAGTCATCAAATAAACTCTCCAAAATTCAGCCATAAAACTGGACAAAATTGACTAGAACAATTATTTCAGTATTCTGAGAATCGATGAAAAGCCCACAACAATCTGAAAAGCACTTATGTTTGGACTTGAGGGAAGAATGGTAGGTGTCTGTGGCATTCTGGCCTGGGGTTGCCCCCGTTCCCTCCCTGTCCCCAAGCCTGGGTTGGCCAGTGTCGACGATGTTCTGGCAGAACAGGTCACAAGTACCAGCACTACCTCTGCCATGATCAAAAGGGTTCATCAGTTTGGTCTGCCCTTCCTGCAGGGAAACTTGAAGAGCTCCAGAGATGTTAATTACATGGGCTAATACAAAAGACTATAGTTATCTTGTTCTCATGTCTTGTCTTAACTTCTTTAAAAGACATATAGTTATACAAAGCAATAATTATAACATTGTATTGTTGGACTTATAGATATGCAAATATAATAAAAATGACAATAATAACACAAAAGGGAAGAGGAAATAGAGGTTTATTAAAGCAAAGTTTCTACCTTTTTTTTAAAGATTTTTTTTTATTTATTTACTTGACAGAGAGAGAGATCACAAGTAGGCAGAGAGGCAGGCAGAGGGGGAGGGGGAGGCAGGCTCCCCGCCAAGCAGAGAGCCCGACTTGGGGCTCGATCCCAGGACTCTGAGATCATGACCCGAGCTGAAGGCAGAGGCTTAACCACTGAGCCACCCAGGTGCCCCATCTACCTTTTTCTAAAATTTAATTAGAATTGATTTGAACTAGATTATGATAAATTAAAATGCATATTGTAACCCTTAAATTACAATCCTCAAAAAAGTAACTAATTTTTTTTTTCAAAATTAACAAAGTAGGGGCACCTGGGTGGCTCAGTGGGTTAATCCTCTGCCTTTGGCTCAGGTCATGATCTCAGGGTTCTGGGATCGAGCCCCACATCGGGCTCTCTGCTCAGCAAGGAGCCTGCTTTCCCCTCTCTCTCTGCCTGCCTCTCTGCATACTTGTGATTTCTGTCTGTCAAATGAATAAATAAAATCTTAAAAAAAATTTAAAGTAATTTAAGGATACATTGAAATATTTGACATAAAAAAGCCAGTTAAGGAGGAACAGAAGACTGAAAAAAAGAATTGACATGTAGAAAACAAAGAGGGAAAAATGGCAACTCTAAGTCCAACCAAACCAGCAATTGCATTAAATGTTAAAGGTCTAAACACCCCAGTCAAAATGCAGAGATTGTCAGACTGGATGAAAATACACAGTCCAACCATACACTGTCTTTAAGAGAGACCTTAGATTCAAAGACACAAATAGATTGAAAGTGAGAGGATGGAAAAGATATACCCCTCAAACAGTAATCATTAGAGAACTGGAGTGGTTTTATTAATATCAGACAAAGTAGATTTAAAGACACATATTACTGGAGACAAACGGGGACATTTCATAATGATAGAAGAGTCAGTACCTGAGAAAGATATAACAATTATAAATATATATGCACTTAACAAGTAGGTCTCAAAATATATGAAGTGAAAATGGATGCCTATCCCAGAGATAACCCAGGTGAAAGAGGCAAGGATAAGGTTGCTCTCTCCCCCTCCTCCCAACTCTGGTCTCCTGCCTGTCCTGCCAAGTTGCACAGCATTTATATTGACATGTTGTAATCACACATTTACTTGTTTGGCTCACTCAGAACCCCTTTGCCCTTTGTATGCCCAGTATTGAGCACTCTTTAGCATATGCAGTATATTTTAAAAATTAACCAACAACTGACTGGTATTCTAGGAAGAAGGCAAGAAGCAAAAGAGAATATGGCATATTCTAGGAACTCTAAGTTGTTCTAAATGCCTTCAGTAGCATTTCTGAAACTGAATTCCTTGAGCTGTTAACAGAGTTTAGTGCTCAAACTGAACCCACTGTGTTCCTTTGTTGGACATTCTCAATGTCCATTACTGTGTTGAAATTTGTTTCCATCCTTTCTCAAACTGATTTGACCAGACTTTAATAATATCTTGAGGAAGTGCTCCTCAGAACAACACTGGGGAGATATGAACCTAGAGAGTAGGATAGCTGTGAAGGGTTGTGGGAGATGAGCCCAGAGGGGTAGGCAGGAGCCAGGCCATGAGGAGCCTGGTAAGAAATGCTAGGAAATTTGAATTTTATTCTTGCATAAAGTCATTGAATGATTTTACTTAGACAAGGGAGTATCATTGTGCAATTTGCATTTCATAAGGATCATCCTGGCAACAGCATAGATGATGTATTGGAGGAAGGCCAGGCTCAAGGCAGAAGAACTGGTTGGGAAAGTGGTGGCAGCAGCCCATGATGAAAGCTTAGACTAAGTCTATGGTAACAGGAATGAGGAGGAGGGACTGAACTAAGAAAACATATTTGGGAAACAGAATTGACAGGTCTTCATGATCAATTTCATCTAAGGGTGAGAAAGAGGGAGGTATCCATGACACGTTCTAGTTTTCTGACTTAGACTGTTGGTGGGTGGTGGTGACATTCATTTGACAGAGAAGAGACAGGCAGAACTGTGGGGGTAGAGGTTTAGTTTGAGGTACTCAGGAAAGTTCAGTTGGAAATTCAGATGTGAAGCTCCAGAGAGTTCTGGGGCGGATGTGAAGAGGTGAGAGTCATAGAAATACTGGTTCGGTGGAAGTCACAGGTTTGAATGAGGTGATTCAGAGAGAGTAGGGTGATAAGGAAGTGAGCAGGAGACTGATCCTTGGAAATCAATATGTGAGAGATCAACAGAGGAAGGATTAACTAAGAAGGAAGAAATGGAGCAGTAGAAGGGAAACCAGGGGCGCCTTGGTGGCTCAGTTGGTTAAATGCCTGATTGTTGATCTCCGCTCAGGTCTTGATTTCAGGATCTTGGGTTCTAGTCCCGTATTGGGCTCCACACTGGGCATGGAGCATACTTTGAAGAGGAAGAGGATAAGAAAGAAGGAGAAGGAGAAGAAGGAGAAGGGAAACCAAAAAAAGGATATCAGGAAGCCAAGATGGGATAGGGAGAAAAAATGATCAGATCAACAGCAAGTTCTAGAAAATCAGAAAAAAATGAAGAATGGTAAGTAGCCACTGTATTTAAGAATGTGAATAGAATTGCTAGCTTTAGGGGGAAAGTTCTAGTAGAGGGGTGGAGAGGGGCAAAGTTAGTTGAAAGTTAAGGTGAGCCAGACTGTGGTTGGTTGAATGAGAGACAAGTGTGAATAGTGGACACCTATTACTCTTGCAAGTAGTTTAGCTTTGAAAGGAGAGCAAGAGAACTACAGGGCAGTAGCTCGAGGGGCTGGGGTCCTCAGAGAAGCTGTTTCCTTAAAGCTGGATGGCACTTAAGGAGAGGGGTAGAGCACACGTAAGTGCCAGAGAGAAGCCAGAGAGAGAGGCGGAAGGTGTCATCCCTGGGGATTGAGCAGTGCTACTGAGGAGGCAAGAGAAGATGTGATACAGGTGAGGCCCGTGATAACAGGCCCAGCAATGTTTTCTGACTCTAGTAGCTTCCCCATCATTTGACGAATATCCTTAAAACAGACCTGTTAGGATAGATTCAGTAAATCAGGCAGAGAACTCTTGTTACATATTTTTGTATTCTCTACCATAGCATGCCAGATGGGGCAGATATGCCTACAATTCTGAAAGTGTGTTAAATCATTCCTCTGATCCAGACTCAATAACATTCTGTTGCTGACAGGGAATGAAAGTAGAAACCCATTCAAGTCCTTCAGCATCTAGCTAACATCAAGGGTTGCTCCTGTTTCCACTGCGGCTGTCCTCTCCCATCAGGCTGCTGTGTCGACTTGCCCACAAAAATGTGCCTGGCTCATCCCACTTCCTTTGCCCTGCTCCCACCCTATCACAATATTATCTCCCTCTGTATATATAGGGAGACTGAGAATACAATCCCGACCTATCCTAGCCTACAGGACCCTTAGGAATGTACCATCTGCCCATCTCTCCAATTGGATTTGAAACCACTCCCCCCCATGCCTTCTTTGCTCCTCCAACCGGAATGTATTTTCCTGCCCCCAGACATTCGCCCTGAATCTGCCGCCTGGGATGCGCTTTCTTTGGCATTTTTTGTGGCTGGCTCCTTCTCATCCTTCAGGTCTCAGTGTGAATGTCACTTCATCTCATATGATGAAAGTCAATCTATGCAGAGTACATCTCGCACCCCATTATGAGTGATCATAATACATTTTTTATTTCCTTCAACGCACTGAGAACTCTCTCTGTTTATTTTGTTTATCGTCCTTCCCTCCTTCCCCCAACAGAATGGAAGCCCCCTGAGGGCTCTTCCCAGTCTGTCCTATCCCTTTCTTACCCCCAGTGTCCAGTGTAGTGTTTGACAAGTGGTTTATGCGTGTATTTCATCAATAAATGAACAGCTCCTCCACACTCTCAAACCCCAGCTTAAATCCCACCTACATAGTTAATGATAATAATAATAATAGCTTATATATATTGAGTGCTTCCTTTGTGCCAGCTGTCACATATGTTACCTTACTTAATGGGCCTCCTCCCCCATTCACCTCCTGTAACTCATACAGTACTTATTAACCAGGACACACATTCTGTGTTTACTTGAAATTTAGCCTCCTGCTTTGTTATTTGATATATTATATGCATCATTCTTTTTGCTCCAGCGAAGTGAAAATTGTTAGTGCTCCCCCATAGCACTCAGAATGTTCAAGGTATGCTGAGTGACTAAAGATATCCCCCCAGGTTATAAGATTCACATCATAAAAGTGTTGATAAGGGGGACACCTGGGTGGCTCATCTGACTTCGGCTCAGTTCCACATCTGGCTCCTTGCTCAGCCGGGAGCCTGCTTCTCCCTCTGCCTGCTGTTTACCCTGCTAGTGCGCTCGCTCACTCGCTCTCTCTCTCTGTCAAATATTTTAAGGATATTCGTCAAATAAAAAATAAAATCTTTTTAAAAATTTTAAAAATATTGGGCACGTGGGTGGCTCAGTGGGTTGAAGCCTCTGCCTTTGGGTCAGGTCATGATCTGAGCCCCGAGTTGGGCTCTCTGCTCGGCAGGGAGCCTGCTTCCTCCTCCTCTCTCTCTCTGCCTGCCTCTCTGCCTCCTTGTGATCTCTGTCTGTCAAATAAATAAATAAAATCTTTAACAATTTTTTTAAATGTTGATAAGTTATGTTTATTATAAACTTCAGACAGAAAATCGAACCCAATATACAAGGGGACAAAGGCCATTCAACCAGTAAAATGTCAAAATGGTTAAGGCTAGATAGTTTGAGGTTTGAGGTAGGAGATATGCAGTTCAATCCCCTCCATTTCCAGGTGAATTTGCTAAAATCTTAACTTTCTAGAAAAAAAATTGTCCAGCCTGGCAAAATTGTTTGCAAAACCCAGCATTATCTCACACAAAGAAGTGCTGTGGCAGGTTCCATAAGAAAGGTTCCCAGCATGAAGCATTGGGTTTTGAAATATCTGCTTTGCCGTGTCATGCAGTCCCAAGCTGAAGTGCCCTCCGTTGTGCATGATCTCAGGAATCCGTTTGCACATGCCGTGTTTAGGAGAACCTGGAGTCTATCCTGATGAAGATGGCAGGAGGAAGATCCTCCCAAACTCCTCTAGATTCTTCTGCAATCTGGAAATTCTGACCCACATCTCACCTTGTGTTTCAGCTGCAACCTGCTAGTTCAAGTTTTGAGCTCAGATCAAAGGAAATATCCCTATTCTCCAAGGAATCCACCCTTCATCGTAAAGATGATTTCAGGGGAAATCTACTCTGCTTACCCCATATGGGGATGGTCCTCCCCAAGGCTGTTAGTAAGCTTGGAGTCCCCAAGGGCTCTTATTGCTAGCGCTCTACCCCTGGGTGAACCACAGGAGTCACTCCTGAAGTCTCGGGCTCTGAGGACACACAGTAGTGATTTCCTTCTTGGGTTCCACCCCGAAGCAGATGTGTACAATCAGGAAAATGTCACCCGACCTATCTCTCCTCATCTGATAGGTCAGCCAGAAGCACCCATTCTTCTGGGTGTTGTACTGGATGTGCTTTCTCGAAGAGAGCTCCCTTCTATTAAAAAAGGTATCTTCTCTTAATTGTATTGTAAGCTCTATAGAAACAACCGTTCATTGCAATAGAATATGGGCAATGCTGTACTTTGCCAAGGATTCTGTTTTTCACCTTCTTCAGTGGTCAGGGATATAATTAAATGCCAGCATTCTGATGATACACATTTTCCATCCCAGCTGCTTGAAGTTCCTTCTCTGCTAGTTTAGTAATTATCTCTTTGGACACTACCTGCCTCCCCCAGGGAACGGCCTGCCAGAACGACCTCTACTCCTCCTTCCATTTTAGAATCTCTATAAATTAGGAAGAACTCTTGTCATCTTGAGTAATGTCATGATGTAGCTTATTTATTTATTAATGGGAGTGGAATGTGGCTATCTTTTCTCACTTTAACTTAGGACCACTGGGGACAAGCAACCTCAAGGTAGCCATGATTTACCAGAATGTCGGTTTTTCAAAATCTTTATATGCACAACATTCCAGAGTGTAAATGGAATAAGAGGAAAGAAGACAAAATTTATTGTATTTATTATAATCGTGTGGGGCTAGCTTTGGGACAACCAAGTCCTCACATTCATTCAAGAGCCCACATTTGGATACTGACATTATCTTCAAGTGAAACTGTAGAATCCCAATGTGTGTGTGTGTGTGTGTGTGTGTGTGTGTTAGCAGATCACTCACCAAGTGTAAATAAACATTTAAAATATGCCACAAGGCAATCCTGCTCTTGGTGTTGCGTTTTTTTATTTGTTTATTTAATATATCAGGAACCAACTCCCCCTTACTCCCGCCTCCTCCCCACGCAAGAGCCAGTCCCCGGCTCCTGGGGTCCTGACTCAGCATCCTACCACCAGCGTAAGGTGAAAGGGAGACTTGGAAGATGGGATTTGGGAAGCAGGAATTGCAGAGTCAGGTCCCAGGCCTCAGAGACTTGGGCTCTGTGCTCCAGCGGAAGCCCATGAGGGACGGATGGAGGGACCAGAGGACAGCTTGGGTCCCGCAAACGCCAGACAGCCTGGCCGCCACCTGCCGGAGAGCTGGGGGCGGGGCCTCGCCGGGTTGGAGCGGAGCGGCAGGCGCGGCGGGGCGGAGCTGTGGCGAGGCGCGGGCCGCGGGAGGGCAGGCCCCGGCCGGGAGAGGTGGGTCGGTGGATGGCCCGGAGCGGGAGGCGCCTTGGGCCCCCGCGCGCTAGCGCCGGGCGGGGCCGAGGCGCCCGCGGCCTCGGAGCGCCGGGAAGGGCCGGGCCTGCGCGCTCCTGGGGGCCGGGGGCTGGCGGCGGGAGCGCGGCGGGAGGGGCTTCGAGCGGGTCTGCTAGTCGTTTCCGTTTTCCTCCTTGTCGGAGGCTCATTCCCAGACCGGAAGGTGCCGGGGCCGAGCGATGCACAGTCCCACCCACTCGGACCCCCTTGTGTTTGGCCACGCGGGCCCCCATACCTCCCCAGACCCCGCCCATCCAAGCGGTTTCAGGGTACGCCTGTATGGACACAGCCCCTCAAGGTGAAAAGTTAGCATTTAGCCGTTTTGAAGTTGGTACCTGGGGGTAAGGAGAAACACTCCCGTGGGGCAGAGGAGATGCCAGAGGGAGAGCCGTAAGGAACGCACAGGCCCTCACCCGAGGAGTGCTTTTTTGTTCTAGGCCCGTGGCTTGAATTTGCCAGGCCCGGGGCCCCTGCTTTTATCCCTCCCGGAGTTCTGCATAGCCACCTGGGAGCAGCTTCGGGGCCATGCCGATTTCACCCTTTAAAAGCGTTGCATCCTGATTGTGTGTGTGTGTGTGTCTCACATTTAGATCCTCCACTTAGTGACGCAGAGCCTTTCAGGGTTGGCTGCAAGCCAAACCCCAGCTTCCCGATGCAGCCCGAATCCAGCCAGTGTGAAGAGGAGACCCCTTCCCTCTTGTGGGGTTTGGATCCTGTGTTTCTAGCCTTTGCAAAACTCTACATCGGGGATATCCTGGACTTGAAGGAGTCCCGCCAGGTACCAGGTATGTGGCTGGTGGGCCTGGAGGATGCCCAGGGCTGCACCTGCACCTCACCCTTCTTTCTCCAAAGCTGCAGGAAAGTGGGGCTTAGTGGCTTTCGGGAGAACCTTCCCTGCTGCAGGCTCTGAAAATGACCTAGCGTGGACTCTCAAATGAATACTTTTCTGTGCAAGTTACAGAGTCTAAGTCTTATTTTTATTTTTTAAAATAAATGCGTGGGGAAGTAACCTTTGTACCCTGGAATGTTTGGGGCTTTTTGGTTTTTTTTGTTTTGTTGGTTTTGGTCTGGCTTTGAGGTCTTTAATATTTTAACATGCTCGGTTGTTTTTCTCTGGGACAGCTGTTGGTGGAAAGCTTCAGTGGACCAGACATCTCTAGGCCTGTTCCCTGGCCCGGATATGTGACTCACCTGCAAAGCTTAGGTGTCTTCTTTGTAAAAAAATGGGGATTAACCAGGCCTGATTTACTTGTGGGGTTTTGTTTTGTTATCAACTACTTAGAACCAAGTAATATAAACTCCCTGAGAGGAAAGACATTATCTGCTTTATTCACCTACATAATTCCAGTGCTTAGTGCTGTGCCTGGCATGTGGTGGGCCCTCAGAAAGTAATTGGAGCAACAAAGTATTATAAATGTAAAGTTAAAGAAATCATTTTTTTTTTTAAAGGTGGTTACTAAAGATAGGTTCTTCATGCCTAGAAACATAACAAATATAATTTGGGGTAGATTTAAATAATTCACATAGCTGTGTATGGATCTTCACATGTTTACTGTGCTACATGAGAAGTTTGGTTCATCTCTTTGCTGTTTTGAGTGAATAGCAAGCTGTGAGTCAGAAGTCTTCAAGAAGCTCAAGTATGCACGGTTTTAATGAGAGGATGTTTTGTGTGTTTCCAGTTCTATGTACAAATATATTTGGAGGACCTTATTCTAAAGCCTTGTGTGCAAAACACCTTGGTTTCCTAATTATTGTTGGAAATGTTCTATGTTTGGTTTTTTGTTTTTTTTCTTGGAAGGCAGCCGTCCTCCCCCACAGTTGTCCATTTTCCAGAACAGGCTGGTATTCTTCGTAGCTCATCTCAGGAAGAAAGTAATTCACACCAAATGCCAGCTTTGCATTTTGAAAGAAAGGTCTTATGGAGTGGCTCAAGGAAATGTCTGGGCATGATAGGGGCTTAACTTACTGCAGGTGAAGGACCTCATGATGTATTAACAGCCAACCAAGGAAAACAGATCCTGTTGGTCTTTGCTAGGTCACTGGTAATGCTGTTTTAGATGTGATTTTGTTGCCAGGTGGATTGGGGAGACTCCTGACCCTGACGCCTCTGTCCGTCCTTTCTCAGAGATGTTGCCAGAGGCTTTTGGTCCCATTGCAAGAGAGAATTCAAGGAGAGACCCGAGGCAAGGATTGAGCGGTGCAAATCAGAAAGTTTATTAAAGTGAGAGTACACTCTCGACACAGAGGGAGGCAAACCATAAGAAACTCAACTTTAGGAATCAAAACTGAGGGTTGCTGGAGGGGAAGTGGAGTGGAGGGATGGGGTAACTGGGTGATGGGCATTAAGGAGGGCATGTGATGTGATGAGCACTGGGTGTTGTATGCAATGAATCATTGAACTCTACTTCTGAAACTAATAATATACTATATGCTAATAAATTGAATTTAAAGAAAATTAAAAAAAATAAAGTGAATGCAGGTGAGCTCAAGGGAGAGCTGCATCCCAGGTTTTGGGTTCCTGCCTTTTACTGACAGATGTTAATTAGGGGTTGGAATATTTATTACTTGGGGAGGCATTTTTTGGAGGAGCGGGGCTCTGTGTCTTTTCCCCCTTACTTGATCCAGGTTCTTGGCTTTCTTTGTCTTGAGCCTGTCTGATTTGATCCAGCTTCTTATGGCTTTGTTTTTGGGGTGCTGCAGGGACAGGTCTCTGACTTCCCCCATAGCTAGCCATGACTCCCCCTTTGTTGGCCTCCAGGCATCCTGTAAAAACCTAACTGCTGACTGTAACAGTTTTTAAAATGAAACATCATGCTTGAAGCAGGCACCAACCATAATTGCAAGAGAGTGATCTTCTTGAGATTATACCGTAGGGCTCAAGGGATGGGAAATTCCCCTAGTCTGGGTTTTTCTTTCTGTGTTGTTTTCATTGGTTGTTTCTGGTTTGGTTTGAGGATAGGGGTTGTCCATGCCGACCCCTGGGGAAAGGAGTGGGCTAGAGATTGAGTTGTCATGTGGCCAACGATTCAATCATGCCTGCAAAATGAAACCCGAATAAAAACTCTGGACACCGAGGCTCAGGTGAATTTTCGTGGTTGGTAATCGTGCATTGATTTGTCAGGGGGGTGATCTGTTGTGTGGGTGTGGAAGCTTTGTGCTTAGAGTCTTCCAGACCTTGTCCGATGGATCTCTTTAGTTAGTGAGTCCTGGTTTGTACCCTTCATTATAAAACTATAGTCATAAGTCTAGTACCTTCCTGAGTTGTGTCCCATTGTAACAAAACACCAAAGCTGAGAGAGTTGTAGGTCCCCTGAAGTTGTAGCCAGTTGGTCAGAAGTGTGGGTGGCTTGAGAACACCCCGGTTCAGGGCTGGTAAGTGAAGAAAGCAATTTTGTGGGAGGCTGTGCCCTTGATTTGAAGTTTGACCTGACTCTGTATTTGCCATCCGTCAGAATTGCCTTGCAGAATGGTTGCAGAATGTCTACTTCTCTAAATTAATCTGCAAATTTAAACTAATAAAAAATATTATGAAAAAATAGTATCAAGTTTGTGGTGGTGGTGGTGGTGGTATTTATAGGTTTTAGGGTCTTTTTTTTTTTTTTTTAAGATTTTATTCATTTATTTGATAGAGAGAGACAGCGATAGAGGGAACACAAGCAGGGGAAGTAGGAGAGGGAGAAGCAGTCTTCCTGCGGATCAGGGAGCCTGATGTGGGGCTCGATCCCAGGACCCTGGGATCATGACTTGAGCCGAAGGTAGAGGCTTAATGACTGAGCCACCCAAGTGCCCCTTGGGGTCTTTTTTAAAAGAAAGATTTGTGAGAGAGAGAGGGAGAGAGAGAAGGAGCGTTGGGGGAGGGGCAGAGAGGGAGAATCTTCAAGTAGACTCCTCACTGAACATGGAGCCCATGAGATCTCACCCCCATGAAACCATGACCTGAGCTGAAATCCCAGGTTGGCTGCTTAACCAACTGAATCACCCAGGTGCCCCAGTTTTGGGGTCTTTTTTGCTTTATCTTTTTGTTTATAGCATGCAGAAATAGTCTTTATTATTCTAAATATCCGTGTCAGACTTTAATAATGGGATAAATAATGAATCTGATGTTTAAATCAAAATCTGTTTCTTAGGGGCGCCTGGGTGGCTCAGTGGGTTAAAGACTCTGCCTTTGGCTTGGGTCATGATCCCGGGCTCCTGGGATCGAGCCCCGCATTGGGCTCTCTGCTCGGCGGGGAGCCAGCTTCCTCCACTCTCTGTCTTCTCTCTGCCTGCCTCTCTGCCTACTTGTGATTTCTGTCAAATAAATGAATAAAATCTTTAAAAAAAAATCTGTTACTTATATTATCTAATCTTAGAGGGTCCGATGAAGTGGGAATAGTATATTTGTAAGAATTATATGCAAAATAGTATCTTGGGCACTTGAATATTATTAGACATCAATTAAGTAATGGCAGACTAAAAAGAGATCAATCAAAAGTACTTTTCAAAGAGAGAAACCAGGTGAATGTCTTGCTGTGGCAGTGGCTGTTTGGGGATGAGCTGCTGTGAAAGCTGACTTAGTCCTCCCTGTGTGACCTGGGTCCCTCAACCCTCCCCACATGATCCTACTCCTTCCTGGGGACCTGATAGTCCAGGGGATCCCCCAGTATGTTTGGGCCTCTGGGGGCTGCATGTGGAACAGAGGCAGCAGGAACAGAAGGACCACGTGGGGAAGGCTGCAGCTTGAACTCCCCCATCAGCCAGTATCTGTTGTCTGAGTGGTTTTCTGTTGTTTGTTTCCTGAGCTTTCTTTCAGTCGACAGAGCCTCCATCCAACTATTTTTTTTTAATAATTTTTTTAAAGATTTAATTTTTATTTATTTGTCAGAGAGAGAGAGAGAGAGAGAGAGAGAGAGAGAGAGCACAGGCAGGCAGAGTGGCAGGTAGAGGCAGAGGGAGAAGCAGGTTCCTTGCCAAGCAAGGAGCCCGATGTGGGACTCGATCCCAGGACACTGGGATCATGACCCAAGCCGAAGGCAGCCACTTAACTGACTGAGCCACCCAGGTGTCCTCATCCAACTATTTTTAAGTTCTTCTGTCGTAGAAGAGAATCTTCTGTTGATAGAAGGACGTGGTCCTCTCCACTTCTTGTCCTTCCCTTCAGCTTCTTCTCGTGGGTTGCGTTTCTGATACCTGTGTCATGTTTCTCTACAGTTGGACACGTGTATTCTCTATTCCCAAGCAGAGTGTTTTCTCCTCGCTTGATTTTCTCTGAATGTTTTGATTCAACCCATGCATTAGTTTCTCCTGAATTTGCTCTCCTTTGTTCAGAGATGCTTTAGAGATGTTTTCTATACCAATTGCTTGAGATTGGAAGGATTTTTTTGCATTTCTGAGTGACTCTGTTTGCCCTTCAAGGCAAACCATTGTCAGCATAGAAGATGAAAGTTTAGGGAGCGCCCTTTTCTGTGCTTTCTTTGAGAGAGAGTCTGTTGTGTCTTCAGGTGAAGACCTGCTCAGATTTTTATCTAGTGGCCTGACACAGTTGGTAACCTTGGAGGGTTGGCCTCCATCGCAGGTGACTTGAGGACCCTCACTGGCTTGTGTCATTAGTCCTATCTTTTTATCACCTTTTTCATACGCTTCAACCCAGGCAAAACACCTTTTGGCTAGCTCTGTTTCCCTTTTCAAAGTGTGTCGGCTCTTTACTATAAAACCACCGTAGTAGTGCGTGGCAGAGTGTCCCAGGGAAACCCAGAGAGTCCTGGGACTATCTTGAGTTTCCAGACGTCACCAGAAGAGCACCCTGTAGTGGCTGGGAAGACACTTCAGGGATAGGCGGTGGGCTCTCCAATGGGTCCAGAGGCCTCCATAGTTCTGCTTCCTACTACTAATGTCCTGGGGGCCACAAGTGACCACATGGAACCCTATAGAGTGTTCTGTCTCTAATGCCAACAGATGCCTGGCAACCAGGACAGAACAGCCATTGAGATGGGGTAGGGGAAGACCAGTCAGGTTCTAGAAAACGATTCTCTCTAACTTTGCTCAGTGCACCAGTAGACAGTGTTATTACCTGTCCAGTGCCTTTGGGGAAGCAGAAAGGGCTGACTGCAGCCAGAAAACAGCGTGGAGCTCAGGCCACTCCAAGCCCCCCGGCCCTATAGCAGACCCAGAAGTGCCATGCCATAGCTCTTCTCTGGACACAAGCACATCAGGCCATGGTGCTAGGGAACACTTCAGTAGAAGACTCAGTGTCCACATCCCTAGGGGAGGCTCATAGTTTCCCGATTTACCCTTCTTTCTGCCGCTGGGAAGTCTGAGCTTGCCTGCAGCAGTCCTGCGGGGCTCTCACTCTGAAATCGCCCATTTTCCTTTGTGTTTGGTCAGTGGAGGCAGGTGGGGGCAAAGGCCCCAAGGGTCTCACCAAACGTCGTAACTAAGGGACCTGGATAGCAATCCTAAGAACTCAGGAGGAGTCGATCAGAACTGTCCTGCTCTTAAAATTGCATGGATTTTCTGTGGAGCCAGTTTGTCCCCATTCAACCTGTGTTCCTGGAAGAGAGTGACCCTCCTTCGGGGATGACACAGTGACTCCAGCTCCTTCCCTTGTGTGGCCCTGTCATTTCAGCGCATGGCCCACACGGTTACCCCGCGCAAGGTCTCTAACCGACCAAGTATTCTTTAGAAAAATGCCCTGCTTGGGAGAGGGCCCTTCTTTAGACTAAATTGCCACAATTTTTTCCCTTCCAACCACAGCTAACTCTCCTAGAATCTCCAGCGGGCTGAGGCTCAGAGCCTCCTTATCCATCCTCTGGGACTCTCCATGAGTGACTTGTTCCCAACCCTTTATCTACATGGGATACAAGAGAACCATCAGCAGAGGCCAGTCTGGGGGTTTTGAAGGGCATCGGGGTTCAGGCCACAGGTCTGTCCCACCGTCTAACCCCATGGATGTGGAGAACAGAGGCTCTGCCAGGCTTGGTGGGGAGGGAGGAGGTGGCTAAAAGTCTGTGCTGATGAATGTTTACAGGTCAGATCTTCATTGAAAAAGGAAATTGCCATTTAGACAGTTATAGCCTCTTCCTGCAAGTAAAGAATTCAGCCACCATGGGGGAAAAAACAGGCTGGAGAAGATTTTAGTCTGGACTCAGGAGCTGCAGGAGACAGACGCACATGCAAGTAGCTTACACCAAAAGGGTCAGGATGTCGGGGGGCCGCAGATGGGAGGCCTGCAGGGGCCAGGACAGCGCTGGGACCCGGGATTGGAATCAGGGAGTCTCTGCAGCCAGGAGTCCCTCTGTCTGTGTCCCTTCCTGGTCTAAAAAGACATGTGAGGTTTCTCCTCTCAGTTTTCTCCTCTGGCGGGAACCTGCCTGCTGGCATCTGTCCTCTGGGTTTGGAAAATAGTTTTAAAAAAGAGAAGTTTGGGGGGCACCTGGGTGGCTCCGTTGGATTAGTGTCTGACTTGACTTTTGGTTTTGGCTCAAGTTATGATTAAACCCACATCAGGCTTCGCACTCAGCGGTAAGTCTGCTCCAAGATTCTCTCCGTCTGTCCCTTCCCCCACCCCATTCACTTGTGTACATGTACTCTCTTCCTCTCTCTCAAATAAGTAATTTTTTTTTTTAAGAGAGAAGTTTTTGAGTTATAATATGCTGGCTCCAAAGAGCAGCATTTTTTTTTTTGTAACCTAATTTATCTTCTCTTTAAAAAAAAAATCAATGTTAATTCATAGAAATGATGACTGGCTTTCTAGAAAAGTGCTAGTAAAAAAAAATCAAGCCTTTCCTGTGATTTCCTCTTTTCTTTTGCAATCCCTCAAAATAGATTTGGTCTCATAATCTAATGACTGTTTTCAGGCCTGTTGTGAGAGGTCCACAAGGAGGCACATTTCATTTTCGCAAACAGAAAGAAGGTTAACCAAATCTAGTTGGGCAACGTTGGTTTTCTCTTTTCTGCATTAGTACAGGCTTCTTTAAAACCAAACTTGCTACTTTGGACCCTTAAGGAAAAGACACCTGAATTTCTTAGGGCTTGCCATTTGTCAAGGACTGATTCTTTTTTTTTTTTTTTTTTTTTGTTTCAGGTGTATTTTTTTACAAGGGGCACCCAATAAAGCAGGTAGAGATCTTGGGAACTGTAATTGGAAGGAGAGAAAAAGATGCTTTCTACAGTTATGGAGGTAAGAACAATTGTGTCTGACATGAGTTTATGTGGAAGGACCTCACTTAGCTGATCATTGCCTTTGAAGCAGCTGCAGCCTTTCCGAGTGGCTGGGGACGCTTATGGAGCCCATACACTTGTCCTTTCTTAGGAGCCCCTTGGAGCCACCGACATGGACTGAGTGTAAAATGAGGCAAAATGTAGGAATGAAGCTGATGAATACTGTCGAATGACAGCTGATGGGGAGTTAGGAGGTAGAAGAACTAAAATATGACCATGTTGATCAGGGACAGACACCTGATACTGGAGGGCGTAGCTGTAAATAGCAATGGATGGTAGCAGATGTTTATATTGATACCTTTAAAAATCAAAAGGCCAGGGGCGCCCGGGTGGCTCAGTTGTTAAACATTTGCCTTTGGCTCAGGTCATGATCCCAGGGTCCCTGGGATTGAGCCCCACATTGGGCTCTCTGCTCAGCGGGAAGCCTGCTTTCTCCCTCTCCCACTCCCCCTGCTTCTGTTCCCTCTCTCGCTGTGTCTCTGTCAAATAAATAAATAAAATCTTAAAAATAAAATAAAAAAATAAAAATAAAAAGTCCAGATTAATGTTAAGTAAGACACTCCAAGAAGACAGGGAGGTATGAAAAATAATTGACAAGATTTATATTCAGAACAGGAATTTTAAAAGGCCTTTTGGTACTCAGGACTGAATATCCATTATCAGAAAATTTCCGTCCCCTCATGATGATACAAACTAAATAAAGGGTTTCTGTAGTTTGGACACCAGCAATTAGCGTTGTGGGTCTTGAGTTTTTTCATTGAGTTTAATGTAAGCATTTTAATCTGTTGACTTGTGAAGCTCTTAGAGTCTCCGCAGTTAAGAGGCCAAGATGGGTATTTCCTGGGAAGCTGAACTTTGGATTCCAAACCTTTGCTCTAATTAGTGGTGTTGCTTTCTGTTGTGTTGCCCTGGGTTTGTGTCCTTGCTCTACTTGTGGAAACATAGAAGGCAGTTGAACTAGGGGACGAAGAACATCTCCCTGGCGGTCTGTGCGCTGTAGATAATGTAGAGTATGGATGCATTTCATTGTATTTCATCAACACGTGTTCATTTTCCTGAGGATGATTGTCTCGTGCTTATGAAATAACGTGTGAGGGAGGTTTCTCATGCCTTCTTCTTTTCCCCAGCATATATATTTTTTAAACTCCAAAATAGATCATCTTGTCAGGCATCCCCATACTGGATCTCTTCTCTATTTTACCAGAGGTATTGGTTCTGTTTTTCTCCAGACAGTTTAGGAAGTACTCACCAGTTTCCTATTACATACTCAGCTGTGGGCAAGTACATTTTCTATAGTATAATCAGGTACTTCCTCTCCAAATCCCACTGATGAAGTAACAATTTCAGGTTACAGAGCACTTTTACATGTGTACTTTTGTGTTATTCTTCTCCTGATGTTTTGAAATAGAAAGGACAGATGTTCTTTCCATTTTGTTGATGAGGAAAAGAAGGCTCAGTCACTTGCTCAAGATTCCACTGATGGAGGTTTATAGGCCCAATCTGCTTACTGATTCCATTGTGATGTATAGTCTCCATATAACTCAGTTTGATTTTTCTCTGTCCCATCACCTCACCACCCACCCTTGCACCAGAAATCAACTTTGTCTTCTTTTTGTTTTTGTTTTTTTGTTTTGTTTTGTTTTTGGGTTTTTTTTTTTTTTTTTTTTTTTTTTTTTTTTTTTTGCTGGAGACAGTATATTTCATTGATGGTACATGACAAAGTAGGGGTTCCCAAACCCACCCCTTCTCAGGGGTTCTGGGATGGACCTCTACTCTATAGAGGTCAGGAGATTCTCAGTATATTGGGGGATGAGTTGGGGCAAGGACTCCCCAGCAGCTGAGGGCCTTTCTCTTCCTCTTGCTCTCACTAGGGCTGGTGGTCCAGGGGGCCCTTATTCCTTGGAGGCCATGTGGACCTTAAGGCTCTCCCCCTGGTTGCTGTAACCAAATTGATTGTTGTACCAGGAAATAAGCTTGACAAAGTGGTCCTGAGGGCAATGCCAGCCCCATCATTGAAGGTAGGAGAGTGGGTGTCACTGTGAAAGTTGCAGGACACAGCTTGGTCCCCAGTGTACCCCAGCGTGCCCTTGAAGGGACCTTCTGATGCTTGCTTCACCACCTTCTTGATGTCTTCGTATTTGGCAGCTCTCTCCAGGTGGCAGGTCAGATCCACAACTGAAACATTGAGGGTGGGGACACGGAAGGCTGTGCCAGTGGGCTTCCCATTCAGCTCAGAGATAACCTTGCCTACAGCCTTGGCAGCACCAGTAGAAGGAGGGTTGATGTCCTGGGCAGCCTTTCAGCTATCACATCTCAGCTTCCCAGAGGGGCTGTCTCTGGTCTTCCAGGTGGCAGTGAGGGTATGGACCATGGTCATGAGTCCCTCCACAATGCCGGAGTTGTCATGGATAGTGCAGGAGGCATTGCTGACAATCTTGAGGGAGTTGTCACTCTTCTCATGGGTCACACCCATCACAAACATGGTGGCATCAGCAGAAACAGAGATGATGACCCTCTTGACCCCACACTGAAGCTGAGCCCCAGCCTTCTCCGTGGTGGTGAAGACCCCAGTGGACTCCACTACAGACTCGGCACCACCTCACCCCATTTGATGTTGGCCAGATCTCACTTTGGAAGGTGGAGATGGGCTTTCCATTGATGACAAGTTTCCCATTCTCAGCCTTGACTGTGCCATTGCACTTACAGTGGTGGAATCACGCCGGAGTGCGTAGACCATGTTGTTGAGGTCAACCAAGGGGTCATTGATGGCGACAACATCTACTTCGCCAGAGTTAAAAGTGGCCCTGGTGACCAGCACCCGATACGGCCAAATCCATTTACTCTGACCTTCCCCATTGTGTCTCAGGGATGCTGGGGCGCTGCACCGGGAGGTGCGGCTGTTTGTCCGTTGGGGAGAGACCCGACAGAGCCCCTCTGGTCTTTGATTGTTTTTTAGGTCACATGAAAGAGGCTATTCGAAGATCTTCATCCTGGCCCTAAAACCAGGCCAGTTATTGTACCTGTGACCTAAAGGGGCTTCACTTAACCCCTTTCCCATTCTAGAAATATTAAGGAGATAGGTATGACTGTTCCCCAATAAATGTTCTCTTCAGGGTGGAGGTTAGAAGCAACGGGACACATCTGTGGGCAGTGGGAAAACAAAAAGCACCTGAAGGTTGGGGTAATTGAGAACAGAAAGAAGTTTAGTTCTTGTGAGGCCTGTTCAGGGGCGAGCTACACCCTCCCTGCTGTCCTCAGGGCCAGCTTGGCTCTTGGGCCACCAGCCAGGCAGCCACTCCTTGCTGTCCTGGGTCCTGCTCCACCTGACTCACCATAGTCCTGTCCTGGGGGGTGTTTCCTGTTCCCACTGACTCATTCCATTGCTGAAACAAAAGGCCAGCCGCCCCGGCGGTGCTGCCCAACTGGGGAGGATGTTGTGCAGCTCTGCAAGGATGCTCCCTTTCCGGGGCATTCCAGCAGCCAGATCTCAGGCTGCCGGCTCCCAGCACCTGTTGGGAGACGTTGCAGGCCAGAAAGTCCAAGGATTTGGTGGCCGTGCCTGGCAGAGCACTTGGCAGCAACTCAAGCTCATACCTAGAATCCTGGGAGACTATACGTTAGTGTCTTCACATTTTCTAGAACAAATGTTCATGTGCTCATGTTTTTACTTTACATGATAAACCAAGATTTTACACTGGCCAGAGAAGTGGTGTGCCTAGAGGTGTCATACAGTTGTTGTTGTTTTTTTAACTCAGAATGTCCTCATTGATTTATTTTAAAATGACACTCATATCATAAAATAAAATTTAAAACTAGAAAAACTTTTACTGAAGTACGTAAAACTCATGTGAAACCCTATAAATAAGATAAAAACAATGTCACTGTTTGGGTGAACATCCCTCCTAATGTTTTTTACTTGTTCCTAGTATTGGAGAAATAGAGATGTGTCTTATTTCCTTGTACTATTATGCATATTTCCTTCTCTTAAAATCTCTGAAATGAGGCTTATAATCAGGATGTACATTTGGTGTGGAGTTCCTTTCCAGTGTTCCAGAAAAACCCTGCTATTATCGTTTCACTGTCTTAAAATCATTTCTGTCAGAATACACTACTTAATGTTTTACATAAATTAGATTATATATAAGATTTCTTTTTTAAAATGAAGCATGATATCTTTTAATAGCAGTGAACGTAGATCTTCATTATAACTTTATTTTTATATGGTATGCCACTGTAATTTATTTAACAAATTCCATATTTATAAGCATTTAGATTATCTCCAACTGACAATATTATAAACAATGTTGCAACAAACAGCCTTATACAAGATGTATAAATCTGTGTGTATTCTGTTTTTCTCTTCAGGATAAATTTCTAGAAGTAATTGCTAAGTCGAAGAGTATATACATTTAAAAAATCAACACGTTTCCAAACTTGCTCTTTAGAAATTTGATATGAATTTACATTCCCACCAACAGCATATGAGGGTATCAGTATTTTTAATGTTTGTCATTCTAATAGTCGAGAAATTATTTAAGTTTGTTCTTTTTCTGGTAACTAATGAGTTTAGTGTACTGACACATGTTTATTTGGCTATTTTTATATCTTCTGTAAATTATGTATTCTTTCTCCTTGCCATTTTTTGTCTGGTGGTTCTGATCTTTTCTTTATTCATTTGTATGAGCTATCTATCTATCTATCTATTTATTTATTTGAAAGGGGGGGCAGAGGGAGAGAGAGAATCTCAAGCAGACTCCGTGCTGAGTGCAGACATGGGGCTTGATCTCACAGCCTTGAGATCATGACCTGAGCCAAAATCAAGAGTCAGATGCTCAACGGATTGATCCACCCAGGCGCCCCTGTGTGAGCTCTTTATATATTAAGACACTAGCCCTGTCATTCGGAAAATTGCTGTAAGGTATTAATTTTTAGTTGGTCATCTATGTCAGACTTCTAAAAATGAGTTCTGATCTTCAAGTCTGGCTAAAGAAGTCTCTTCCAACCAACTATAAGTCCAAGGTCCAAACGTATTTACCCATATTTTCTTCCTATCTTTTTAAGTTTACCTGTTTTACATTAAATAAAATCTATTTAGAATTTATTTTCGTATAAGAAATATTTTTCTTGGTTTCTGCTTCCAGTGCAGATTTAAACCAGCAATAAAAAAATTTGCCTTATATTCAGTATTACATGTGCATTTACAACAGTCTCGCTGATGATTTTTTAAAAAAAACCACTGGTCTCTTTTTTGAGTTTTTCAGAAATTAGAGAAAACACCTCTTAAACCAAACATCTCCAGTTCCTCTGCAGTTATAAATCCATGTACAATGGGAATTCTGTGTGTGTGTGTGTGTGTGTGTGTCTGTGTTGCACTAAGGATAAAATAAGCCAAAATTATTTATGTGATTAAAGTATAATTATGTTCCAGTATGAAAACAAAACTTTGGTCTTCTGCAATATGCTTGGCTTTCCTTATGTCCCCTGCAGTATTAAGGACTGAGCAGAAGCTCATTCATAAAGAGAAGTGGGATGCTTTGTCTTGGGAGGCTGTAGAGCTCGTGAAAGAGTGGATGGTGAGAGATGGTTGCCCTCTGAGTCTTCTCACCATGGGCTGTATCAGCGCACTCTTGCTTCAAGGTGGGAGGTCAAGGCCCAATTTGCATGTTAGCATTCATGGAGATCTCTGTACTTAAGCTCCTGAGGACGATGAGGACAGGAATCACCAGTACCCCCATGGTGATCCCACCTTGGCTCACGTATGACAGCGAGCCGTGCAGACAGGCAGTTCCCATTGGTGGACCTGCAGACATTACTTCTGAAAATAGAAGGAGAGTTTCACAAGGGGTTTGCCCAGCCAGGCTATTGAAAGATGCATTTTGGGGTATGGCTGAATGCGATGACGACCCGCTCATTCACTCGCGATGCTCGGATCTCTCTTCTGCCCTTTTGCACTTCTCTTGCAGTGGACGACAGCACTGGAGTTATCAATTGTATCTGCTGGAAAAAGTCGAACAATAACGAGGCTTCATCAGGTACTTTCATTTGACGCCCTCCTCTACTTTCCAGCTAACCAATGGTTTTTACTCAAGGGGGCTCATCAGAACAGCTATAGGGCTAAGTTTACATATTTGTCCACTGGTGAATTCTGTGGATCAGCCTGAAGCACTAAACCCGGAGCTCTGGGCCCTCGGCTGACTGATGTCACAGAAGAGCAAGTCGTGTTTCTTTCTGCCATCTCCTCTTTGGTGCTCACTTCCTTCTGAGCCTGCCTGCCAGCGTGGGACCAGGTTGCTGGGAGGTGGAGCATTTCCTTTTTCTGTGGTCATTATCACGGAAGTCGAGGTGTTTTAGCCTAGTTGCCAGTCGGCTCAGAATCCCCTTGTTCCACGTGTAACCCTTGACCAAAGAAGGTTTTGGAGATTTTTCCTTTTACATGATGGCCACTAACTTCTGTGCTACCATGATCCAGATTTTCTGAAATCTCAAGGATACCAGAAATTCTAAGATTGATGAGAAGGTAAATAGGATTCCTTTGATGTTAACTATTGAGTAACATGAACTGAAAAGAAACTTTATTTATTGTTTTTAAAGATTTTTATTCGAGAGAGAGAGAGAGAGAATGAGAGAGAGCATGAGCAGGGAACAGGGGTAGAGAGGCAGAGAGAGAAGCAGACTCCCTGCTGAGCAAGGAGCCTGATGCGGGCTCCATCCCAGGAACTTGGGATCATGACCTGAGCCAAAGGCAGTCACTTAACCAACTAAGCCACCCAGATGCTCTGGAAAGAAACTTTAAAATTGTGTATTGAACCCATTGACTGTAACTGAAACAGCATTTGGAATTCCTTGAGTATATTTTAATAGGCCCTAGGGAGTTTTTAAAGATAAGTTCATAATTTAAAAAAATATATTGGACAGTACTGATGATCATTTTTGGCTCTAGAGAAGCGACAGCCACTGGGACCTTGTCTTCCCGTCTTGCAGCACACACAGGGCAGTGCCATACACGCTGGGGTCATTCATGAAATACTGCCTGCTATTCCATCTAACATCTGTATCCATCTCCTTGGGTGATACACGGTGTCTTTCCTCTTTGCCATTACCTGCCAGGATCTCAGCTTCTTTCTTTGACTGTCCTGACCAGTGCACTGGCTCTTGACTTAATTTTTGGGCGTATTTACATTTAGAACTTGGCCACCAGTTTCCTATGACTTCAGTGTTCCATTTCCTTCTTTGGGAACGTCTTAATCATTGGCACTGCTTTGCTTAGGATGCTTTATAGATTAAAAAAAAAAAAAAAATTAAGGGGCGGCCAGGTGGTTCAGAGGGTTAAGCCTCTGCCTTCAGCTCAGGTCATGGTCTCAGGGTCCGGGGATCGAGCCCCACATAAGGCTCTCTGCTCAATGGGGAGCCTACTTCTCCCTCTCTCTCTGCCTGCCTCTCTGCCTACTTGTGATCTCTCTCTGTGTGTTAAATAAATAAAAATCTTAAAAAAAAATTTAAGACGACAGGTTTTTATATGGCTGTTTCAGAGGTAAGAAATAAACCTATAAGACAATCAGATTCTTGAATTTTCATATAGCTGTGTCTAGGATATTAAAATCAATTTGCAGACTTAAGGTTTTAGTGTTGTCAAAACCTTCAATCAGAGCATGTTGTTTGAATATATGTGCTCGTTTCAGGCCATGGAGCAACAGACTTGTTCTGTACAGGGTCAGGTAAACAATGTTTTCTGCTTTGTGGGCTCTCTGGTCTGCACCTTGATTACCCAGCGTTGCCATGGTACACAGAAGCAGCCACACACAGTACATACAGTAAAACTTTATTTACCAAAACTTTATTTACCAGGTTGTGGGTGGATTTGGCCCAAGGGCTGTAGCTTGCAGATTCCTATTTCAGACATTGTTTTAATTTTCAAAATCAACTCTTTTTTTTTAAAGAATGACCTTCTTTTTTAAAGAATGACCTAAAGAATATTGTGTAACTTATATTTAGTCATTTTTTAGATAAAATGGCTACTAATACTGAGAGTGAGATTTTTAAAAGATTTGTAAGTAGATGAATAGGTGAACAGTCACGGTGGGCAGCCTTAGTTGGAAATTGCTTTGAGAAAAAAGAGAGAGTAGGAATACAAGGAGAAAGCCCAAAAAGGATTCTCATCGTGTTACATACGAAGTGATTTTTTTTTTTAAAGATTTTTATTTATTTATTTGACAGACAGATCACAAGTAGTCAGGCAGGCAGAGAGAGAGAGAGAGAGAGAGAGAGGAGGAAGCAGGCTCCCCGCTGAGCAGAGAGCCCGATGTGGGGCTCGATCCCAGGACCCTGAGACCATGACCTGAGCCGAAGGCAGAGGCCCTAACCCACTGAGCCACCCAGGCGCCCCCGAAGTGATATTTTTAAATTATTCCTGACTAGCCCATTCTCTCCTTTTCATCTAATTGCCCTCAATTTAAAATCTTTCCCCTGGAACGTGGCCAACGAAGACAATTTTTTTTAAACAAAATTTAGTCTGAGTCAAAATTTTGTTCTAGTCCGTTAAGGTGTATGAGAATAGGCCATTAATTCCTATAAATGTCCTGTTGAATGTACCATGTGGACTGGCTTGTGAGACAAGTTAAGAAAGCTTGGCCCTTGATACTAGAACTTTGGGGGGGGGCGCTATCTTCCAGCGTGGAATACGCTGCTTAAAATGCGGTTCGGGCAGGCTCCAGCCATCTCATTAGGTTCACCAAATTACAGAGCTCGAGCCGTCCTTTTGGGAGTTTGGCTCACCCTTTAAATGAAAGCTGGGCCTCGTTCTCAGACCGGCTGCCTGTCCAATCACCTCAGCAGTGCTGTGGGAAGCATTTGTTACGACGTGTTTTCAGTTCAGCCCAAGTACAAGATGGCTGGATGGGACAGGAACACAGATGGAATAACATTTTATAAAGTAACACTTGGGTGTTTTTTGAAGAAAGCCGGTAAGCTGAGTACCGTTAATGCCGATAGTGTCTAGATTCCTAGGTGTTGGTTACTGGATACAGAGTGCCCTGTACTCCGTGGGTTGCTCTTTCCCCGGATAGAGTAGATGCGGTATAAGAAAAGTAGTGCCTTTTCACTTTACAAAGCCACAGTCATCTAAGCTGTATTAGATTAGAAAGACAGTGTGATCAATAGGCTAATAGAACATTTGTTCATTCATCATAGGAACACTAAGTGTATGACAGACCAGAAATAAATCAAGAGCAGGAAATACATGAGCATTTAACAAATGTTGTTGGCTCAGATAGATAAAAACATTTTAAAAAGAGGTGACCATGATCCGTTATCTTCCAGCTTGCATGACATAACCCAAAGAAGATGGAGTATTGTATTTATCACAGCAAATATGGGGGCACATGTTAAACTCTGATAAGTGCTTAGCTGTTAAAGCACCAAAAACTATCATCAGTGACAATAGGATAGACTAAACATTTTTTTCAAACTTTTATGTAGTAAAATGAAATAAAAAAGCATAGAAAAGCAGTGGAATAGGGGGAGTGGATGTAATTAGCCGAAGTGATAAAGCTTCCCTAAAAATTTTTCAGAAGTTAACATGAAGTATTCAAAAGACACAAAGGATACATAGAATGAGTAAGATGATTCCTTACACGTAAAGAAATACAGAGAGCGGATCATCTTATATAAAAACACAGAGCCTGTCTGGCAGTTTAAAAGCAAAAATAAAACATCATGAAATCATTATGTATGTTTTAAGGTACTAAACATCCAAGCCAGTGTAGGAGCTACAAGTGTGCGTGCATCGCTGGCCACACCTTGTAAAAAGAGAAGGGTTGGACTATTTCTTTCTGGCAAACCTTCTGACAATATGTAATGAACTGTGAACCTGTTTTTAACTTTTCTGTCCAGTAATTCCCAACAAAAGACCCCAAGAAAAATACATAATTTTGTCTAGAGGGCTTCATTACTCATTTTTTACAAATAGCTGACATTTATAGACCATTTCCTGCGGCTCTGACATTGTGCCAAACCCATGATGTAAGGGTTAACTTAGATCATGTGCAACAGTTCTGTGTGCAAGGTGGACTGTGTTGTTACCCACAACTCATAGTTGAGGCAACCCCAGCGCAGTGAGGTTAACAGCCTGCCCGCGGTCTCAGAGCTGGTAGGAGGTGAGTGGAGATTTCACCCTGGTCTGTCTGACTGCGTTATCCAAGTGCTGACCTCTAAGTCCCATCCGGTGCCAGTGATTAAAGCCAAAATAAAAAATTACAGAAAGAGGGGAGAATGGGATATTTAACGCGACTAGCTCATCAAACTGTGGCCTGTTAACACGCCAGTGCTCCGCGATTTTTTAAAGTGCTTGAGTCGTATAGATTCTGTAGATACACATGTGTATCTGAACTTGGGCCAGGCAGAAAATCAGAACATCGAATTGTTTACACACCCCAGCTGTAACTGGAAAACGCGAGAATGCTCATGCGGCAGGCAGCAGAGAATAAAGAATAATAAGCAGGAAGGGGCAGGAGTCAGGGACCACCTGGATTCAAACTGCAGCTTTGTGGCTGGCTAGCTGTTTTACTTTGTGCAAGTCGCTTGACCTCTCTGTGACTCAGTGTCCTCCTCTATAAAATGAGGCCAAGAATGAATGAGTGTAGCGGTGAGGTTTAGGTGTGCTGATCCACTGTAAAGTCCTTAGAGCAGCTCCTATAGTACCCAAGTATTCACAGCTGTGCTTACTATTTAACTAATACAATTTGAAATTAAACTTAAGTAATAGAAATTACTTAGAATTGAATGTGCATTGGGTTATTTTTACCATGAAGTAGCTTAAACTTAGGTTTTAAGTGGTGTGAGAATGTGTGTGTGAGAGAGAGAGATCACCGCAGTTACCCAACAAAGATGAGAGGCAAGAGATTAGGGTGTTGGGTACCAAGGTGGGAAATCAGCCTGAGGCACATTCGCCTTCCCCATAAACAGAACTGCGTATGGAGACCTGGGTCCCCTTTTCTCCTATGCCAGACTTGTCTTCATGCAAGGACACTTTAAAGGGTTGTTGAGAGCTGTTTCTGCCAAACCCAGATGAATCCTAGAGGGCACTGGCAATGCAGGAGCAGGGGAGAGCATGTTGGAGCCCTGCCAGAACTTTCTTACTCGGGTTATCAGGCCTCCTAGACTCTGTTCCCATTATCCTACTTTCGAATAGTTACAGCTTAGGTTTTGTGTTCAGCAAAGGATTTCAGAAGGGTGTGCAAGTTTCTTACAGTAGAGCGGCTTATCAGAAGGAGAATGACCCAAAACCATCTCACACATGTGGTGCAGTGATCATGTTATGCTTTTGTCTCTTTTCTGGTCCTAGCAACTACAGCTACTGCAACCCTAGGGGAGCTGACCTTAACTTCACAGCTTAAGAAGCTGCAAGACACCATTGAGCAGAAGACAAAGATCGAAATTGGGGACATTGTCCAGATCAGAGGTTATGTCCACACATACAGAGAAGAACGAGAGATTCGTGTCACTACTTACTGTAAGCACAAGTTATCTCTGCCAAACTGGTTGGTATTCTGGGTGTATGTCCAGTAAACTCTGGGTTTGCTGAAAGTCAAATGGTGGAAAAGATTCAGATTAAAAAAAAAAAAGTAACTCTTTACTGGAGGAAATTTTATTTCATAACAGGCTTTCTTTAGAAAAGCAGCATTTCTTAACTTTATTTTGAAGAGCAGTAACTAGAAATTGGGGAAGAAAACCAATGATGTAGTATATATACCTGGCAAATTTATTTGGGCCACATCAGAGCTAATGTACTTTGAAGTTTGAAGTGGCAGTCCACTTAGGGCACAGTGTTCATATTCTTTAAAATGATGGAGATTTCTTGAACACTGCTCAGTCCATTAACTTTGAAGGAAAAGAGCTCATTGGAAATATGATAGTCCTACACCCCCTGAGTGATACGTTTTGCAGGGCTCTGGCTGACTTGGGTTGGAAATCCCACGGATGACCCCCGTTGTTAGCCATTGTAACAGATGGGTGAATAAAGAAACGTGCTTTCCCTGGTTCCAGTCTGCTGCTGGACAAGCCTGTGATTCTGAGGGCATTGCATTCCCTCTCAAAGGATGACTGGGACCCACACTAAATGTGCATCTAGAATGTATGCTCCTTGGGCACCTATAGGAAGGGTGACCCACTGGGTGCCTAGCAGCAGTTTGGACGTGGGAAAGAGCTGATCTCATTGTATTTCTATGGCACGTTTTCCCCCATGGCTTGTTAGATAAAGTGGATGATCCCGTGTGCAACATTCAAATCTCGAGAATGCTGGAGCTGCCCCGTATCTACAGGAAGGTTTACGACCAGCCTTTCCGCAGCCCAGCCCTAGAGCAAGAAAGGTAAGCTGTGGCCTCTCCCTGCTGAAGATGTGATGATGGCAGTAAGGCCAAGCAGTGGGCGCCCAGATGCTGGGGCGGGCCAGGGTTCAAATCCTGAATGGTCCACACTCACGGAGGGGCTCCGGGCAAGTCCACTTACTCCTCATATGCCTTCATTTTCTTACGTGCAAGGTGAAGATAATAGTACAGATATTCTAAGGTTCTTGTGAGGAAAATGTGTGTGTAATAGGGAGTCCCTGAAGGAGTACAGGGAGCAGAGAAAATGTATTTGAAGAAATAACGGATAAAGTTTTTCCAGGTTTGCTGAAAACTATATAAATGCACAGATCCAGGAAGCTCAATGAGCCCCCAAGGCAAGAAACCAAAAGAATGCGCTGCCCTGGAACCTCAAAATCAAAATACTACACTATGACACATTCTAACAAAAAACTGTAAAAAATGATACCCGTCATTCCCAACCCAGACTGATTTTACTTTCTTGTGTGTGGAGGGGGGGAGCAGGAGGACTAAGAATATATGTATACTCGTTAGTGTCTGCATCAGAGAACTCTGAGAGCTGCCAGAAAACCAGTAATAGCTTCTTCCTACGGGTAGAACTGAAAAAAGTTTAGAAAGGAGACTTCACTGTGTACCCTTTAATTTTTTTTTCTAAGATTTTATTTTGAGAGAGAAAGAGTACATGGAGCTGGGGGTGGATGGGGAGGGGCTGAGGGCGTGGGAGAGGAGGAGAGAACCTTAAGCACACTCTGCACTGAGCACAGAGCCTGACGCAGGGCTCTGTCTCACGACCACCAGATCATGAGCCAAGCCAAAAGCAGGAGTTGGCCACTTAGCCGACGGAGCCACCCAGGCACCGCGCCCTCCACTGCCGCTTTAATTTTTTTAAACATACATATGTTACATATTCAAGAAATGTATGTTAAAAAAAACCCAAACTCTAGACCTGTGGGAAGTAAGAGTGGAAGCTCCCCATTTTCCTGCCTCAGTACCATTCCGCAGAGGTTGCCACCATTCATAGGTTGAGGTGTATCCTTTTAGACATTTTTCTTCTGTGCCTATACAAGCATGAATATTCACCCATATATTTTATGGGTTGTCATTTGCTTTTTAATACAAATGGGAACATACTTTATATACCATTCAGCAGCTTGACTTTTTTTCAGAATTTCTCATGAATATTATAGTTCCTAGAGTCCTGCCTCATCCTTTTAAATGACTGCACAGTACTCACTGTACGACTGCCCTTTATGTCAGAAACAAGCATTATTATTGAACAGACTGATTACCAGTAATGTTTTTGAATCAGTGGTCAGAACACTCCTAAAACACAAAAGTCTAGGACCAGATGGCTTCACAGGTGAATTCTATCAAACATTTAAAAAAAGAGTTAATACCTATTCTTCTCAAACTATTCCAGAAAATAGAAGGGGAAGGAAAGTTTCCAAATATTCTGTGCTGCAGGCATTACCCATCACCAAAACCAGACAGACACACTGCAAAAATAGACAACTACAGGCCCATATGCCTGATGAACATGGATGCAAAAATCCTCAACAAAATACCAGCAAACTGCATTAACAATGCATTAAAAGGATCATTTGCCATGATCATGTGGGATTTATTCTGGGAATGCATGGATTGTTTAATATCCACAAATCAATCAACATGAGACACCACATTAATAAAACAAAGCATGAGAGTCGCGTGATCATCTCAGTAGATGCAGAAAAGGCATTTGATAAAACCCAACAGCCATTCATGATAAAAACTCTCAACTGAGTAGGCTTAGAGTGTACATAGCGTAGTGAAGGCCATATAAGAAAACCCCACAACTAACATCATATGCACTGGTGGAAAACATCGTCTCCTCTCAGATCGGGAACAAGACAAAGAAACCCACTGTTGCCCCTTTTCATTCAACATCATACTAGAAAGCCTAGCCATAGCAGTCAGGCGAGAAAAAGAAATTAAAGGCATCCAAATTGGTAAGGAAAGAGTTAAACTGTTGATATGTGCAGATGACATGATAACTATATATAGAAAAATCCTACAGGCTCCACCAAAACAAATCATTAAAAGTACAAATGAGTACTGTATGGTGACTAACAACATAATAATAAAAAAAAAAAGAAACTACAAATAAATTCAGTAGAGTTGTAGAATAAGAGTTAACACACAGAAATTGGTTACATTCCTATACACTAATAACAAAGCAGAAAGAAAAATTAAGAAAACAATTCCATTTACAGTTGCACCAAAAAGAATAGAATATCTAGGAAAAAACTTAACCAAGGAGGTAGAAGACCTGTACTCTGAAAACTATAAAACATTGATGAAAAAATTGAAGGTGACGCAAATGGAAAGATATTCCATGCTCATGGATTAGAAGAATTAGTATTGTTAAAAGGTCCATACTGCCCAAAGCAATCTATGGATTCAGTGCAACCCTTATCAAAATACCAACAGCATTTTTCAAAGAACTAGAACAAATAATCTTAGAATTTCTATTGAACCACAGAAGACCCAAATAACCAAAGCAATCTTGAGAATGAAGAACAAAGCTTAAGGTATCACAATCCCAGATTTCAAGATATGGTACACAGCCACAGTAATCAAAACAAGTATGGTACTGACACAAAACTAGACACATAGGTCAGTGGAACAGAATAGAGAGCCCAGAAATGAATCCACGTTTATGTGCTTAATCTCTAACAAAGGAGGCAAAAATATACAATGGGGGAAAGTTTAAAAATTGGTTTAAAAAAATAAAAAAATTAAAAATAGAAATACCATATGATCCAGTAATTCTACTACTGGGTGTTTACCCAAAGAAAACAAAAACACCCCCATGTTTATCACAGCCTTATAAACAGAGGTCAAGATATGGAAACAAGCTAAGCGCCCATCAAAGGGGAGGAGTGTGTGTGTGTGGGGGGGGGAATGGACAAAATGGGTGAGGAAAGTAGATACGGGTTTCTAGGTATAGAATGAATATGTCTTAGGGATAAAAGATACAGCACAGGGAATACAGTCAGCAGTACTGTAATAGCTCTGTATGGTGACAGATGGTACCCGCGCTTGTGATGAACGTAGCGTAGTATAGACTTGTCGGTTGCTGTGTTGTACACCTTAATTTAAAAGTGGGTGTCAGCTGTACTTCAGGCAATCAAACAAACATCAATATAGTGTCACATGTCCCAGCCGAATTTCTGTTTTAAAAAGAAGCAAAGGTGATAGTTTTCTGCAGGGCTTTTCAAAACTTTCCCCCAGCAGTGATCCAGGTGCCTTGGACCTTGCCAATCTCACGTGTTTGCTGAGTGAAAGAGCCAAAGAATTCCTTGTGGAGAACAAAGTGCAAACCTTTTACCAGCAGGAATTGGAAATTGTGGAATCTCTGTTGTCCCTTGCCAATCAGCCTGTGATTCATAGCGCCGGCCCTGAGCAGGTAGGTGCAGCATGCATACCCATGTGAGAATTCAGGTCCCCTGTCCCGTATGTGCAGCTCAGAGGTGTGGGCGAACATGACTGTGGCATGGACACTCAGAGGGTAGACCCAGGGCATAGAAGTTCTGGTGCTAGTCCATGTGTCTCTTCTGGAAAGGTCACTGACCACTAAGAATTTGAAATGAGAATGCACCTGCCCTTTTCCCTCCTCACTTAATCTCAGTAAACTTAATCTTTGGGTAGGGGGGAAAAAGTAGTATAAGGTTCATACTCTTCCTTAGTATTCATGAGATGAGTGTTTAATCTCAGGAGCAGGGAATAAATGAGAAGAGGCAATTTTCTTTCCAAGATTATTTATTCAGCAAGATGATTTTTTAAAAAAGATTTTATTTATTTATTTGACACAGAGAATAAGCACAAACAGGAGGAGGGGAAGAGGGAGAGGAAGAAGCAGGCTCCCCGCTGAGCCCAGAGCCTGACGCAGGGCTCGATCCCTGGACCCTGGGATCATGACCTGAGCTGAAGGCAGTTGCTCAACCCACTGAGCCTCCCAGGAGCCCCCAGCAAGATGATTCTTGAACCAAAGTTTTTAATGACTTGCGCTCTCTTCATCAAAATAAGGTTATCTTATTAGGAGTTGTATAAAGACCAAGTTGTATTCAGTCTGGTTTATAAGTAAAAATTTCTAGAAACAATCAAATAATTTCTTACTCCTCTGAAAAAGAGCTATCCCTCCCCGCCCCCCCATGTTACAGGTGAACTTAAGTTGTTCGGTGTTTATTCACTTGTAATTAAGAGTTATTTGAAACTTTGGTTTTAGGCTTTCCCTTTCATTGTGATTCTCA
Source organism: Martes martes (assembly GCF_963455335.1). Taxonomy (NCBI): domain Eukaryota; kingdom Metazoa; phylum Chordata; class Mammalia; order Carnivora; family Mustelidae; genus Martes; species Martes martes. Next base: position 24,819,568 of record NC_137902.1, read on the forward strand.
GGTTTTTTGTTGTTGTGACACCATTTATTTTATTTATTTTATTCCACCAGGGAATGATCTCTCCTGAAATGTCACCTTCTTGCCCTCCCCCTATTTTCTCTGATAGCCACCTGCTTCCTCACTGTGTTATCACCCTGTTTTCATATCTCAGGATATCACTGGTATTTACTTGTTTGTTTGCCTATTCCTCTGCCAGAATTTAAATTTTACAAGAGCAGAGGTCTTCCTTATCTTGTCTTCACTCTCTAGAACCATGGCCCAGAACAGGGCTGCCATAAACTAAGTTCTTGATTATTTGTTGGTTGAAGGAATGAATAGTTTTAAAAATTTAAATAGGCCCCGAAGGTATCTAGTTAAAGTTTCCTTCCCATCCTCCCTCGTACCCCCTTTCCCCAGAGATAAGCACCATTACTAGCCTCATGAATATCCTTCCAGAGAGAGTCTGTGCATTTATAAACTAGGAGTGGTTATATCCCCCTGCCTTTTTTTTTACACAATCGGTAGCAAGCTAAACTCTAATCTATACCTAGCTTTTCACTGAATGGCTTGTCTTAGCCTTTCCTAGCCATTCATACAGATTTGCCACTATAATGATCTCTTGTTACATGTACCATAATTTATTTAACCACTCTCTCCATTTCTGGACTGTTTAGAAGTTTTCCGGTCTTTTGTCACTGCCAACAGGGCTGCCGTGAACACCTTGTTAGGTAACATAAGTTACTCCTCGTGATTCTGGTGGAACAGATACTGGGTCCTCACCCTGACCTCCTCATCCTGAGCCACGGCCGCTGCTTCTCAGTTTGGTTCACGAACCTAATTATCTTCTCTTGGCCGCAGGCTGTGTGCCCGGTGCCCCTCGATGTCATTCTCAGAGACCGGGATAGCGTGTCAGGGATGCCCCAGTGGGGAGGGCCCGGACTGGCAGCTGCCTTCTGCGACACCGTCACTCCCTCCTTCACAGCCGGGGCCCTCCAGCTGGCCACCGTCCACAAGATTAGCCTTCCTCTCATGTAGTCGTCCAGAGGCAGCTCACCGCCAAGTTAGCCCCATAGCACTTCTGACCACTCTGTCGGCGTGTTTGGAAAGAAACCGAAGCTCAGCAAAGACCGCATTCTTCCTGTGAACCCGCTTTTCTGTCAGGGCCAAGGATTCTCTCAAGGCCTCTCCATTCAAAACAACCGTAGGGAACTTCTGGCGTGATATCTTTCTGAAAATGCTTAGAGCAGAAACTTACATCTGCCCTGTCATGTATGTTTAAAGAGATATGAATGTGGCACTTTGTTTTGTCTTTGGAAACTCTTTTCCATCAATTATGAATTACTCCCTCATATGACTCTGGTCAGGGAGGTCAGCGTCATTAAGTTGAATTCTGCTTAATAGAGCCTAGGAGACGAAGGATGCTTTACAATGATGGTGAAACCCTAGATCCTTTGGCACTTTCTGTTGTCATACAGATGAAAGCTTCACAAAAAAAATTGTTGTGATCGTGTTATACAGTTTAGAGGCCAAGGGAGAGGGAGTTTGAATGTCCCCTGCCCCCTTTTCTTTTTCCGTAATGGCCCTTCTCAGCACATCCAGAAACTTGATAAGCAGACCTTGCAAAACCATTGTTTCTTTGACAGCTGGATAAATGTGGAGTGTGTTTGAGAATGAAGACTATATATATATTTCAGAGATCCACCCAGTTCCTGACCTGTGGCTCGGAGAGGCCCGCTCGGGCTTAGCATGATCCGCCAGTCACTTTCTGTCTCTGTGCAGTTTCGGTTTCCTGAATCGGATGAGCCTTGTCTTTAGAAAAAGACAAGAAGGACACAAACCCAGGCCAGGCCAAACTACTGGCTAGCAGGGATGATTGGAGGCCTTGCCCCCTGAGACTGTGGCGTTAGAACCACTAGGGAGCTGTGTTCTGAGGTCAGCTGAGGCAAATGTTTTTGGAAAGGAAGTTTCACGTACTGTTTATATTCACAGAGCCTCTTCTGTTGGGTCCTTGTTCACAGCTGAAACTGCTTCGGATCTCACAGACCTAGCACACTGTCTTTCTGCTGCCTGAGCTTACAGAAATCCGGGAGGAGGAACTGAGCTTTTGTGTGGTCTGGGGATAACCAGGAGTTATTTCTAATGATGGCAGTAATCATGCAACAATCATTTTTAGTGTCCAATATATTTCTCTCTTGGTAAGAGCCGTAATAAACTCGACCCTTAGGATCCTGATACTAAATGGACTAAAAAGATGAATTTCCTTAGAATTACGAAAATTAAGTAGCCGTAACGGTTTCATGGGGGAGTCTATTTTGGGTTGATTGTGCTTCCCCTAATAAATACAGCTTTACGTGAAGCCCCCAGAATACAAGGCTGTGTGTGACTGAGAATTGCTGGGTTAGTTGTTTATCGTAAACACACTCACAGAGATTTTCTGCTCCGGGGGAGTCATCACATAGTTCTTGGCCTTATTCTGCCTTCAGAGATCAGATGTTGTCATAACTGGGAATGTTTGTCAACTTTCAGGCCTTTAATGTTCTAGTAACCAGGTGCCCCAGCTTGTTGACTATTTATTAATCGAGAGTGTTAGACTATCCTCTTCAGGCCAGGGGAGCGTGTTTTTGAAACATCACTAAGATCCATTAGATTAAAACAATGACTCTTTGGGGTCATCTGGGTGGCTCAGTCAGTTAAGCAGCTGCCTTCGGCTCAGGTCACGAGCCCAGGGTCCCGGAATCTAGTCCCACATCGGGCTCTCTGCTCAGTAGGAAGCCTGCTTTCCCTCTCTCACTCCCCCTGCTTGTGTTCCTGCTCTCACTGTCTCTCTCTCACTGTCAAATAAATAAATAAAATCTTAAAACAAACAAACGAACAAACAGTGCCTCTTTGAAAGTCTTCTACAGGGAGAGGATTTCTTTAGAGATGCAGTTGTCAATGCTTGAAGCCATTTGGGTGTTTCTTTCCTTTCCCTGTCACTTGCCAGAAATGTCATTGGCAAATGACAAGCAAGTTCTCTCAGCATCTGTGGGTACTGCCCCAGATAGCTTTCAACAGCATTCTTTTTTTTTTTTTAAGATTTTATTTATTTATGTGAGAGAAAACAAGTGGGGGGAGGGGCAGAAGGAGAAGCATACTCCCCACAGAGCAGGGAGCCGGATGGGGGACTTGATCCCAGGACCCTGAGATCATGACCTGAGCCTAAGGCAGACACTTAACCCACTGAGCCATTCAGGCATCCCTTCATCAGCCTTCTTCATTAGGGGTAGGACTTTGCCTTCAAATGCTTTTTTAGAAGCTTGGCCTTGTTTCTTCGGTGCTCTCATCTTCTCAGCATCTCAGCGAATTTCTATCACATTAAAAATGGGTCTGCACCTTGAACGACAGTCGTTCACCACTTTGTTTCAGGAATGGACTGAAAACCCCCAGTGGAATAGTAAAAAGAATACCGCCTCTATAACAGGGGTATTCACCTCCCATTCATTACACAAACTGATAAGACTATGAGTTACCCACTTGTGTGCCAGGGAGGAGGTAGCCAAGTTGAAACAAAGCCCCCAGCTCGGTAAGCTTACAGTTTAGTGAACCACAGCTGGACTCAGCTGAAGGCCTGGCTTCCTCAAGAGCAAGAAATAGGATGGAGTGGTAGCTCTGGGTAAACCTGTGTCCTAGAGAAATACTGATAACGAGGGGACAGAAAACTGAGAGCCACAGAGGTTCTTTCCATGCGGCCTGGCACACCCCTGCCTTCAGCCCCATGGATGCGCCTGGGACAGACAGGTCTCCCCATGGCTGCCTCTATTTATTTATTTACTGATTTTTTTTTAATTGCGTTATGTTAGTCACCATACAGTACATCATTAGTTTTTGACGTAGTGTTCCGTGATTCATTGTTTACGTACAACACCGTGTGCTCCATGCAATCCGTGCCCTCCTTAATACCCATCACCGGGCTCACCCATCCCCCCACTCCCCTCCCCTCTGAAACCCTCAGTTTGTTTCCCAGAGTCCATAGTCTCTCATGGTTCTTCTCCCCCATCTGATTCCCCCCCTTCATTTTCCCCTTCCTTCTCCTATGTCCTCCATGCTCTTCCTTATGTTCCACAAATAAGTGAAACCATGGCGATTCAGTAATGTGGCAGGATAAAAATCAATGCACAGAAATCAGTTGCTTTTTTATACACTAACAATGAAACTGTAGAAATTAGAGAATCGATTCCACTTACAAGAGCACCAAAAACCGTAAGATACCTTGGAATAAACCTAATCAAAGAGGTAAAGGATCTATACTCCAGGAACTGCCTCTGTTTAAAACGAAGAGACTACTTCATATTTCATACATCTGAGAATCCCCAGCTTATTTCAATGTGTGTAAAGTTCTCTGATGTCCTTAGGAAGAGATTATGTATAGCCGTAGTTTTAATGAAAAAAACCAAGCTACTATATATGTACAGTGTTTTGGCTCTGAATAAGAAAAAGATTATCGGGACGCCTGGGTGGCTCAGTTGGTTGGGCGGCTGCCTTCGGCTCAGGTCATGATCCCAGCGACCTGGGATCGAGTCCCACATCGGGCTCCTTGCTCATCAGGGAGCCTGCTTCTCCCTCTGCCTCTGCCTGCCACTCTGCCTGCCTGTGCTCGTTCGCTCTCTCTCCCTCTCTCTCTCTCTGACAAATAAATAAATAAAATCTTAAAAAAAAAAAAAAAAGAAAAAGAAAAAGATTATCTTTTTGTTTAGGAAACAATTCAACCAAAACCAACATGGGACTAGAAGTAATTTTAAATGTTCAAGACATAGAAACTACATACTCCACTTCAAAGATTATGTTCTTTTATCTTCTTGATTTTCCATTTCATAGGGTAAAATTGAACAAAAAGACAACTAAGGTATGGAATGGTTATCAAGCACGATCTGACCCAAGCAAACTTCCCAGTCCTGCTTAAATAGCCAGGCCACACACCCGGATGGTTTTGACTCAGCAGATCAGAAGCCAGTTGGGTAAATTCATAAACCAGTTGGTCCAGGGAGTTACTCTTAGATGATGTAAGACGGGACTTAACTTCTTTTCTTCTTTTTCTTTTTCCTCTTCCTACAGGGGGATGCTAAGAATGACAGCACATCCAAGGCAATTCATAGCATATTTAAGAATGCAATACAGCTGCTGCAGGAAAAAGGATTTGTTTTCCAGAAAGATGATGGTTTTGATAAGCTGTACTATGTAAGAGACCTGCAGTTTTATTGTTTTCCTTCATAGCTTTGATCACAAGTATATTCATTCATTAGAAATACCTGTTTACTGTTTTTAAAAATCGTTAAGGAGGTTCATAAAATAAGGAGTAAAAGTCAGCCCTTCTCTTTCCCCAAGGTGCCATTTCTTTTTAAAGATTTTATTTATGTATTTTAGAGAGCACAAGCAGGGAGGAGGAGAGGGAGAGGGAGAAAGAATCTGAAGGAGACTTCGCACTGGGCACAGAGCCCAACGTGGTGCTCGATCCCATGCCCGGGAGATCACCACCTGAGCTGAAACCAAGTCAGACCTGTACATTTACAGAATGTACACATATAGATGCTGAGGTGGCTTTTTTTGTTTTCCCCCCAAAATGTGATTATCCTGCAAATTGGGACTTCTCGACCTTAACACTGGGCCAGATGGTGCCTAGCTGTGAGTGGCTTTCCTTTGCATCGTAGGATGTCTAACGGCATCCCTGGCCTCCATTCACTAAACAGCAGTAGCAGCCCCCCGCTTGTGACAACCAAAAATTGTCTCAGGACATCACCAAGTGTCCCCTGAGACAGTTGAGAACCACTCCTCTAAATAATGCCTGGAAGTTTTGGGGGGTGGGTTACCAGAATAGCACATCACCGGCATCTTTCCCTGTCAGTACTTGCTAATCTTCCTCAGTCCATTCGACGTCACATGGCACTCTTTCTTATGGGTTCTTGCCCCACACTTGTAACCCTTTCTTTCTGGTGGACATCGATGCTGATTCTGGGTTTTGCTCACACAGACAGTGTTGCTGTGGTGATCTTTGTGAATTCACGTAAGCATTTCTGTAAGACTGGCTCTTAAAAGAGGAATTGCCGGAGCAGAGGGCATGTACCTTTAATCCTTTGGTCAACACAGTCCGACTGACCTCCCAGAAGGCCATACTCACCCCGGACACTCCCACCAGGGGAACAAGTGCTTGCTTGCTTCATACTTCCGGAGTTGAAGGTTCACCTCTTGCTACCTACCTTTGATTATCGGAGGAGCCATGCTTTCAATGAAAATGGGCTTCCTTGTGACCACTGATGTTAGCAGTGGAGATGTGGCTTCAGTCACGAGTGATTCTCCTAGAGGCAGATAAAAATTCTGAGGAAACTGAGAAGTCTCACTATTTACAGACATGATTCTTGAGGGGAAGCTTTCCTTAATAGGACATTTTCTTAATGTTGATTTACTGTAGTGATTCCCCATTTTGGAGAGTTGTTTTTTTTTTTTTTAATTAAGATATGTTTTAAATACTATTTGAGTTACCTTTTAAGTTTGGGGTTTTTTTAAATTTTATTTTTAAGTAATCTCTACACCCAAGGGACGCCTAGGTGGCTTAGTCAGTTAAGCATCTGCCTTCGGCTCAGGTCACGATCCCAGGGTCCTGGACCAAGTTGTGAGCAAGTCATCAGGCTCCTTGCTCAGCGATAGCCTGCTTCTCCCTCTGTCTGCCTCTCCCCTCTGCTTGTGTGCTCTCTCTCTCTGACGAATAAGTAAATAAAATATTTTTTAAGGTTTTTTTTTTTATTTGTTTGACAGACAGAGATCACAAGTAGGCAGAGAGGCAGGCAGAGAGAGAGGAAGGGAAGCAGGCTCCCTGCTGAGCAGAGAGCCCCCTGACGTGGGACTTAATCCCAGGACCCTAAGACCATGACCTGAGCCAAAGGCAGAGGCTTCAACCCACTGAGCCACCCAGGCGCCCCAATAAAATACTTTCTAAAGAGAAACTCCTACACCAAGTATGGAGCTTGAACTCACAACCCTGAGATCAGGAGTCACATACTTCACCAGCTGAACCAGCTGCGCTCTCCAGTTTTGTGTTTGGGTTTTTGTTTTATTTTTTAAGTACGACACCCAGGGTGGGGCTTGAACTCACTACCTTGAGATCAAAGGTGCATTCTGTACTCACCAAACAAGCCAGGCGCACCAGGTAACTTTTGAAAAGGGTATTCTGATCTGTGTCCGGGTGAGTGCAGACCACCTCCTCCTATGTGGAAAGGCCTGGTGAGGTTGGAGAAGCCCGTGCTGGGCAGCTCCCCTTCACATGCCTCCCCCAGCCCTCCCATTCCCCCTGGGAGGCTCTGGGTTGGCCCCCTGTGTCTGTGGAGTAGAGAGCGGCTCTTCCTGGGCAGCAGGCCAGGGCTGAGGTGTGGCAGGGTTAGGCACTTCCTCCTGTGAATCAGTTTGAGCTGGAATGGGGTGATCGAGCAGTAATAGCTCTTTTCCTCTGCAGAACCATCCCATCCCCCTTCTCTCCTCCCCTTCCACGTCCTGCCTGGGCTGTAGGTTTCTGTTTTCCGGAGGGCCTTGCCTCAGGGAAGTAGTTCTCACAGTGCTGTGGATACTTCTGTTTTTGTAGCACTTTCCTGCTTTCCGCAGCTCTCACCCCTCCCCCCATTACTTTAGATAATCTTCACAATAACCTTGGGAGTCAAGATCCCCATTCCTTCTGGTCCCACAATTACTGATACGTGTGTTTGTTTGCATGCTGGTTTTGTTTTGTTTTTCCCTTCCTTCCTCTTTTCCTTCCTTTCTCTTTCTCTCTCTTTCTCTTTTTGTTTTTAGATTTACTATGGAACATGAAGGTGAAACCCATCTGGTTACTTGGCTCCCTTCTTACCGGCCAATTGAGAGAGGAGCTTTGCTATGTTTGCCTTTGAGACAGAAAGTGTTTCCATGGATGAGCTAGATGGACTCCCTTGCTAGCTTTTCCGGACAGTTGTTATTTCATTTGTTTTTCTTTGGGGTTGGGAGAAAGAAGAAAACTCATGAGACATGAGACAGATATCAGGGCCCAGAGGAAGGAGTCCTGGGTGGAGATCAAGACTTTGATCACTTGTGCCTCCCTTTGAATATAAAGACGAGCAAGAGAAACTTCATGAATGTGTCACAAATATTTGAGAAAAAAATTGCTCCTTAGAAGTACAGAATTTCGGTTTTTCTTGACATGGCCCTGGTAAACCACCTTCCTAGGGAGCATGCCTCCAGGCCAGCTACAAAGCAGTGAGCTGCATAGTGACAGAGCTGCTTTGACAATAGGCCAAGTGTCAAAAACCCTCTTGTTGGTGTAGGGATGGTGATGACTGTGAAATCTTTAGAAACCATCCTAAATACTAGTCTGGGAGTCTGGATGATGCAACCGCTTCATTACTTAAAAATGCCCTCTCTCCTGTTTTTCCCATTTAGGTAACCAGAGAAGACAAAGAACTGCACAGAAAGATCCACCATATCATTCAAGAAGACTGCCAGAAACCAAATCGTAAGTGGTGGGATGTACATGTATGTGGTGCCCAGGTGCCCTGGAGGGGAATGTTCCCTCCCAGAGAGCACTGGATGGAGAGTCAGGAGACCTGGGGCTTTCCCCAGGACTGACTTGGAAATATGACTGGTTGAGACAGCTGCCCCTCTGAGCCTCAATCTCTTCTTCTTTACAGTGAGCATTAGATTCTCACAGTTGTTCTGACCTTAGCGTCACATATGACTGGATCCTGGAGCTTCTTACCATGCAGTGCTAAGGTCCCAGCCCTTGGGGACACTGATTGATTAGGGGAGGGGACAGGAGCTGGCCGGCTGAGTGTCTCAGGTGGTTGCAGTACAGTGAGCTAAGCCACCAGCTGAGACTTCTTGACTTTCTGGTTCTCATGTACTCTCTGATTTGTCTTATTTCTTATTCTACTCTTGCCCCTTGTCTTTGAACACAGATGAGACAGTTTCCTCTGTTCTGACATCAAGCCTTTCAGTGTTAGGAGAAATGGTTCTAGACATTACAGGTGATGATTAGTATAATTCAGTCATCTTGGAACCTGATAATTTGCAGAAGAAATGGTTTAAAATACAGTTGGTTTTAGTGGAGTTAGGTCAACCCCTAGTGGTTAGAAACTCAAACTGTAGATCGCCTGACAATAGACATTACTATTTTCATATAGGTTAGAAAGAGAAGAAAGCACTAGTCCTGTCTTTAAATCCTGTGTAAACTGATCAGACTTCAAGGTGACTTTTCCAAGTCTGTCTTTTACAAACATATGCTGATAATGAATGTTGGCATTTGTCAACAAATGAGGCTAAAAGAGAAGGGGAAGGACTTGTTAATGACTGCAGGTCTCCTCAGCCTGCCTGCTTGCTTTTTCTCTAGAGAAATGCACCCCCAGCCCTTTCAATCCCTCCATCCCTGGGGCCTGGCCCTGCTCCAGGCTGACTCAGCGGGCGGAGCTGGACCAGGTCTCCAGCCCTGGTGTTTATGGTATGCAACCCTACTTAGCCTTTAAGAACCGATGAGGTCAGATCCCAGAATGGTGTGACAACAGATCTTAAAATAAACTGAAAGCACTCTATTATTTTAATGCGAAGTTTCTGGCTTTTGTTCATATCATTTAGAACAAGGACAAGTATCCTTGAGTTAGGGGAGAACCTGTCTATCCACAATTTAGGGAGCTTTAAAGAGCAGTGAAATGTCAAGTTCTTCGACCAAGAGGAGAGGAGAGGCTGCTCCCCAAATAGCCTCCCTGCCCTCATCCTCCTTGTCAGCCACCTGACCAGACCCTTACTTTGATCTGCACTGGGAACAGGATAGGTTGAAATAATCCCAGTGCCTGGTGAAGTGAATGAGAGGAATTCACACTGTATTTCTCAGGAGAGCCAGACTCCCTGGTGGCCTGAGAGTCTGCAAAAGTGACAGGTTTTCCATGCCCCCCAAGCCCCCAGATCTGTCCCAGCCCTGAAGAGTGTGTGTGTGTGTCCAGGTGGACCCCCTGTGCCCCTCAGTCTGTATGTGGGAGCCTCTGACAGCTGTAAGCCAGACCCCAGAACTAGGAAACTCCCAGGAGCTGAGCTCTGAAGCATGAGTAACTAAGAATGCCAGGAATAATACTTTGTAGGAACTGTCTTGGCATCTGTTGTGACCACTCCTTGTCCTAGAAAATATCTGTGATCCAAAAAAATGTGTGTGTGTGTGTGTGTGTGTGTGTGTGTGTGTGTGTGTATATATATATATATATATATATATATATTTTTTTTTTTTTTTTTTTTCCCCCTGAGTGATCAGGTATGGACATGGTAAAAAGTCAGACAGGGCAAAGTACACACAGAAAATCAGAATCCCACCCAACCCCGAGCCTCAGGCTCTGTGTTCCCACATCCAAAGGCAGTGGGTGTTACTAGTTTCCTACATATTGTTCTAGAGGTGTTACATATACTGATAAATATATTTGTGTAGTTTCTTTTCAAAAGCCCCACAAGTAAAGGTTAGCATATGATGCTCAGTGTTCCACACCTGGTATCTCAAATCTAACACTGGCTTCTAGAAATCATTCAGCAACAGCACATCCAACACTGCCTGAGTCTTCTTAATACCACGCAGGATTCCATTGTACGTACAGATAGGTCTTCAATCTCTTCATCATTCCTTCTGGGCTTTTAGTGTGTTTCTGACCTTTGTACGAAATACAGCATTGAGTTTTTCCTTATCAGGATGATCGGCAGAACGCAAACTTTCCAGTCATTTAGGAGTATTTCTTTTCTTTTTTGTTTTTAAGGTTTTATTTATTTATTTGAGAGCCAGACATTGAGTGAGAGAACACAAGCTGGGGGAGAGGCAGAGTTAGAGGGAGAAGCAGGCTCCCTGCTGAGCAAGGAGCCTGATGTAGAGCTTGATCCCAGGACCCCGGGGTTAATGACCTGAGTCAAAGGTAGCCATTTAACCGACTGAGCCACCCAGGCGCCCCTAACAGTTTTACTTCTTTCTTACCAATTTCAGTGCCTTTTATTTCATTTTCTTTTCTGATTGCTGTGGCTAGGACTTCCAGTACTATGTTGACAAAAGTTTGCCTCATTGTCATTATTTGTAAAATGGGGATAATAATAGTACCCACATGATGGGTTGTTATGAGGTTAAATACATTGGTGGAGTAGGAAATACCAGCAACCTGTCTCTCCACTTAGACAACAATTGCATCTGCCTAATATAACTATATTGAAACTCTAGAGTCTACTAAGGGCTTGCAACTTCCAGGGGGAGGCTTGGAGAGTAAATTTGGATAATTTCAGTCAGTTTCGGCTCTTAGTAGCAGGTTTCAGTTCCTCACCCCGCCCCCCCACAATGTGGCAGGCACCTGTGCACATGTTCTTGGAGTAGCTTACACAGAGTTTGCAGCAACCTAGGTAGCCAAAAAGGAACACATCCTCCAAATATCAGGGATCTGTGCTCTGTTTGCCTATTGCTTGTTTTTTTTTAAAAAAAATATTTTATTTGAGAGAGAAAGCAAGAACAGAGAGAGCATAAGCAGGGGGAACAGCAGAGGGAGAGAGAGAAGCAGACTCCCTCCTGAGCAGGGAGCCGCAAGCAGTACTTGAGTCCAGGACCCTGGGATCATGGCATGAGCCAAAGGCAGACGCTTCACTGACTGAGCCCCCCCAGGTGCCACAGCCCATTGCTACTTCTCCGAGTCGCAGACGGAGAGGTGGCTGGCCGTTGTCACACCTCCTCCCATTGTTGCCAGCCCCTCCCCCAAAAGCTGAAGTGACTTCCGATGGATTTAAATGACTGGTGCCCTTCCCTCCCCCATTCACTTTTCTTTATTCCCCTTTTGGGAGCCAGAAAAAAAAGACCAAGGTATTAAAAATCAATTGCATATATGGGAAAAATCAGAAAGTGATTATGCATGCCCAAAAGACATAGCCCGAGAAAAAGACTTGTTTTTTGTTTAAAAAACAAAACAAAACAAGAAAAACCTAGAAAATCCTGGGGGAAGGGGGAAAATCTACTTTCCAAAGTTATCACATTATTAAATTCAAGTGTCTAGTTTTCAACTAAAAATCACAAGGCACACAAAAAATAGGAAAGTATGGCCCATTCAAAAGAAAAAAATAATCAACAGAAACCATTCCTGAGAAAGCCTTGATGGCAGATCTACTAGACACAGAATTTAAAACAACTGTCTTAAAAATGCTGAAAGAACTGGGGGCGCCTGGGTGGCTCAGTGGGTTAAGCCGCTGCCTTCGGCTCAGGTCATGATCTCAGGGTCCTGGGATCGAGTCCCATATCGGGCTCTCTGCTCAGCAGGAAGCCTGCTTCCCTCCCTCTCTCTCTTTGCCTGCCTCTCTGCTTACTTGTGATCTCTCTCTGTCAAATAAATAAAATAAATCTTTAAAAAAAAAAAAAAATGCTGAAAGAACTAAAGAGAGATGTGGAGAGATATGGAGAAGGTCAAGAAGATGGTGGATGAACAAAATGGAAATACAAATAAGGAAATTGAAATTGAACCTCAGAAGAAACCAGAAAGAAATTCTGGAGCTGAAAAGTGTAATACCTGAAATGAAAATTTCACTCTAGAGATTCAAAGGCAGAAGAAAAAAAATCAACAAACTTTATGTTGAAGAAAAGTAATCAGAGCTTAAGGGACCTGTGGGACACCGTCCACTGGGCCAACGTATGTATTATGGGAATCCTAGAAGGAGAAGAGAGAATATTTGAAGAACTGGTGGCTAAAAACTTCTTTAATTTGATGAAAGATATGAAGACAAACATCTAAGATCCCCTGTGAACTCTCAAGTAAGATGAACTTAGACCCACACCACAACGTGTCATAATCAGATATTTGAAAGGCAAAGACAGAGAGAAAATCTTGAAAGCAGCAAGAGAGAAGCAATTTGTTACATACAAAGGCCCATCAATAAGATTAGCGTATTTCTCATCAGAAACTTTGGAGACCAAAGGCTGTGGGCTGATACATTCAAAGTGGTAAAAGGAAAAAAAGCCAAAACCTGTCAATGAAGAGTCTCATATTTAGCAAAACTGTTCATCAAAAGTGAGGAAGAGGGCGCCTGGCTGGCTTAGTCGGTTAAGCCTCTGCCTTCGGCTCAGGTCATGATCTCAGTGTCCTGGGATCGAGTCCTGCATCGGGCTCTCTGCTCAGCTGGGAGCCTACTTCCTCCTCTCTCTCTCTCTGCCTGCCTTTCTGCCTACTTGTGATCTCTCTCTGTCAAATAAATAAAATCTTAAAAAAAAAAGCGAGGGAAAAATTAAGACATTCCAGGATAAAGCTGAGGGAGTTTGTTACCAGTAGACCTGCCCTGTAAGAAATGTTCAAGGGCATCTGACATAGTGAAATGAAAAGACACTGGACAATAACTCAAAGCCATGTGAAGAAATACAGGTCTCAGTAATGATAAATATGTGGACAATTATAAAAGCTAATATTATAGCAATGGTTTGTAACTTCACGTTTTGATTTCTGTATGATTTAAGAGGCCAGTACATTGTTAAAGATAATTCTTAATCTACTGACTTTATTGTAACTCTGGTTTTTATTTTTTTATTTATTCATTTTTTTAAAGATTTTATTTATTCCTTTGACAGACAGAGATCACAAGTAGGCAGAGAGGCAGGCAGAGAGAGGGGGAAGAAGGCTTCCCGCTGAGCAGAGAGCCTGATGCGGGGCTCGATCCCAGGACCCTGGGATCATAACCTGAGCGAAAGGCAGAGGCTTTAACCCACTGAATCACCCAGGTGCCCCGTAACTCTGGTTTTTAATTCCACATTTTGTTTTCTATATAATTTAAGAGACCAATGAATTTAAAAGAATACCTAGTTTATGTTCTTAGGTGACAGAATGCATAAAGATGTAATTTTGTGATATCAACAATCAAAAGATGCGGGGATAGTGCTGAAAAGGAGCAGGGTTTTTTGGTGTTGAAGTTAAATTGGAATACATTCAAATTAGGAATGTGAGTAAAATCCCCATGGTAACCACAAAGAAAATAGCTATAGAATATGCACAAAAGGAAATAAGAAAGGAATTTAAATACTTCACTACCAAAAAAAAAAAATCAGCTAAACACAAAAGAATTCAGTAATGCAGGAAACGAAGGACAGAAAGTTATAAGGCATATGGAAAACAAATAACAAAATGACAAAAGTAAGTCCTTCCCCTGCCAACAGTAATTAGTTAAAACCTAAATGGATTTAACTCTCCACTCAAAAGACAGATCGGCAAAATGGATTAAAAAAAACACGATCCAACTCTATGCTGTCTAAGAAGGCTCACCTTAGATCCAAAGACACAAATGGATTGAAAGTCAAAGGATGGAAAAAGATAACCCTGTGCAAATAAAAGTAACCAACAGAGAGCAGGAGTGGCTATACTAATATCAGACAAAACCAACTTTAACACCAAAAAATTTACAAGAGCAAAGAAAGGCATTATATATTATTAAAAGGTCCAATACAGCAAGAAGATATAGCAATTATAAACATTTATGTACCTAATGACAGACCATCAAAATAGATGGAGCAAAAATGGACAAAATTGAAAGGAGAAATAAATAGTTCTACGATCAGAATTGGGGACATCAGTCCTCTACTCTCAATAATGGGTAGAACAAGCAGACAGAAGATAAGTAAGGAAGTAGAGAACTTGAACACCACAAGAAATTAGATCTAATAGACCTACACAGAACACTCTCCAACAACAGAATACACATTCTTGTTGAGTGTACATGGGGCATTTTCCTGATAGACCATATGTTAGGCCACTAATTAAGTCTCCGTCAATGGTAAAAATATACCGTACAAAGTATCTTCTTTGACCATAATCAGATGAAGTTAGAAATCAATAACAAAGCAGGAAAACTTAACAAATCTGTGGAAATTAAACAACACTCATAACTAGTGTATCAAAGAAGAAATCACAAAGGAAATTGGAAAATAGCTAGAGATGAATGAAAATGAGAATACAACATACCAAAACTTAGGAGATGTAGCACTAAAGGGAATGTTACAGCTATAAACACATTACAAAACAAGAGAGATCTCAGATCAAAACCTAACTTCTAACAATTTAAGGATCTAGAAAAGAACAAATTAAACCCAAAGGCTAGCAAAAGA